>NC_134710.1:164742531-165046281 GCF_043290135.1 Rhipicephalus microplus | reverse complement strand
TTACGAAGCAAGGTTAGCATACGAATTCACATAACTCAACAAAACGCTGGTGTTAAGGCGCGTTTACACTAGTGCAACACGAAAGTGACACGACCCCAATGAAGACGAGGCAGACGCAGACCACCGGTCAACGAGTCGGCCGCCGACGAAGTCACTTGACCCCATGGTCACACTAGGCCGCCGACGACGACGACGCCTCAAAATAACAGCATGCCATCGCAGTTTAAACAGAAAGACCAGCAAAATGATTCGGCAGACCTGTCGTCGGCATTTCGTCGGAAGATCTGGTGGGTGGTGGTAGTGGTGAGAAGAGGAAGAAGGCACCTAATTTCTGCAATCTGGTGGGGAGCACGGCGCAGTGCCTGTGGGGAAGAGGAATTGGAGAAAAGTGGATAGAGGAGAGAAGATTAAGTAAGCAGTGGCGCAGACGTCTTCAGCACGAACAACAGTCCGGCAGCAAGGATAGGGGTGGCAAGGGTCCCGTTCTCGGCGGTAGGCCGCGATTCCCGTCTCGTCCAGGAACACCACCAGGCTCCGGAGCGCCGGTAGTTGAAGACGAGAAGGGAAGACCAGGTTACCAGGGTGGTGGCAGGAAGGCCATGTCTCCGGTAGGCCACGGTGACCCTCGAGCGTTCCTGCCCTGCCTAGGCACAGAGGAGGTGCTCGAGGGTCTCGGGGTCACAGCAGCGACTGCAGGCTGGGGAGGCACAGCGTCCCTTGGGGTAGCGGCGGGCTGCGGTCCACACGCATCCGGTCCGCAGCCGCAGCAGGTTGCCTCGTTCCCTCCTTTTAAGGCCTCCCTCTGGAAGATGCCTGGGTCCCAGCCCGTTGGCCACCCTCTGGTCCGAGTGGACCAAGGCGAGGAGCTTCTTGGTGCAAGCCTGCGCATAGTCCCTGGCCGCCACAGCCTGGGTGATGGGGATGCCCGGCTGGTGTGCTGCCTTGGCCAGCCAGTCCGCTTCCTCGTTACCAGCTATGCCCACGTGAGAGGGCAGCCAGTGGAAGGAGACGGACATCCCGGTCGCCGCAAGGGTCCGGTACTTGGATGCCAGGAGACTCTCCATGAGCCCGGCATGGCGATGGTTGGCCAGCGTCTGCAGGGCTGCCTTGCTGTCGTAGAGGACTGAAACCGGCTCAGCCGGTACGTCGTCGGCCAGCAGGTCCACAACCAAGTGTTGTCCTGGCAGCTCTGCAGCCGTCGAGCTCACCGAGAAGGGTAGTCGGCACTGCCTGCCGACAGCCCGGAATGATATGACGCAAGCAGCCGTGGCTGTACAATCTGGCATGACGGATCCATCGGTGAAGACCTGGAGCCGCCCTGCCCGTTGCTGCTGGAGCTTGAAGATGGCAGCCTGTTACAGTGCTGCAGCAGGCGTTCGGCACTTGGTTTTCCCATCCAGAGACAGGTGGGCCTCAGGCGGCTGGTGGTGGGGCGGTGGAGGAGGCCCCGTGACTGGCGGATCCGGGACCATCTGGTGGTAGAGTGCACAGGGACCACCCATCCGTGACCTCGGCTGGCTGCGAAGTCGCCCCAGAAGGGTACTGCCGTCGGTGGCACGGTGAAGGTGGTCGACGTGCCACAGCGCACGCTGGAGCATAACAGGGACAGGGGCCACTCGCCAGGCTCGGCCAGGGTCACTGCCACAGGGGAGTACCTGGGGAACCCCAGGATGGCCCTCGCTGCTCTCCTGTGATATCTTTCAAGGTCCAGTCTCCTGGCAGGCGTCAAGGGCGCCAGTGGGAAGGTGTACAACAGGACCGAGGACACTTGGTGCCTGCTTGGTGGAGCCAGCTTGGTGGAGCAGCCCCGTACACGCTGCTGCAGCTTGCTGATGGCTCCCTCGACAGTCGAACCTGTGTGCAGGCGACCATAGCAGCTGGTATTCAGGTCAGACGGGGGTCAATGGTGAGCCCCAGGTACTTCACCGTCAGCTTCCAAGGCAGGCAGCGCTTGCCGACCCTCAGCTGCTTCACGTATCGTCGTGCTGCCACCAGCGGGTGGATCTGCAGGACCTTGGTCTTGCTGGCGGAGACCTTGAGTCTGATGCCCCTCAAGTAGGCAGTCACCGCGTCCAGGGCCACCATCAGTGATCTCCTGATGACTGGAATGGACCGCCTCGGTCCCGGGGCTCAGAGTGCCACGTCGTTGGCCTAGAGGGAGCAGCGGGCCGGGAACCTGGTGCCTGTCAGAAGAGAAGCTGGGAGCCCTGCCATCGCCAGGTTTAACAGGAAGGGGTTCAGCACGGAACCCTGAAGTACACCTGCGGTGATGTCTCTAGGTTGGCTGGTCTCCTTTCCGACTCGAACCCGGTAGGTCACGCCGGACAGGAAGGCAGTCACGAAGCTGCGGAGGCACCCGTCAACGCCAAGTCGATCCAGGGCCGCCTCGACGACCTCGTGTGGGAGACCATCAAAGTCGCTCTCCACGTCCAGCAGGAGCAGCATGACCACGTCAACACAGCTCATGGATTCTCGAGGGTGGCCACGACGTCGGAGATGGAGTCGGCTGTGCACCGATGGCGGTTGAAGCCTGCCAGTTGTTCTGGGAAGAACTCGAGTTGGCCGGCAATCTGCTCGAGTCGCTCCAAGGTCACCTTCTCCATCACTTTGCAGGGTGCAGAGGTGAGAGATACTGGCCTGTATGAGGAGAGGGCCATGGCTTTCTTCTGGGGCTTCAGGATCTGGGCGACGACCGCAGTGCACCATGACTACGGTAGGACCCCACTTCCCAGACATTGTTGTAGTACTCGAGCAGGTGCTGGCAGCTAGCTCCGTCCAGGTTACAAAGCATCTGGAAGTTGATGCTATCGGCACCCGGGCCCTTCGCCGTTTGGAACCTGCAATGGTAGCCTCCAGCTCGTGCTTTATGATGGGTTCGCAGCACAGTTCTTGTACTTGTGTGGCTGTTTACCCAGGATGGTGGCAAGTGGCAGGGTACTGCTTGGCAGCAAGAGGTGGTGCAGCAGGCAGCTGGGCTATGTCCCGCAAAGCAAACTGGTCGGCCAGCTGTTATGCCAGGTCCGCAGTCTAGATGGAAAGGTGGACGGCCAGGGACATCTGTGACGTAGTGTCAGTTGTGGGCCCAGGACCACTCAGCAAAGAACTGAATCGAACCACGAGCGCACAGACACACACACGAGAATATATTTACAGGGAACGTAACTATGAACGAGAAACACGCCGTCTATAGCTGTACTCAATGTCTCTCTAAATTAGAAAAGTCTCGCCGTGTTTTGATGTGGCTTGCGGGTCGCCGGCGCCGATCGCTCGTGGTCTGTGCGCCGTCTGGCTCGTTGCCGTCCTCAACGTGCATCGGACCACGCCATGACACGGCCTTCTGCCACAGCAGCAGCAGTCGGTAACTGGTTGGTAGCTCCGCAGCAGCTCTCCGCCACCACGCTCGTCTCAGCAGCGCACCGGCGTCGCGCCAGCCACCCGAAATGGCAGCAGGAACATCAGGTCCGCAGCAACCAAAACCCACAGCCACTCTGGACGGCAGCCAGCACCGCGGAACCTCGCCTGGTCCCTGGGCCAGTCGCCCAGCCGGAGTACAGGCCTCGTTCACACGATGTCCAGCTGTCCGGAACGGCAGCGAGAACAGCAGTGGATCGCCTTGTCTCTGGGCCAGTCGCCCAGCCGGAGTCCAGGAACGGTAGAGCGCCTAGATGCCGTTGTCTAGTTCCCAGGACCGGACATCCAGCCGAGAACTGACTCCTTGCACGCGCTGCCTCGAACCACCGCACGCACCACGCGCACACTTTGTTTTTATCTTCGCCCAGGCACGGCGGATACTGAATTTTTTCCACGCCTCTGTATTATGACATCACTTGGCTGAAGGGCCAAGGCACCTCCAGCAGGCACTTCAGCAGGCGCCAGGTCTAGGTGCCCGATCCCGTGATCGATCGATGGAGGTGCAGACGCCCAACCAGCCCTGGTTTCGGCATTGTCGCGCGTGGCGTCTGCAGACAGCGTCGACCTTCCAGAATACTGTCCAGAGCTCCAGTTGAGCCTTTTTGAGAGCCTGGCGTTCTGCCCACCTCCGCGCTGCTCTCAAGGCTAGGTGCTGGATGCCTGGAACATGCTACCCTTGCTGCACTTTGACGACGATGATTGCAGCCCGGGCACTGCCAGCCACCTGCTGCATGAGGTCCTTGTTACCTGCGTCCTGCTTGAATAGCTGTCGGTATACCCGCCAGTTTATCACATGGTACTCTCGGTCCCTGGGGCTTTGCCTCGGAAAGGGGTCAGCAGGATGGGCAGGTTGTCTGAACCCCGGGTGTCCGGAAACGGCAACCAGGAGTATCGGCAACGCTCCGTGGCTACGCTGAGGTCTATGGCTGGGCTGGTGCTGTTGGCTCCACGACGAAGGTAGGTGACGGCCCCTGTGTCAGGGTCACCAGGCCCAGCTGCAGTAGGATGTCGCGCACCTCTCGGCCTTGCAGTTCGGTCTTGCGGTCACTTCAGGCTGGAGAGTGGGCGTTGACATTACCCCAAAGCAGGAAGTCCTTTCCCAATTGGTGATCAAGCTGCCAAAGACACTTGGGGTCCCAGGGTTCCGTGGGTCTGATGTATACGCTGGCAACCGTGGCGTCGACCCAGTCGAGGCGGACGCGGACGGTGCAGCACTCTAAAGGCCCTCCGACCAGGTCGGCCACGGATACCTCTGCCTGCAGCAGGTCCCGCTTCACGTAGACGGTGCAGCGGGCAAGTCCTTGTGGGTGGTTGTTGTCTAGGCAAGGGGCAGCACGGCAGTCGGTCAGGGTGCAGCTGGTTCGGCGGCTGTAGCCGATGTAGCCTGGAAGTCGGAGCTGCTGTGCCTGGGCGTAGACCTCTTGGAGTGCGAGGACGTCGTATTCGTTGTAGGAGATCTGCGGTAGCCCGAAACTTTGCCCATGTATTTGCTTCAAATGACCCCGAAGGGGAAAATATTGGGGGAGATAACAATGCCCCCTCCTAGGCTTCCACTACGTTTGAATAGGCATGTTGCGCACCCCAAGAGAATCTTGTTTCGCTTCCCTTTCGTGTATCCCCATCCCAGTACCACGATGCTGTGGATTATGGCGGGGGCTGCGTCGTGTAGCCGGAGATGGACAATGGCAGAGCAGAGAGCATGGCTGGAAATGAGGTGCAGGTGTGCAAGTTTAGTCGGTGTTCCTGCGTGAGGCTCCAGTGTGACTACAGAACAGTGAAGACAGGCTCAAGTTTGCGCAGCGCCTTTTGCCGCCCTAGCGGGTAGAGGGCAAAGCTCCCGTCGCTCGGACGGGCCGCGCTTGCTTGGTTTTCCCATTGCGCGCACGGAATACTTGTTCCTTGGGGCTTTTATCTCGCATTTTGCACACACTATAGGCCACCTGGGCGCCTCTCTTTCGTCATCATTAAAAGCAAGCACGCGCTCCTGCTGCATTTTGAGCTGGTACAAAAGTTTAAGAATGTGGAAGAGCTGAAAACTGCCGTGAAGTTTTACTGTTTCCAATTGAAGCAGTGCGATGAGCAATGGCGTGAAGATGGGATTATGGCAGTTCAGCGGTACTTTCGCGGTCTTGTCACTCTGAAGACTTTTTCGTCATGCACAGTATTACCGACTATTAACAGGGAGAGACGTGATGGCTAGACTCATATGAAAAAAAGTGCATTTATAAACTGTACATTTCGAGATTGGGCACTGGCTTTTCGAGCCACTCATTTGTATTGTGATAGTAGCGGAGCTTGTTAGCCTAATACACCACAGTTTAAATACTGTACCGTGTGCCCTGCAAGTGTTTTATTCTGCTGATGGCCGTACTTCTCGTTGCCACTCAGTGTAAACAGATTTATGAAGCATGTTCGTGCTAAGCGTTTATACGTACTGGTCTTGCAAGCAGCACCCACCGATAAGTTAGTAGGAATATGGTGCGATGCTAGGATTGAAGTCATGAGTTCGATTCCCACATATGCCAGCTGTATTTCCATGGGAACGAAATGTAGTAACACTGTGCTTAGATTTAGGTGTAAGAATGACAGAGAGGGCGTGTTTGTTTTGCATATTTCAAGCGTAGGACGGGTTGGCGATCAATGTAAACAGAAGTGGTGTTCGGTGTGTGCACATCCTCTGTCCACTGTCACCACCACGCCTTACATATCAAATAGATGGAGATGCACGTTAAAAAAGCCAGGTGGCCGAAATTAATCTGGAATTGCACACCACGACGTGCCTTCTAATAATATGAGGATTTTGACATGATAAAATACTGCATCGTTGCATGCGTCTGAGCCGCAGGTGATATACAGCTGCCACACCAAGACAAGCTGAAAAAAGAACCTAGGCGGCAATAAAAATGTTTCGGTGATTTCGCGAAATTAGACGCGGTTATCAGTGGCACATCTCGGCGTAACCGAAAACATACTCGATTCTAGTGAGATCGAGCATGTTTTTCAAGTGATGTGATGTATTGTGTAATATGACGAATACCAAGCGAGCTGTCAAAACAAAGTGACATTCGAATCAGTGAACATGCTGCGTGGACAGGCGTGCATATTATCCGAAATGAAACATGTGCTGCGAGAATCATGCGGTCAAAGTAGAAATAAAATACTTTTTGTGTGCGCACAATTATGCTTTAAAAGGAGTTGTGAAAAATAGAATGTGGCATTGAACTTATGAAACGACGTTCTTAACATCCGATGAAAACCTCGGCAATAGTTAAGCTTTTAAGTTTTGTACATTGCAATGGCGCAAGCAACTCAACAGGGCAGACGTAAGTTTAGGCTCTTCACACTAACCTCTTAATGAATTTAAAGCCGCACGACCAATTCGTCATCTAAGCCATCGAAATCCGACTACTACAAACGTACACGAAATCGTGGTGGTGGTTTGCCGAGAGCTATGAGAAGACACGGCATCAGCAGCAAATGCGAATTTTACCAGTAACATACATATAGAATTCGCGCCGTCCTCTCCCTTTCAATGTTATAGAAATGCGGCCGTTCGCCATCAACACACACTCGCTCAAAGACACCGTCTTTGACGAAATAATTACTAGGTCCCGCAAAGATGCCGATTAATTGCTCTCAGTTTTGGTGAAATTCAAACCATGAAAACATTCAAAAATTTTTTAAACATTCGGAGCAAGTCAGAAGGGAGGGTAGACGTGCAGGGCGACCAAACAACCGTGCGTGCAGAGAGCGTAAACGTGCTGAGGGAGCGCAGTCAGAATGCGGGAGCGGAGTGCCGAGCGACCGGTTAGTGCTAGAAAGGCGGCGAAACGCGCTCGGCGCAGTGCGCCCTGGCCGAGGCCGGGAGGCCTATTGGCCAACGTTAAGGCTGTGACCACGACAAGACACAGATGGAGTCTTTCAGAGACCGTCGGCGGGCTGTTTGTGTATGACGACGACGAGACACGACACCCCAAATACCGTCGACAGACAAAAATTAGTGTCGTATCTCTAGTGTAAGCGCGAGACACGGTCACTCCAGGTACACTTTTGGCACCATTTTTTTTCGTGTTGAGAGCGCAGCCCATAGAAGCTTCCGCCTGCTGTGGGAGCACAAGGAGCGCGCTGATAGTTGCCGGCAGAGCGCGGAAACCATAACCCCCCCCCCCCTTACCCCACTCTTGTTCGCTCAGGCGCGCGTAGACGACCCCAGCCGGAAAGGGAATGTTCGCTCCGCAGAATGAGGAGGCTAGAGCATCCTTCTCCGTGTATATATACATACATATACGTGAATTACGGCGGCGTTGACGACAAAAAACAGCCGAGGTTGCCCATATAATTGCTATTGCAATAAAAAAGGACAATATCACGCGTAGTTCTAAAACGTTTCGCACTCCTCCGTACTAAGGGCCAAGATGTGCTGCGGTGGTCTTCTTGTCGTTAGGAGAAGCTCTGCAGCCAGCGCCAGCACACCACGCCCCAGCGAAGTGTGGACCACGCACGTAAGCTTAGTAGATATAAGATTGTGCACAGAAATCAGAAGCTACACGCACTTGCGGCGGAGGAAACAACTTGAGGATTTAAACATAACAAACCCATTAACGGCAGCGGATTCCTCATGCTGACGCAAAACATCATCGCCATAAAACTTGAAGCTGAGGTGCTGTCATCCTCAAACTCTAAGCTCAACCTCACTCCATTCAGGTGGGGTCGCAAGACAGTTTCGAGCAGCGCATGTGTTTTGCAGCGCTGGTGCGCAGCTGTGCGCGCGTGACGAAATTGCTTGCGCGTCTTGCTAGTAGACTAATAGTGTGTACGGCAAGTAGATTCATAACAAGGCCAACAGCAAGATGCTAGTGTGAAAAACGGATAACTTCAAAGAGAAAGAACCCATCGAAATTTGTGGG
This sequence comes from Rhipicephalus microplus, assembly GCF_043290135.1. Lineage (NCBI taxonomy): Eukaryota > Metazoa > Arthropoda > Arachnida > Ixodida > Ixodidae > Rhipicephalus > Rhipicephalus microplus. The sequence goes on along the minus strand of NC_134710.1, from coordinate 165,037,963 downwards.
GAACTTGGCCTCACTTTGGGCCGTGCGGAACGAAAGCAAGCGATCCTTGAGATCATAAAGGATGAATGAGTGACAGTTGAGGAAGTCGATTAGGCTTGGGCGGATATCAAAGCACGCGCCGCGAGGAGGCTGAAAGGCGAGAAGTAGAACTTCGTGAACGCGAAGAAGCTGAAAGGCGAGAAGTTCGCGAACGCGAAGAAGGAAAAAGGCGCGAACGTCGCGAGCGTGAGGGGGCCGAGAGACAGGAGCGCCTCGAGATGAAAAGAATTGGCCATCCTACAGTGTTCGCAAGCACCTAGAGTAGCTTCTAGCGTAGCTTCAGGTCAGCTGTCATGGAATTCGGGACCAGCTGCCACCGTTAGTAGTAGGCGAGGACATGGCGAAGGATCTCGTCAAGTTTGAACACGTCTGTGAGCGAAACGTCTTGAAGTGGTCTCTTTGGGCGTAGAAACTGTTAGCTCAACTTCCCGGCGAAGTGTCCAACGTGATAACGTGCTTTTCGAAGAATGCATTAGAGAGCTATGAAGAGGTTAAGAAAGTGCTTTTGAGACGTTATAAGTTGTCACCTGAGGCTTTCCGGCAAAAGTTCCTGTATGCAAAAAAGGGGAATGAGTCACACGTTGACTTCGCGTTTCGTCTGAAATTAGATTTAATTGAATGGATCAAGGGCGAAGATATTTATGACGATCGCGTTAAGGTGGTAGGATTCATTGTATTGGAAGAATTCTACCACTGCATCGAGGATGACGTCAAGCTTTGGCTGCAAGACAAGCTTGGCGAGGTACAGCAAAACAAGGCAGCAGAGTTAGCTGAGAAGCATCCTACTCGCCGAAAGTTGCATAGCAGGGCAGTGCGCGTTGAATAGGGTGAAAGAGGGCTTTACAAAAAAAAAACTGATAACCTACTCCGCAACCTACTCCACAGCGTGATTTCAGAGAAGACCCTTCTCTTACGAAGGGCACTGTATGGGAAGGGCAAATGGAAGCGGAGAAATCGAGTGAGGTTCCTGAATTGCGCTCTGATACCACTCGGGCATCTGAGTGATGGAAGCCGCTAATGTGCTACAACTGCAAAAAGGAAGGTTACATCGCGGTAAACTGTAAACAAAAGTTTGCTTTCGCAACAATCCGAGAATCGGAAAAGCACATACGGCTGTTAGGGCCGTATCTCGAGGAAATTAGTGTGAATGAGAAAACCTGTAGATCACTAGGAGACTCGGCGGTGACCATGGACGTTGTTCATCCTTCGTTTGTGTCTCCGGACGACTTTACAGGAGAATGCGCGTGGATCAGGCAAGCCACCTAGGAGCAGAGTGCTTGCTTACCAATCGCAACGTTTCTCTTTGAGAGCCCGTTCGGTAAGCTTCGCACCGAAGCGGCAGCGTCTGCCGCACTTTCCGATTGTTTTCTTTATCTTTTCGCGAACAACTCTGCGCAGCTTTTCAAAGAGCAGGGTAAATTCTTTTTTTCTAACTCGGCGGATGTAGCCCTCACACGATCGCAAGCGCGGAAGCTTTCGCAGGACTAGATATCGTTCGATGTAGTGAAAAACCACCTGCGAAAGCTTGATTGATTGATTGATATGTGGGGTTTAACGTCCCAAAACCACTGATGATTATGAGAGACGCCGTAGTGGAGGACTCCGGAAATTTCGACCCCCTGGGGTTCTTTAACGTGCACCCAAATCTGAGTACACGGGCCTACAACATTTCCGCCTCCATCGGAAATGCAGCCGCCGCCGCAGCCGGGATTCGAACCCGCGACCTGCGGGTCAGCAGCCGAGTACCTTAGCCACTAGACCACCACGGCGGGGCCACCTGCGAAAGCTGCTGATCTGCGTGACCTTGGCGGTGAGTCGACGGAATCTCGGACAGAAAATTCTCCGCGTGAGTCACTCGAGCAGTCACCCGAACGGGCCGTCGCGGAAGCAACTGGCACCTTCTCTGACGGTGGAGGAGACGAAATGGCGCCTTTGAGTAAGAGCGAGGACCCTGCTCTCTTGTCTGCGGCTGAAAGTGAGGGGGAGCTGTCGAGGGTTGATCTAAAAACGCTCATTAGAAAGCAGCGTGACGACTTCTCGGTTAAAGCGCCAATGGGAAGCGTAAAATTGGGAACCAAGAAGAAGAATGTTTCTTTTATTGAGAAATCAGAGCTCCTGTGTCGTAGTTACACAAATGTGCAACGTCGCAAGTATGAGCAGCTTTTGGTACCGCATAAGTATCGCCGCCTAAACGTGGCCGTTTACGGAGGTGGCACATGGTACTCCGACAGGACAACTTGGAAAGGAAAGCTAAACGCTAATGCAGACGCATTGAGCCGTGCGTTTTAGTTAGTACGTTCTCCACCTTCCGGTCTTTGGCTGGCGAGTCGGGGCGAAATTTTGTCCTCGTCAGGGTCTCGTCCAGAGAGATGTCAAGGGGACAAACTTTATGTTGTGTTCTATTTCATTGCGTTGTGTTACGTTTAAAAATTTGAATTCCAATTTTAAGAGTTTTGTGTCTAACATGTGCCTCTTGATGTAGAGGGAACGAAATTCCGATGGACACGTAGCTAGGTATATATGTTGAGCTATATTTTGCCTGGTGTTCTGTCGGGTAACCGAGGGCATTGGCTTGTGTCGTGTGTTGTCTCTTGTCGAACTATTCTTGACAAGTTGCAGAACCATCGACCAGTGCTGAAACCAAAACTTCGTCAGAAAGGCAAGCGAAGCTAGTCGACAAGTTTTGATGACAAGCCAATGGAGCTGGGATCTATCCTCTGGAATGTGATCTGTTCACGGAGCTGAGCCTGATGCCACATCCTCCCCATGGCCCTGTAGGCGAAACTGGAGGGAACTGGCGAACGAGCGCGCCCGACATTCGAGCTACGTGGAAGCAGCTCGTCTTTCTATCACATTGTCTGGCGGCGGGAGTGCTGTTATGCCTAGGAGTCCAGACTGAACGTCATTGCCTTTGCAAAAGGCAACCAGTGTCAAGGCCAGCGAGTGAGCCCGCCTGACACTATCACCTCAACGACGTCATCTAGCCCGGCGGCACCGGTGTGTCTTACGCAACGCACGGCGAGCTACCTCAACCCACTGGCCTGATAGCAGCCCGATGTTGCAATCGATGCCATCCAGTCTGGCGAGTCTTATCCAACGCGTGGCAATACCGCTCGCTCATGGGTGTCACCCAGCGGAGCGGCTCTGGATTGGAGGATTATGACGCAACCCAGCGGCAGCTCCCGATTGAAAGATTTTAACACAACCCACGGCAGTTCTGATTGGACGTTGCTGACGTAAAGGATAACCCGGGGCCTATCAAAGAACCAAGCAGCACGTCGCCAAGCAGCTGACCTATGCTTTAGAGAGAAGACGACAGCGTTAGAGCGTCCGAGAACACCTCGCCTCTTGGAGCCCCTAAGCTGTCGGCCCCAGTGCCGAATATGTAACGCCTCTATTCTATGCTGTACACAAATCTTACCTTAACTCACCGTCGTCTTGTCCACTCGTCTATCAGCTCTGCACAGAAACAGCCGCGAGTTGAGAAACGCGCTACCGAACAATCTTGGCGGCCCGTGACCACGGCGCACTACGCAACAGTGTCGGCATCACCACGAGTCGTAACACCCTACAGCAAGTGGGAGCTTTTACGGGTCGTGTTCGCAACACAAAAAAAAAACGGTGCCGAAGGTGTACCTAGAATGGCCGTCCACATATAGATGCGCTCTACACATAACAAGCTGCCACCTGCGGCGACATACAACGTATAGCTCTTAGTACCAGCATGCATTGCCCGGGAGGCACTTCTCATCAACGCCGTCGCTACGCAGGAGCCCTGTTGTGGTCATATACTGTGGCCACGCCACAGGAAACTTGTTTACTTAGCAAGCGCATGTTTACCACAAATAATATTGCTCCTAAAGATGCTACCCTTGCTTCGTAAAACATTCGAATATGTTGCTATCATATTTATTGCTTTGACGAAACTGTGACTTTTTATTATCCTTTCGCCTCTGTTCGCCTTCGGAATCAATGAAAAGCAGTACAATTCGGTTGCCTAAAAGCTGCAAGCACTGTCCATAAATTCACGGTTGCATTAAGAACCAATGTTCTTTACCGCTATTACGAGTAAATGTGGAGCGACTTTTTATTATCCTTTCGCCTCAGTTCATCTTCGGAATGAATGAAAAGCAGTACAACTCGGTTGCCTAAAAGCTGCAAGCACTGTCCATAAATTCACGGATGCATTAGGAACCAATGTTATTTGACGCTATTACGAGTAAATGTGGAGCCGAAAATGCTGTAGGCCAGTGTGCTCAGATTTGGGCGCACGTTAAAGAACACCAGGTGGTCGAAATTTCCGGAGCCCTCCACTACAGCGTCACTCATATTCATAGGGTAGCTTTGGGACGTAAAACCTCACATATTAGTCAGCTATTTCCAAGTATATCATATGGTTCTGGTATATTTAAAGAGTGTTTTAGAAATAACCGGTATTCTGTAAAATAAAACACATTCACAAGACTGTATGCGCTTCGCTTGCATGATATGCACATACTGACTTTCCTTGGAACTGTAACTACAGGTTAGAATAAAACTTACAAGGTGAAAAGAAAGAAGTAGGGCCCGGAAAGAAATATGCAAACCGGAAACGCTCACTCACGAGTGAAATGTTATCGCACGTGTTAAAAAACTCATGTAAGAAAATGGGGGAAGTGCGTCGCGCATGCCACTAGGAGGCACAAAAAGGCAAACAACCTAGACGCGTGTTTACAGTTGATAATAAAGTTAAGTTTCTTGTATTGTAACGATAGCGAAGGTTAATTGAATTTAACAAGGTGTAGTGTTGTTTATGATAGGTCTCCGAAACGACACGGTGCGAAACGACCAGTAGCTATTCGTTGTAAAAAAAAACAGCTCTGGCAGTAGGGAGTGAAAGCTCCCTACTGCCAAATGGCGTCATATCTCGCGAATCACTCACCGATCTTCTTGAGCAGAACGTCAAATAAACGTTTTAAATGCGAAGCATTTCTTAGCGAACTTTGGCGACTTTGAGCGTATCTATCTATCTATCTATCTATCTATCTATCTATCTATCTATCTATCTATCTATCTATCTATCTATCTATCTATCTATCTATCTATCTATCTATCTATCTATCTATCTATCTAGTCGCCCACGACTTTCAAATCTCCTGGACATTTCGATAATGGTATTGATACCAAAATTAGTATGGAATATCATGATGGTATGACGAGCATAAGTGACTAGTCATGATATAAAATCCATGAGATGTATGTCATAACTGTCATAATTTACATTTCATGGTCTTGCTGCTCTTGCGGTAGTTTCGTTCACATGAAACGTTGCAAAACTGGCAAGGTATGACATGAATGCATGGCGAACACAAATTACAGACACTAACGTGGAAATCATGACATGCGTATCATGCATGAACATGACTACATACCACACTCATGATGCGCTGGTGGTCGTTTGGCTAGCTTTAGATATACCAAATTTGGTATTACGTGGTGCAAACAGACGGCGAAGGTGACACCTCCAAACATGATAATCATGACATGCGCGCCATGCGACACATGACTACATGCTGCACTCATAGCCTGCTCGCGGCCGTTTTGCTAGCTCCACATTTACCAAACTTGGTATCACGTGACGTGAATAAACGACGAAGGTAAATGACACGTCCAAACATGATAATCATGGCATGGAGGTCATGTACGACTTAATGTACGTCTTCCTCGTAGCGTTGCGCTGATTTGAAGGTGACATATCAACCTTCCTCATTAGTGCTTCGCACATAATCGATTCACACTGTGCGAGCATTCTTAGTCAAATCCTGGCTAGACTACACGCCCACAGGCTGGAAATCAAGTCAAATTACTGCCGCTTCTACGCGGCTCCGTAGCCGTGTCCCAGAAAAACCGACCAGAATCGAAGTGGCCTTCAGAATAGCCGGACAAGTATTAGCCGGGATTTAAGTCAAATTTTTCCTGGCATGATGGGGCCTGCGGTTAGGCGTGACATTTCCGTATAGGCGGCCCGGCCCTGACGTTGTGGCTGAAAGTAAAACATTATTTTATGCTTTTGAGAACGGTTTATCGCCGATAATAATGCGGCGGATATTAAGAGTACAGGAAATTGGAAGACCATTAGTATCACAATCATCTACATCTGCGAGATCACCAGGCAAAGCACACACAGCCCTGGAATCGAACTCGGGACCACATGCACGTGAAGGAGATGTCTTACCCTTGCACCACAGCGCCACCACATGAAGGCGAGTGTTCTTGCGGGGTATATATCTAACAAGTGAATTTTCGCAAACCGTCTTCGGAACCTTCAACTGTTTTTTTTTTTGCCATGTGCATGCATTTGATCAGAGAATAGTTTGTAGGGCTTCAGGAACTCGAGACAACCACAGTGAGCGCTTTCGGCTTCGGCTTCGGTTCGTGGTGCGCCGTTCCGCAAAAACGATTAACGTGTGTTTGTGCGTCGTTTTAGTGCTTCCCCATGAACCGCGTGTGCTACGCTCACCAAAATTCGCGGACGAGGCTGTGTTCGGCTGTCAAAACCTACGTATGTTTTTCGCGCGTGCGTGTGCTGTGAGCAATTTCGCTGATTGGTGTCGGGAGGTACACGCGTGTAAGTGACAGCAGCCTATTGTCAGCTGTTTGAAGACAATGCGCTTTCGCACGTAAACTTTGCATGGGCGTGCCTACTGCAACATTTGCATTTTGTACGCGCGAACTGCCGCGAGATGCACGCTGGGGCAGCAGCGCTTTTTTAGCGTTTCGACGATTACTTATTTCTGCAATTAGAATCGATGTGCATTATTTCGCGATATAGAGTGGTTTTTACTCATTCAGTCTTTAACTGATCTTATTTATGGGGAGTGGTTACTTTTATTCAGCATCACACCACTGTTCAAGTGAATGCTAAAACGTGCGTCAAGGTCAAGTATGACGTACACGATGTGGAAATATATGAGCGCACAAGGCAGCAGGAAAATCACTTGACAGGAAAGACGCTCCTGCTACCTTGTGGGCTCATATATTTCCACATTATGTTTTACCAACTGGCCCAGCATTCCACTTTATTGACGTACACGAATTAGCGGCGCACAGGTCGGTCTTCCTTCAAATAAATCATTCTTCTGCAGATCTCTTTCGCGAACGTCCGCGTGCAGTTGGGGTCAAGAAATGGTGCAGAACCAACCTCGAAATCTTTATACTTATTGCATGCAGTTGCTCTTTAGAAATGGGGATTTTTGTTGCTGGTACATTATCTCCACAGCAGTACATTGGTTGTCTTCTGCACCTGACTTCTGTAGTTGATGTTCATAATCAAATTACGCAACCACTAATCAAACATGAACCAATCGATTTTCAATTTTGATCTTTCTACGTGTCGCTGCCTTCGGTTTGTTTCTTTTTTTTTTGCCATGCTTTACTAAAATCCTAAGTTCAACTTGTTTTGTAGAGAGAAGTGGTTATAAGAGGGAAAAGAAGAAAAGTGAACCCTGTAACTGCATCAGGGCGCGACACCTCAAAAGTAGCTCACAAGGGATGGGGGTGAGGAGGGATTAAACATATAGGATTAAAGGTAGAGAGAGAGAGAGAGAGAGAGAGAGAGAGAGAGAGAGAGAGAGATGCGCTAGGACAGCGAGCGAGGACATATGAGGGATAGGAAAGATAGGAAAGAGGGAAACACGGTCACAGGAGTCCGAGGACGCGGCACCACTTGCGAGAGCTCTTGTCGGCGTCAGGAGATGGCGTAGCGGAAGTCTGCTAGATCAGAGCTACGCTGTAGTCGGAGATCGGAGTCAGGAGATGACGTAGGGCCAGCCCAGTCGGCCAGAGCTACGCTGACGTCGGAGAGGGTGAGAGGGTGATTCTTAAGAAAGGAAGAGAAAAGTGAGCCCCGTAACTGTCTGCTTCAGTGAGCGACACCTCAACAGTATCTCACAAGGGATGGCGGTGACGAGGAATAAAAGGGGTAGGGGTAAAGGTGTAGAAAAGAGGAAGAGATGTGAGGTGGTAAGCCAGAAGGAGCGACAACAAACTGAGGGGATAGGAGAGATAGGAAAGATGGAAACACGGTCACAGGAGTCCGAGGACGGGGCACCACGTGCGAGAGCTCTTGTCGGCGTCGGTAGATGGCGTAGAGCAAGTCCAGTCAGTCAGAGCTACACTGTCGTAGAAGGTCATCGGCGTCAGAAGGTGACGTAGGGCGAGCCCAGTCGGCCAGAGCTACGCTGACGCCGGAGATCGCGAGGACACAACCAGTCGGCACGGAATCCAACGAGAACACGAGCATCAACATACATAGGCCAGTGTTTCAGTAAGCCGTCGCGCATGCACTAGTACTCTCTTATTTAGTGCATGACACAATGTCATACCTCGACAACTGATAAACAGAAAGTTGTTTGTACTCTTTTACTAAACTCAAAAGAGTAACACTGGGACTGTGCATCTCAGTGTTTGCCTAAATGCAGGGAGATGTATGATATCGTGAATAAAGTGTGCCATAAGGCACTGGAAAATGTTTCCGCCCCGTACTATCTTGTAGAAAATCGACCATCACAAGACAGCGGGACAAAACAGCGACGCACAAATGCCACGGCACGCAGGCGACGGTGAACGTGATGCCGGCGCCGGGAGCCGAGCTGGTGAAGCGGCGCCAGGGGGGGGGGGGGGGGGGGGGGGGGGCGTTTTTTTTCTTTTTTTTCTCTCGCTCGCGCTTGTTGTCACTGAACGGTTCTGCGTAAGTTGATGCCGGTTCCTGGCACCAGGCTCGTGCAAAAGCACGAAGGAAGGAAGGTGAAAGAGGCCCTGACGTCACTCGTCAGGGCCTGACGTCACTCGTCAGGGCCTGACGTCACTCGTTGTGAAGCCGAAATGAAGCCGGAAGTCGGCCATATTGACTGAGCCAATTCTTTTTTCTTGTTTACATCCGAATGTAAAGCAGAAGGCATGACTCTCTCTCTGGCTCGGAAAGCACGTGAGCTGCTCAGCGCGCGTGTCGTGACGATCCGAAACTAATGAAACGGGGCTCAATACTCTGGGCCAGTGCGACACTTCGGCGAAATCATTTCGTTTGAGCATGAACAGCGAGTAACAGCTCACCGACAACGAATCAAGTACAAGAGAACGCGCGCTAGATGCACTGACAACGGCGAGTGTTTTCACGTCATTAATTCGGCAACCGTACAGGCAACACGATTGGTCGTGCGCCTTCTACGGTTGCGTCCAGCCACTGTGTCTGTGTTCCGCGTGAAACTCACCGGCGTCAGCATTCTGCAACCGTGGTGACTTTGAGCACGGTGCAAGTGACACTTTAATGCGGTTGCTGCTTCGTCATGGTGCCCAACGCAATTTCGCTGAACGCCAATTGCTTCATCCACGTCATCCGCCGCACGACACATGAATATCCACTCGTTCTACGCCCTGCTGAAACCCCGTGATGGACAAAAAGATTTGTAAACGTTGCTAAGAATACAGTAACTGCCAGGAGAACACTGCGTAACTAATAACGCGGCGCAGAGCACAAATATTGTCCGCCACGGCTCAGCACGAGACCTGGGGAGGCACACGTGCTGCCGCCAGCCGCCGCCAGCCGCGGCAACTCACTGCTAGACCAGCTCTACTGCGCAACACGTAACCATAGCAACACCGCCAATGCACCCAGTGAATATGGCCGCCATGATGTCATTTCCTCCACCCTTTCACGTAGCGCGCGGGCTGGGCATTCCTCTGTGTGCGACAGAGACGGCGGCTCTCCTCTTTTTTTTCCCCTTCTTGCACCTGTTCTTACGCGCTGTAGGCGTTACTTCGCGCCGCGCGGCTATCCCGGGTATTTTTTATTGCTGGGCTCTCTATAGTCAGGGTTTCAGTCAGTACGCAGGAGCGCGCCGCCTATATGCCGTTAGTTATCCGGCACCTGACTGTGAGTGTACGATCTGCCAATTTTATTGCGATAGCAAATATATGGGCACTTTCAGCTGGATTTTCCCGCCGGCGTCACTCGCCGTATATGTATACGTAAGTACATATACGAAAATGCAAGAAAGCAAAAAAAAGTCACAGCTTTGCCACAATGATGAAGCAATGAACGCGATAGCAACAAATTTCAAGGTCACGCGCAGAGTGGCAAGCAGATCCACGTTTCTCACGAACAAATAATGCACGAAACGTACTAGGGTACAGATGAAGGCGAATAAGCGTCTCAGTTGTTACTTCGCTGTGTCAGAAAAGCGCACCCTTTTCGCAAACGGAGGCTGTGCGTCTGGTAACTACAACAACATCGTTCCGACGAAACCCAAAGGCTAGCCAAGACGTACGATTCTCCCCACTGCAAGGACGCGCGATCGAGTGTACACCCCTTTATTCTCTACGCGGGCGAAAGTAAGCGCGAGAGCCACCGCGCGCTCGCCATCTCGCTGATAATGCTGAAACCACGATAGTCCCCCCCCCCCGAGATGCCCGCCAACAGCAGTAATTGGTGAATACGAATAGTTTGCCGTTTGAACGTTAAAGGCGGTACCTTTCGGTTGCTCAACGGTTAACGCTTCGCATTCACGACACGGAGGTCCCACGTTCGATTTCGCGCGCAGGATTTTATCCTTTCTTGCGTTTTCATATATATATATATATATATATATGCGTATACATATACACTGCATGACACCGACGGCAAAATCCAGCCGAATTGTGGTCGCAACAAAAACAAAGAAAAAGAATCCGGCACGCGGAATTGAATTTCGGTCCTTTAAGTCGTGAGTGCGAGGCGTTAACCACTGCGCCACCCAGGAGCACGTCCTGCAACGTTCAAGCGGCAAGCTATTTATATCTACCACTTACCGCTGCTGACGCGCATTTATGGGGGAATCGTGTTTTCAGCATTAGCAGCAAGATGGCGCAATGATCCTGCGTCGCCACATCGCGCGGCGGCGCGCGCTTTAATCTCTCACGTGTACTTTGCCTCGCTTAGAGGTGGGCAGCGATGCTCCCTCACGCGCCCTTATCTCGCGGTGGTGAGGAGGAGAGGATCGTACGTCTTGGCTGGCCTCGGGCTTTACCTGGAACCATTATGCTGCAGTTACCGGGCGCACAAATGTCACTGGAATCATTGCAGTCTCTGTGTGCCAAAAGCACGCGCTTTTCAGACACAGCGCAGTAACAACTGAGACGCTTATTTGCGTGCATCTCTACCTGTGAGTTCATTTCGTGCGTCATTTGTGCGTGAGAAACGCGGGACACGTTTCGATCTGCTTTCCATTCTGCGCGTGACCTCCCAATTTGTTGCTATCGCGCCCATTCCTTCGCCTTTGCGGCAAATTTGTGACTTTCTTATTTTCTCTTTCCCGCCACGCAGAAGATTATAGTCTTTTGAAGTCCTTTTCAGGGAAGCACGCAGATACGCGGCAATTTTTTTATTTTGTCATTCGTCACATTTAAGTAAGTAGTGTCTGTATGTCTTTGTTGTTCCGGCGTAGATATAAACTGCCAATCCCATGTCATACCTGCGTACCGCGGACAGTGGTATGCGGGCATGTGCCACGCGCTGAAGGAAAATGTATAACGTCGTACGAGACAATATTTTCACGTTATTAATGTTATGACCAGTTAGCCATCGTCATCAAAGTCTCTTGCGAGAGTACCCAGGCGTAGGCACTTAGACAAACAAGTAATTGAAACGCTCAATGTATCGGTAGCTTGGCTAGAAATGCTTCGCGCGTAAAATAGTTGTGGGATCGGATGCAATTTGAACCTAGGCCCTCTGCGTAGCAGTTGAGTATAGTGACACTTTTTGCAGAAAAACGTAATATGTGCGTCACGACGAGTCAAAAATCACGTTAATATACGAAATATATTGTGGTAGAAGGGTGAAATAACGAGGCCGATTTCTAAACAATTCGATCATTGAATGCTTCCAGCCAACGACAAGGGGACTGATGATGATGAATCCACAGCTATGGCTCCTACCCTACCCCCCCCCCCCCCCAAAAAAAAGACACCCTAGGTAGAACGGAAGGAATGCAATAATTGTTTGTCACTCGTTCAGATCAGACAATGCATTCGTTATCTTGGACAAGGATTAGCGTGGTTCAACAAAACTTCTGTTTATGTTGAATTATTCCTGCAAGGATAATGCTCGCGCAATTAAAGCTTAATTCCTTTAGTTAACCAACATTTTTCATCCTCATTAGCCACTGCACAACGTGCGCATATCTCGCAGATGAGTAGCGGGCACTACGCGCCTCCCATCGATCATAAAAATTACGACTTAAAGGGGAGGAGGATCTTTGTGCTAATTAAATGAAGTTTATCCATCATCCTCATCATGGCGTAGTCGGTACCTTGCATGTGTATTTACCTTATAAGAATGACTACAACGGGCTCTAGAAAGGCCGCTCTTCGCCCCGCCGTGGTGGTCTAGTGGTTAAGGTCGGCTGCTGACCCACAGGCCGCGGGATCGAATCCCGGCTGCGGCGGCTGCATTCCCTGGAGGCGGTAATGTTGTAGGCCCGTGTGCTCAGATTTGGGTGCACGTTAAAGAACCCCAGGTGGTTGAACTTTCCGGAGCCCTCCACTACGGCGTCTCTCATAATCATATGGTGGTTTTGGGACGTTAAACCCCGCATATAAATCAAAGACCGCTCTTCCAAATTTCGCTGCGACTCTGCCGAGTGTTCTGCGCAGGCCTGGCATTTTTTCCTTTTTCCTACTGAACTTGCGAAAAATGCCAGGCCAGCGCCGAAGACGCAGCACAGTCAGAGCGAAAGCTATATTAGCGGCCTTTCAGAGCCTTTTCTAAACACTCACTGGTTAACTGCTGAAAGAACACTTGCTGGGTACCCACTACGGCATTATTATTAACTTATTGGTAGTAGGCCGGCATTCGCTAGGCTATTTTTCGTCATTCTGAGAAGCGTGGTATACGCTAGCACTTGTACGGAATTTTGTGCCAATTATTCATGCAGTGAATGACGACGATGAGGAATTGTGCCTGAAGTGGGTATGCGCCACAGTTAGTAGTAGAACAAGAACAAGCTTTTGTAATGAGTTGGAGCGTTGGACGACCCACTTGTTGCGCTATTTGCGTTGCACGACGAATGGTAGTTCTTGCGCTCTTTTGAAACGCTTTATAAGTCGTATTAACGCGATTCCTTTCAAGAGATCAAGCCTGCCTAAGGCAAGTTTCCGCACAAGTCCCAAGCACCGGCGTGGCTCATTGGTAGAATACTGTCTGGCACACAGCGGACCCGGGTTCGAGCCCCACTGTGTCCTTGGTACCAGGCTTTTCTTATTCATGCAATAGTGGTTACGGACACCGGTGGCGGCCACGGACAACTACGGCACCGCGCGTGACCCGAGTTGTGATCTTATAACAGCTTTCGCTGTAAAAGAAGCAATGATATGCACGCATACTACAAAATCGTAGAACACTACATGGTAAATCGGCAAGTATACACCCTGGAGCGGACAGATCACTCAGTATACGAAAGAGGAAGTTATGTGATGTGACGAAAGTTACAGACGGGGTTTTTTCCAATCCCCCTACTTTACAGCAAGTGGCACCCAGAAGTTTTCCGGTCCCAGTGCAAATTTTGTGATGAGGCAGCACATTTGGTTCACGTGGTGTGAGCATGTCCGAGTCAGAATGATCGGTCACACTCTGGAATCCTGGGAGGCCCTGCTCCGCAGCCCAGACCCCAAAGTCCAGCGAGACATCAGTTAAGCATTTGCTGCAGCGTGTCTCGAGGGATTCCGGCCAACGGCTAGGGGCAACGGGAAATGCCCGACATGATTGACAGATTTTTAAAATTGTTTTTCTCTTTTTCTCTCTCTCTGTAAAAAAATAGTAAAATACAGAAACAAAACAGCCCTGTAGCGGTGTTGCACTTATCGCAAAAGTAATGAAGCCATGCTGACAATTCTAATGACCTCAATGGAGCGCACGAGCTATTCGAGTGTTCATTTCACATTGCGATAAAGTATTCTTGAATATGTACTCTAATAGCTTGCATTGCCAGCGCAGCACCCTTATATACTAAGCGGATATGATATCTGGTAATACACTGACGCTCGCTCATTGTAGATGTCTCGGAAGAGTACGGCAGTTGTGCTCTTCGGCATTTTGGTTTTGCCAGCGAAGAATACTAGAGGTTGTTTTTGAAAAACATTAATGTTGCAATGGGCACATCGCAGAAACAGCTCCAATTCTGGTGCCATATTCAATCTTTCTTCGACTCTCAATGCCAGACTCGGTGGTACAGTGGTCCCGATGCTCGCATGCTGGTCCGAAGGTCACAAGTTCAATCCCTGCCATGATGGCGGTTACATTTCGACGGAGGCAAACTGCTAGAGGCCCACGATCTTTATTCGCATTTCTAAAAACAATATAATCCCTGCAATATATATTAATGATACACACTAAAATTAAATCGAGGCCTTATTGCCCTTTTGGCGTGGCATTGGCCTATTAAAAGGCTATCCCTGCTCTACACCTTCCTTTTGTGTTTCTTTTCTCGCGAGTCTACCTTCACGTTTTTCCTTTCAACCTTCTTTCCCTTTCATCCTCACCTTAGCGCAGGTTAGCAAACCGGCTGCTATAGTTCTGGTTGACCACCTTGCCTCTCTCTCATTTTAGTATCTCTCTCTCTCTTTATTCAGAGTGCTTTCCCTCTTGTACGTGGCATGCATGATACATGCAGCAGACGCCTGCTCACGAAAATTGCTGCAGATGCATCACAGGGTTGACTGTTCAGACCCAGTAGCTGCACAAGGTGGTTCACACCTAAAATGACACAAAATGCAATGATAGAAAACTTCGAGTGATCTGCACAAATACGAGACACGGAAATACAGCAACAAACACGAATGCAAGCTATCGACGAATGATGCATTTTAAAATACACAGAACATGCAATTAATCTCGACGTAACCTAGTTCCAAATATAACGAAATAATCCGCTTTTCACGGTTTCATGTCCACAGTATTTCGAACGTCAATATCGTGAAGTGTGTTTGTCCATAATTTAAATATAACAAAGTTTTAGAGTGCTGCTTCAGAGGAACAAGAATGCTATTTATTGCATTCTTGATGTTCTTGCATTCTTCTTCCTTTTGTTTGCCAGAAAATTCCTCGCAATATTTTAGCAGATACCATGCTTCCCAGAATGACAAGAAATAGCACAGCAAATGCCGGCCTACTGCCCTGAAATTTTTATCATGCCGTAGTGGGCATCAAGCAAGTGTGCTTGCAGCAGTTACCTAATGAGTGTTCAAAAAAGGCTCTGAAAGTACGCTCTTCTAGCTTTCGCAGTGACTGTGCTGCCCCATTCGTGCAGGCGTGGGGTTTTCTTACGTAACTGATATATTTTTTCTACCTTACTACCATATCATCCAAATGCTTTTGTGGCTTTTTGCATTAAACAAATTGATCGTTAGGAAAACTGCATAAAAGGACAACTTTTAATTTAACGCAGTTTCGATAAAACAAGGTAAGACTTCGGTTTTATTGATTTTGTTGTATCAAGGTTTATCTGTATACTCTGGATGTGAATGCGTCTCCTGTTATTCAAGGCGGTCACGCTTTTTGCGATACCAACAGATGGGATGCTGACGCTAATGTTGTCGCTTCGATGAATAGTGAAGACCTCAAATATTTTGCCTGTGAGGCATTTTTTGTACACCTTTGTATAATTATACGCACAAAATCAGGTTTGTGGAGGTTGGTAAACCTTGTGGAGTTCACTCATGAAATATATTTTGCACTCAGAGCTCAGTCGAGCTCCGAATCACCAAAATTTTCTAACCCGGGCTCACTTCGACTCACACTGACCAAGTTTTCTTCGACTGGACTCAAACTCACCAAAATATTACTCACCCGGGCTTATTCAAACTCAGGCTTACAGCTAGATCTGAGGCTGAGTGAGTTTGAGTAATACCCTTGTC
The DNA here is from genome assembly GCF_043290135.1 of Rhipicephalus microplus. NCBI lineage: Eukaryota > Metazoa > Arthropoda > Arachnida > Ixodida > Ixodidae > Rhipicephalus > Rhipicephalus microplus. Next base: position 165,022,000 of record NC_134710.1, on the reverse strand, counting down.
ACACGGCAAATATGTCACTTACAGTGAGTTTAATTCGTTTGTACTGACATTTTTTTGCTGTCACACAGGGCAACTAATGTCATTTGATGAAAATGAAACTTCCGGTCATATGAGTTCCCGAAACACATTCGCATTCAATTTTGGACCAAATGAGTAGTCTCGACGTCAGGGACTTTTAGGGGGGAAGGACTTTTATGGGGATGATGAACTTATTACTGGTTTGATGACATAATAGCATGCGGGAAAGTTTGTAAAAAAAGCAAATCTCAACTTCAGTGGCTGGATGCAGACCATGTTTGATTTTTGCTCTGTTGCCGTTGTTGCCTGTATTGCCGATGTTGATCGTTCGATTGTACGTGTTGTGATTACCGAAGTGGTGACTACACGAAATCGCTACCGTCGTCTCATTTCTGCATTTGGGAAGTCAGTCGTGCGCCCCGCTTCAGCGGACTGTACTTCCGCCCCATCGCGCATATCATCAGCCATGTTGATTTTCGAGTGTGTCATGTTGTGTAAAATAGCCACGTTTAAATTCTAGGAGCACCTTTTTATCCATAAAAATTATTTTTGCGGATAAACCCATGTTACATGCAATTTTCAGTATATTTTTATTTTTCCCAAAATCCATGGCTCAGGAAGGCCAAGGTGATGGTCATCACTTCAAAATGATATTTGTTTTCGTCGTGTGACAGCATGCAGGTAAAATTACATTAGGTCCGCTTAATGTAATTCGTTGTAAATGACTTTAGGTTTGCCGTGTAACGAGAGTATAAGTCGACTCATGAGTCCACTAGTCTAAAATGACCTTTTTCGACTTTGCCAACAACGCTCTTTCATATGACTATCTCACGTAATCAGGGCTCTTTTTGGGACCTTTTGGCATATATTACCTTCGGATATGAATTATCAGTGGTTGCAAACCAGTAAGGACATTTTTCAGAAAAGAGATGAAAACATAAGATATCAAGCACTTCTCTAGAATACAACAGTAGCCTCTCATTAAACAGAACCTGAAAAGACCAGGAAAATACATTCTATTTAACAGAAGTTAATACTGCTGCCCTGAAATTAAAAAAAAAAATTGGGCAGTCATTTCTCTGACTGAGAGGCTCCCCTGGTTACCTCTGACTCAGAGGTGACCAGGGGAGCAGAATGCGGAATGAAATCACTCTTGTCAGAAGCACTTGTTCCATTTATGCAGTAGTTCCGTTCAACAGATTTCCATTTATTGAGAGTCTACTGTAGTTGGCAGAGGAAGTCAAAGAACGACCCTAACCCAATTCATGCTTCTGTTCAATAAAATTGAAGTGCAGTATGAACGATACCACTTTGTGATACGTTTAGATAGATGTGAGTATGAACTTGAATCTAGATAAGGCTGATATTAATGCTGAGAATGAGTAGATAGCACCTGAGGTCTGCAAAAAATACGTGGAACTCACTCAGACTCACTCAAGAAATATATTGTGCGCTTTGGACTAACTCGGACTCGCTAAAGCTTCCCTGAGCTGGACTCACTTGACCTCGCACTCAGAAAAGTTTCTTTGACCAGACTCACTCGCACTCAAACTCACCAAAATATTACTCACCAGAACTTACTCAGACTCGCGGCTCAATCCGAGTCTCAGTGACTCGACTCATGAGTGAGTTCACTAACCTAGGGCCATATGCTTCCTCGCCAGACTGCTTTCTTGGGGGGTCCTAAGCGAGCGAGAATGCTCTCTGGAGCTCTTATTAATAGCATGTGCCATCTGTCAAAAAGTATGTATGAGAGACCGCCAGATAAAGGGATGCTGTATACAACATTGCTGTGGCATTCCACGAATTTCATCGCGTCCTACTTTGGTCGTTGCATTGTTTCGGCTGATGAGCGTACATAAACGTGCTGGTTTGTACAGGGCCGAGAAAACAGCCTGCACCACGACCCTTCCAGCAATATCCTTGATGTGATGCCAAATCTCCTAAATATACAGTACAATGGTGGTCTGCTTGCCATCGGTAACAGGTTGCATTGAGGTATACAAGAATACACAGTAGCCTAATCTCGAAGTTCCTTAATTATAGAAAGCAGCTTGTTTAAGTTCTTTTTTGTTTTTGTTTTTAAATATCAACTTAGCAGGTAGGGAGGAGTTTTGCTAACAAATACATTTAGCTTCACACTTTTTCCTGCAAAGTCAACATGGCATAGTCTTGTGATTACAGCTTTCTTTGGTGTCGGGTTTTATGGTGCAAAACAGAAAATTATCTATGATGCACCAGTCATAAGGTTAGTGAAAGGGTAAATAAAAGGAGTAAAAGGAACAAATACTTCTTTTCAGTTGCTTTAAAAAATGTTAGGTCTCTAACATTCTAAAAAAACATCTTGTAGGGGAACTGGTAGTATTGCATGCCGACTGGTGCATGTTTTTAAGATATCATAGGTGGCTGGAGAGGTGTTGGCGATCTGTATACTTTTATAAAAGCAGCTCTGTGTTTTTCTAATTCCACATATGTTAGTAGAATGTGATGAATCAAAAGAAGCTTTTCGCACTACAGTTTTTTCTCACCTATGGGTAAAATAAAAAATAGTGACGAGCATGTCTTTTGCAGCGGTGACAAAAACGCTTTAGTGAAGCATCATTGGTGGCAACGTGACTTCCATTCATGTAGAAGTAGTTTAGGGATTTATAAATTAGTGTGTCTAGCATTTATGAATACATTCTTTGAAAGGAACCTTCATAATCACAAACGTTTTATGAGCCATCGTTATAGCTCCTTTATGCATGGCACAGCTTATCTTGCTGGAAACAAGTTCAAATAACACCGATGGAAGAAAAAGAAAGAAAGGAAAGACATGAGTACTTGAAACATACTTTCTTTTCCTCATCCAACTTGTTTGAATACATTTCCAGCAAGATGAATAGTAAATACCAACTTGCTCACATGTCCATTTGTTGCAAGATGGCATGGCGCCAAGGCCAGGTAGATCATCTTGCCATGTTCTTCAGCTCTTCAAAGCATCTGGAAAATGTCTCCAAGAAGAGGTTTAACATCAAATTTTGAGTATAAAGCCTTTAGTCCACTTAGAGAGTCTGTGCATACTGCCGTCCTTGGTGCTTTACTGATATTGTGTCCTTTTCAGCTATAAATAAGGAATATACCTCCGCTGTAAAAGCAGGGACATACTGTGCCAGTCTGATGCAAGATTCCAAGTGTTCTGACGTGACCCCAACTTGAAATACCATAGATCTGAGTTTCTTGAATAAATTCAAGCCAGCCTTTCTTATGATTTAACGGGCCACTCACCAGGTTTGACAATTTTGAGCTGACAAGCACAATGCGTACACGAGACGTTCATGATCACGTCTGCCAAAATTTCCAACGCTACGGGCTGTGGAAATGGGTCAAATTTCAAGATGAACGCTACTCCCCCTCCCCTCTGCCGGCATGTTCCCAGAAAATGAGGGCATGAGGTGCGCGTATGAATGGCCCTACGTACACGGCAATGCAGTGACGTTGGTCTTCTACGTAGACGACTCTGCTCTGACGTTGTAAACAGTAGCACGTGACATGGCGAAAATTATTTAACACTGTATGCGTAGTTTATGTAATTTGTTGCTTGAAGAGATTAATAAAGCTCTGGATAAATAATAAGACGCAATAAGGGAATGAGAGCGTCTTTTTTTTACATTTTTTTCCCGTGAATCGCAACGAGATGCGGGGCTAATGTGTCGGCATTTCGCATGCGTTCGTGTACCCGCGGTCAGCGCATCTAGCAGACGACCGCCGTGGAACGCTCCTACGCGTTCGTGCACTCATTGTGCTCATCTATTCTACCGAGTCTAAGCGAGCGTTTCCAAACCATCCCGCAGAAACAAGCAGAATAGCACAAAATAACGCTGATCAACAAAGCAACCCCGCTCGCGTGCTCGGGGGCTGGACTTGTTTGGGCACGTCATGCGCACGTGACCATTTGGTCCGATGCCTGAGAGAGTGGGAAAGAGATTTGGCTTACGAAGGCTACGCGGAGGAGCGACAAGGGTTTCGAGCTCGCCTCCTCTCATCCTCGTTTCACACCGCTTCAAAAAACCTGTTTTCTACGCTCGTGATGAACCGATTAAAAAAATTTTTGTGGCAAAATGTTCATCATCGGACACCCAATATCTTCTGCTGTCTAACTAAAATTTGGTATGGGGCCTGGTGAGTGGCTCTTTAAGAAAGTACTTTTAAAATTTTATGGATTTATACAAAAACTTTGAACACTGCTTATAAACCGCCTTTATTACAGATTATACTTAGTGCAAACTGTTGAAAGCAGCATTCCAAGGCTGATGTTACATAGCTACTGCTGCAAACTTCCGTAGCCTTGTGCATTTCAGTGAGGCAGGTCAACATGCAGGACACCCTTCATGGTTTTGCATTATGTATATTGTCTGCTGCTTATAGTGGTTACTGTCTGCCACTATTTTGATTTTATCACTAATGTACTTGGGTTTGACATAACATACATTATGACAGTAATGCATACCAGCAACTTGCTGCTGTTATGCCCCTGACACACGGGCACCCTGAAGTCCTTTAGACAAGGGGACATCTTTCGGAAAGGCGTTCGGGCACAGTGACACACGACGAAGGAGTAACACCTTTCCGGCAAAGATCCTTTTCGCAAAAGGAGATCCCGCATCTACTTTTCTGGCAGGAAGGGAGTACTCTCGCATACAGTGTGCATAATTTATCAATAGAAGAAAACGTGTCGCAACACTGCGGTGCCCTGTCAGTATTTTTTGCGCTGAGAAAATGTTTTCATTTTCAGCAGCAGTGCGATTTGTTCAAAAGTGAAGGCTTATAGTCTGTCCATACTCTCAAACGCCTGCATTACGTCACTAGCGCGATCATGTTAGGGTTGGCAGCGGCAGTTGCTGTGTCAGGCTCACTCGAAAACACTGCTTAAAGTGGCCGTCGCCTAACAACGGCAATGTGTCTTCGAACCAGCGTTCGTTGCGCACATACGCCCAACTTTCGCGGTTGATGGCTCGGGGTGACAGTGCGGAAGCAGTCAAAATAAAGCTGTTCAAGACGAGTCTTTGTTTGAGGCTCATCACTCTTGCCTTCGCAGGTTTAGCTCATCTTCGATGGAGCCGAGGGCGACAAGAGTTGGGCCCACCTCAACTGTTGCTTTATCTCTGTCTCTGCGCTGAGACATCGCAGGACCACGATGAAATGCGGCACGCCGTCACTGACCCAACTGGACGCAGCCATGTAAAAAGCACTACAATAAACAAAAACAGCAAAACACCAACTGTTCATAGTTGCCAGACGAACTTAAGTTGCTGCTAAATTGCACAATTGCAAAGATGACTGGATGCCACTACTATAATACACAGTTACAAAGCAGGGGCGGCACCAGAATATCTTACTGGGGGGGGGGGGCACTGATGACAAGCGAGTTCTGTGAAGAGGATACATAGGCAGGGAAGTTATACATTGTGTTTGAACTAGGTTTTTTTGGGAGGGGAGAGGACAAAGGGAGGCCAGCGAAAATTCTGGAGGAGGCTCTGGCACCCCCGTAATCCTCCTGACACTGCCCCTGTTACAAAGATGCCTGGACGCCACAGACCTACAACTGGTTTATTCCACGTAAGATCAAACAAAGCATGGCTGGTCGACCTCTTAAGTTTCTTTTAAAGTTTTAAAGTTTTATATATTGTTGCTTGATCAGTGGAAAGAAGAGATCCGCAATTGGTTTTAGTGGAAAAAAGTTTTTCCGAGGCACAGTAAATCAATTATGACGCAGAGGTGGAGTGTCACACTTACCTGCTCTGCTGTTTTTTTTATTTGGCAAAAATTACACAAAATATATAAAAGCTACACACCCCACATTTGTTTAGCTAAATATAGGCGTACTTGCCTTTAGAATTAACAATATTTCAATTCTCTGCATAGAGTAGACTTTTTAAATAAAAATTTTCAAATTTGACCTAAAAACCTTTGTCTGCCTAGTTTAAAGGCCTTTATTTAAAAAAAGGACCTATGACAGAAGGGTGAAAATGCCACATTACTTACTCAGCATGCTTACTCGTAAATATCGCAAAGCTTATATCAATAACACCTAAATAAAAGATATAAGCACGCTAACTTAAAAAAAAGAGCATGCTAAAGAAATTTCTGGCGACGATGTAAAAAACACCTATTTTTTATATGTGTCATACTTTCCCCTCTTATTCTCCTGCACATCAGCTTTCACAATCAATAAAAACATGTCGCATAATATGGTTTCACTTGCAGTTACCGCCGGTCAAAAAATGTCCTTGTGCAAGGATATACTATTGTAGATCGGACTTCCTGCCTGTTAAGTATGAAATGCAGGCCTATACTTCAGTTACTTAAAAGGCTAGCAGAACTGAAATAGCTGTCGACTGCACTGAGGATGACAGTTACGGAATGATTTTGTCAGGGTAGTGGCGTGAGTGCAAGCAAGCGATTGACGAGCTTGCCTGCTTGCACTATGCAGAAAATCGAAATATAGTTGCTTGTAAGCACAAGTACGCCTATATTTAGCTAAATAAATGTGAGGTGCGCAGCTTCAATATATTTTGTGGAATTCATCACCAAATTCGAAAAAAAGTAGAGCAGGTAAGCGTGGCACTCGACCTTTTCGTCACTATTGATTTACTGTGCCTCTACAAAAATTTTTTACAGCGAAACCAATTGCAAATCTCTTTTTTCCACTCCTCAGAAAACAAGATATGAAATTTCGAAAGAAGTTTAAGAGGTTGACCAGCCATGCTTTGTTCGATCTTACATGGAATCACCGAACTATGACTTGGCTTCCAGGGAGAGTACTTATTGAGTAAACTGAAGAATAAAACAGGAGCACAGAATCGAATACAATAAAAGATGCTTTTCTTTGCACAGATGACATTGGCCCTCCAAAAATATGCCAATGGCATGAAATGTGCACAGACTCACAAAACCCAACATAAGTAAACTAAACACAAGCTGCATCTTTAAGCTAACCACAGTTACACATAAAAAAAGTACACAGAGCAGCTATCCCAGATCAAAGATAGTCAAACATTTCATCAGTTGCACATAAAAGGCTTCTCGGCATATCCAATAATGTAGTGGTTTAAACAGCCCTCGTCCAGGGGTGCAACAGCCAAAATAGAACTTGAAGCAGTTTTTGGAGCTGAAAAATGTTACATTTAGAGCATAAAATTTAAAATTCGGAGCAAGTTACGGGGAACAAAACTTCAATTTTTTATCACAAAAAGATGAAATTTAGAGCAGTATGAAAAAGAAGTCTTACATTTAGAAAAAAAATATGTACAAACCAATCAACAAGCTCTAAATCATGCAGTGTAAGAGCACTGTATTTCAATAAAATAAGCATTTTTAACCACCTCACGGAGCAAATAATGATAGCATCCACATTAGCATTTGCCACATCTGACACTGCAAATTCAAATGTGATCTGCAAGACTGGCTGGAGATCTTGAAATTCAGGGGATTCGTAGGGGTGGCATGAAAAGAACTGGCATACAGTTTTTTAAGATGCCACAAATGTCATTATCATCATCATCAGCCGGACTACGCCCACTGCAGAACAGAAGCCTCTCCCATGTTCCGCCAGTCAACTCTGCCATAAGCTTGCTGCTGCCACTTTATACCCATAAACTTCCTAATCTCATCTGCCCCCTAACTTCCTGTTTCCCCCTCACCCGCTTGCCTTTCTGGAAATCCAGTCAATTAGCCTAAAAGAGACCAACTGATTTTTTTGACGCAGTTTTTTCTGGCACTACCAAAAGCTTACCGATAGCAGTGTTCGCAGCTGCAGTCATTATTCCCAAAGCACATAGTTATTTTATAAGCAGTATTTTCCTTTTGAAAGACTCTGAACACGATGGTGCCTTTTTGTCCAGCAACGCTGAGAATTGATAACGATGCCGGTAGCCCTTCTAGCGACTTGTGCATGCTGTCATTGTCCTGCTTTTGCAGCAGTTTCTGTAACTATGCTTAACCACATTTATTCTGAGCTTTACAACTAATTTTGAAAATAACAAGCCATTACAATGAGATGATGTGGCTTTATACAGCTTACCTGCATTTGTACTGCAGTGCATGCACCTACGCCCAAGGTTGGTGCGCTTGTGTCGTGGATGGCTTGTCTCGTCGTCGTTACTCTCTCGACACATGAGCCAAGTCAAGTCACCGAAAAGATCACAGCTTGTCATTTTTGAGACAAAGTGTAGGTAATAAACCCACGTCACTCCAAAATCTTTGCGACCTGGAAGCTGCGTGCATGACCAAACAAAAAAGTTTCTCAAGATGTGCTGACAAGCATGGGATCATTACGTCATGTGAAGGCAGCGCCACTTTATTTTGCACTACTAACGCAGGCCTATAATTACATTTTTAAGGAGCAATATCTTATAATATAAAAAGGCAAATAATATTTCAATACTAACAAGAAAATTGTTGACTGTGTGCACTAGTTTGCCGTAATGTTACAGAGTTCAGATAATTGAAGTTGCTGCCATCGGGTGGCACTACAGGCTATTTTGATCTTCAATGAAGAAATAAAAATATGAATACACTTCTCATGTGAAATTAGGGTTGGTTTGAGTCGCTATGAGGGACAATCTTTCCAGCCGTGCAGTCATCTCATTTCATGTTCTGGGCAGTAGTCAGTCCTTTTATTGACCAGCGGTTATCCTGCCTACGCCCTGCATGCCCGGCCCATGTCCATCTCTTCTTCTTGATTTCAACTATGATATCCTTAACCCCGGTCTGTTTCCTGACCCACTCTGCTCTCTTCCTGTCTCTTTAGGTTATACCTATCATTTTACTTTCCATCGTTCGCTGCGTCGTTCTCAATTTAGGCTGAACCCTCCAGGTTTCTGCTCTGTAGGTAAGTACTGGCAAGATGCAGCTGTTACATACCTTCTTCTCCAGAGATAGTGGCTATATACCAGTCATCATTTGAGAATGCGCCCCATATTCTTCCAGTTACTTCAGTCTCGTCGTTCAACTCCGCAGTTACTACCTGTCCTAATTAGACGTGACGTACTCTATTACAACTTCAAGTGCACTGCTACCTATCTCGAAGCGCTGTTCTTTTCCGAGGTTGTTGTACATTACTTCCTTTTTCTGCAGAATAATTTCAAGACCTACCTTTGTGCTCTCATTGTCTCATTCAGTAATCATGAATAGCAATTTTTCCCCTGAGTTACTCAGTAATTAATGCAATGTCACTGGCAAAACAAAGGTTACTAAGGTGTTCTTCATCCACTCTTATCCCCAACTCTTCCGATTCTAGGCCTCTGAAAACCTCCTGTAAGCACGCGGTAAATAGCACTGGAGAGATTGTATCCCCTTGTCTTACACCCTTCTTTATTGGTATTCTGTCGCTATCTTTATGAAGCACTAAGGTGGCAGTGGGTCCTCTGTATATTTTTTACAGGATGTCTATATATGTTTCATTGACGCCCTGATTCCGCAATGTCTACATCACTGCTGATATCTCTACTGAATCAAATGCCTTCTCATAATCTATGAAGGTCATGTATAGTGGTTGGGTGTATAGTGAGCATTTCCCTGCCCCCTGATTGATAGTATGAATGTGGTTGATTGTTGAGTAGCCCGATCGAAATCCTGCTTGTTCCTTTGGTTGACTGAATTCCAACATCTTAATTCTGTTATCAATTACCTTTCATCATCATCATTATCATCAGCCTGACTACGTCCACTGCAGGACAAAGGCCTCTCTCATGTTCCGCCAGTTAACCCGGTCCTGTGCTTGTTACTGCCCATGTATACCCGCAAACTTCTTAATCTCATCGGCCCACCTAACCTTCTGTCTCCCCCTAACTCGCTTGCCCTATCTGGGAATCCAGTTAGTTACCCTGAATGACCAGCGGTTATCCTGTCTACGCGCGACATGCCCGGCCCATTTCCATTTCTTTTTCTTGATTTCAACTATGATATCATTAACCCCGGTTTGTTCACTGATCTACTCTGCTCTCTTCTTGTCTCTTAAGGTTACACCTACCATTTTCCTTTCCATTTGTCGCTGCGTTGTCAATTTAGGCTGAACCCTCTTTGAAAGTCTCTAGGTCTCTGCTCCGTAGCTAAGTACCAGCAAGATGCAGATGTTATATACCTTCCTCTTGAGGAATAGTGGCAATCTACCTGTCATGATTTGAGAGTGTTTGCCAAATGTGCTCCTCCACCCTATTCTTATTCTTCTAGTTACTTCAATCTCGTGGTTCGGCTCCGCGGTTATTACCTGCCCTAAGTAGACATAGCCTTTTACAACTTGAAGTGCACTATTATCTATCTCGAAGCGCTGCTCTCTTACGAGGTTGTTGTACATTACTTTCGTTTTCTGCAGATTAATTTTAAGACCCACCTTTCTGCTCTCCTTGTCTAACTCTAATCATGAGTTGCAATTCGTCCCCTGAATTACTCAGCAATGCAATGTCATCGGCGAAGCGCAGGTTACTAAGGTACTCTCCATTAACTTTTATCCCTAACTGTTCCCATTCTAGGCTTCTGAAAAACCTCTTGTAAGCATGCGGTAAATAGCATTGGGGAGATTGTGTCCCCCCGCTTTACACCCTTCTTAATTGATATTCTGTTGCTTTCTTTATGAAGCACTATGGTAGCAGTTGATCCCCTGTAGATTTCTTCCAGGATGTTTATATATACCTCATCGACGCCCTGATTCCGCAGTGTCTGCATGACGGCTGATATTTTTACTGAATCAAATGCCTTCCCGTAATCTACGAAGGCTATGTATATTGGTTGGTTATATTCTGAGCATTTCTCTATTACCTGATTGATAGTATGAATGTGATTGTTGTTGAGTAGCCCGTTCGAAATCCTAGTTGTTCCTTTGGTTGATTGAATTGTTTTTTTACTCTGTTAGTAATTACCTTTGTAAATAGCTTGTATACTACAGAGAGCAAGCTGATCGGCCTGTAATTCTTCAAGTTCTTGTCATCTCTTTTCTTTTGTATTAGGATGATGTTAGCATTCTTCCAAGACTCTGGTACTCTTCCCGTCAGAAGACACCTCGTGAACAGGGTGGCTAGTTTTTCTAACACAATCTGTCCTCCACCTTTCAGCAGATCTGATGTTACCTGATTCTCATCAGCAGCTTTGCCTCTTTGTATGCTCTCCAAAGCTTTTCTGACTTCTATCATTACTGGTTGGGTGTCATCTGGGTTACTGCTAGTTCTTATAGTATTAAGGTCGTGGCTGTCGCGGCTACTGTACAGATCTCTGTAAAACTCATCCACTATTTTAATTATCCTATATATATTGGTAGTTATTTTGCCTTTTTTATCCCTTAGTGCATACATCCGATTTTCGCCTCTCCCAAGTTTCCTTTTCACTGCTTTGACGCTTCCTCCGTTTTTCAGAGCGTGTTCAATTCTCTCCATGTTATACCTTCTTGCATCGCATACCTTACACCTATTAAGAACTTCGAAAGCTCTGCCAGTTCTATTTTGTCTGTTGTACCTTACAATTACCTTCGTAAATAGCTTGTACATGATGGTGAGCAAGCTGATCAGCCTGTAATTCTTCAAGTCCTTCTCATGCCCTTTTTTATGGATTAAGACGTGCTAGCGTTCTTCTAAGATTCTGGTACCCTATCTGTCAGGAGACACTTTGTAAACAGGATGGCTAACTTTTCTAACCATCTGTCGTCCGTCTTTCAGCAGATATGATGTTACCCGGTCTTCCCCTGCAGCTTTGCCTCTTTGCATTTCCTCCAAGGATTTCCTGACTTCATATGTCATTACTGGTGGGATGACACCTGGGTTATTGCTACAATTACATTATAGTCGTGGTTGTCCCTACTACTGTACAGATCTCTGTAAAACGTCTCCGCTACTTAAGCTATCCTCTCCATATTGGTAGTTACTTTGCTTTCCTCGTGCCTTAGTGCATACATCTGGCTTTTGCCTATCCCGAGTTCACTGCTTCTACGCTTTTTCCATTTTTTAGTAAAATTCTCACCATAATATACCTTCTTACATCAGATACCTTACGCTTATTATTCAACTTCGAAAGCTCTGCCAGTTGTATTTCATCTGCTGTGTTTGAGGCTTTTATGCTTTGACGTTTCTTAGTGACGTTCTTCATTGCCTGGGACAGCTTGCTAGTGTAATAATAATAATAATAATAATGACTTTATTTCGCATCAAGGATACATGATGCAGGAGACCTGCAGAAAAAGCTGGCGTGATGCCAGCTTGACAAGGCCGCAGGCCCCCCTTCCCCCTCCCCTGTCTAACTGTCACAAAAACGTCCTGTCTAACTACCACAAAAACGTCAAACACTGCTCCAAATGATAGGTAGTAACTTTTTCAGACATCATCGATCCTACTAGCGCTCACAATTATGCGCCATATACACGCATGAGTAATCGAACAAAAAAATGCGCTGTGTCCCGTGATTAGTGCCAACAGCCTCTTCAATACCATAACGTGCTTTTCTGCAAGGCACTGGTGTACTGCAGCGAAGGTGAATTAAGCGGCGTTCTGCACGAAGGTTTTTGGAACAAGTCATGAAACACGACAATGCTTCCCACGCCCCCCTTTTTTTTTCCTTTTTTTCATGATGGGTTTAGAGCACAACTTCCTGGCTTGCTTGTAAGGCGTGTTCGACCAGATAAAGAACGGTGCATGCTTGTTGGTCTGGCGACAGCACTGGATATATATTGTCACGTGCGTCCCGCGAAAAAGACGAAGGCAACAGCGCATACGCGCATCTACACGCTTTTATGCAGAACGCAACAACGAGAAAGACGAGGAACTCTTTTGCGCGCGCGGTTAATAAAAAGACCGACCTGCTGCGGTTTTCTCAGCGTCTTCAAGTACGACCTCTGTCTTGACGTCGCGACACTGGTGGAGGTGCTGGGGCCTGCAACCTGATGCAAGAAAGCGTTGTTCGGGACCATACACCCAGTCCGGAGCCTCAACATCTTGTTGCGACTCCAGTACACCGATTCAGCCGGCGCCTACTAGGCCTAAGTCCAGAACTCTTGACGGCATCTCCTGTTACCAACATGGCGGCCTCTTCAACGTCTGCGAATCTTCCTCCGGCCCAGACGACTCACCCTTAGCAGGTAACTTTTGAGACTCCTCGTGTTCCCGAAGTCATCCGTGAAGAACCGTATGAAGATGTCGAGGACTGGCTCGACCAGTTCGAGCGGACCGCTGTGGTGAATCGTTGGAGCGTGCAAGAAAAACTTGGCCGTGCCTACTTTGCAATGGAAAATAGCGCTCGCACATGGTACGAGAACAGGGAGCCTACTTTCCAAACCTGGGACAATTTCCGCCAAAAGCTTCTCGAGACGTTCCTGAGTGCGGACCAACGGGATCTCGCACAACAGATGATTGAAGACCGGATGCAAAAGCCGAACGAAAGCATCGCCATGTTCGCCGAGGATATGACCCGTCTATTTCGCCGTGCTGACCCTGACATGCCCATGGCAAGGAAAGTTCGTCACCTGATGCGGGGAGTTAAGGAACCGCTTTTCGCCGGCCTTGTACAAAATCCGCCAACAACAGTGGATGAATTCATCAAAGAGGCGACTGTCATTGAGCGGGCGCTCCGGCAACGATGCCGCCACTTTGACCGCCTGCCCGACCAAACGCTTGTTGGTGCCGCCGCCAAAAACGCTGCCGTTTCCGAAAACTCTTTACGGCAAATGATTCGACAAATCCTGCGGAAAGAGCTGCGGGCCCTCGGCTTTCCGTCTACCGATCCCCCAGTTGCTTCTGTTGCAGAAATCGTGCGCCAGGAACTACGGAAAGCCTTTCCATCCCCAGCGCCACCACCCGAACCACGTCCACTGACCTATGCCGATGCCGTCCGCCGTCATCCGCCTGCCCCAGAAGAAGCACCCTTTCGGCCACGGCCCGTTACCTTGCCGTGGTGGCAGCGGGAACCTGTGCGGCGACCACCAGTACGTCGGACTGACTTGTGGCGCACTGCCGACCGTCGACCCCTTTGTTTCCACTGCGGCGAACCAGGCCATATCTCGCGCTACTGCCGTCATCGAGAAGCCCGGTTTGGAAACTTTTCTCGGCCCGCTTCCTTTTATTCTGAAGACCCTCGTGACCATGGTGCTGATCACCTGCCGACCAACCAAGCGTCTTCACCAAGTCGTCGCTGGCGGTCTCCCTCACCTGCACGAGGTCGGAATTCCCCGAATCGCCAAAGATACGCTGATGCCGTCAGAAACCGCTCCCCAAGCCCATGCCAGGGAAACTAACTGCCGCGACCTCCTGGGGCAAAGTTGCCCATCGCCGAGACGCCAAAAAGACTCCCTTGCCTCTACACAAAGACGACGTGACGACGGTGATGACGAAGACGACGACAACCACGAGTACTAATGTCAATGAATTTGTACGTACCTACCTCAGCGTTATTATAGACGGACACCACGAAACAGCACTGATTGACACTGGTGCTGACTTCTCTATTATGCGACAAGAGCTCGCCGACCGCCTTAAGAAGGTTAAGACGCCGTGGAGTGGGCCGAGCATAAGGAGTGCTGGTGGGCAGCTGACGCCAACCGGTAAATGCACCGCTCGGCTCGTAATCGATGATTCGAACTTCGTCGCCACTTTTGTCCTTTTACCAGAGTTGTTGTAAAGAGTTGATTTTGGGTATGGATTTTCTGCGAGAGTACGGTGCTGTTATCAACATTCCAGAACGTATCGTCACCTTTTCCGCCCATCCTTACGTCGACGCCACCACTGAAAAACAACTGCAACGTTTACGTGTAGCCGATGATGTGATGCTCCTGCCGAGATCTTGCTGCCTTGTGTCGGTGTTATGTGAACGGCCGTGCCGTAATGAGGTGATAGCGGGGCGAATAGACACGCTATTGCTTACGCAAGGTGTTTCAATAGCGAGAGGCGTTCTGGCACTAATTGATGGGCGGGCAGAAGTGCTCATCACCAACTTCAGCAACGAGCGTCGTCACATCCAGAAGGGCACCGCGATTGCCTACTACGACGACGTGGACCACGCCAGATTGCTTCGCTTTGCAACCGGACGAGGCGACCATCCCAGCCTCGACACCTTTGTCTGTCAACATTTGCTCAACCCTGTCAGCCTCAGATATACAGCGCCTACTAGAGCTGATACACCAGTTCAAAAATTGTTTTTCGTGCACGTCGAAAGTCAAGCAAACACCACTGACCCGGCACCGAATCATCGTTGAAGAAAATACGAGACCGATCCGTCAAAACCCATACCGTGTGGCTCCAAAAGAACGTGAGGAGATCCAAAAGCAAGTTCAGAAGATGCTCCAAGATGACGTAATACAGCCTTCCAGGAGTCCCTGGGCATCCCCCGTGGTATTGGTTAAAAAGAAAGACGGCAGCTTGCGTTTCTGTATAGATTACCGCAAGTTAAACCAAGTAACGAAGAAAGACGTCTACCCACTGCCACGCATAGATGACTCTCTTGATCGGCTGCGGCATGCACGCTATTTCTCATCGATGGACCTGCGAAGTGGCTATTGGCAAATAGAGGTCGACGAGAGAGACCGTGAGAAAACTGCTTTCGTGACGCCCGACGGTCTTTATGAATTTAAAGTGCTTCCATTCGGGTTATGCTCAGCGCCAGCCACTTTTCAGCGTTTAATGGACACTGTGCTATCAGGACTGAAGTGGCAGACATGCTTGGTCTATCTAGACGACGTTGTCGTCTTCTCAGCTACATTCGAGGGACACCTAAGTCGATTATTCGCAGTTATACAAGCTATACGTTCGGCTGGCCTGACTTTAAAGCCAGAGAAATGCTATTTCGGTTTCAGCGAACTTTGTTTCTTAGGCCACGTGGTCAGCCACGAAGGTGTTCGACCTGACCCGGGCAAAATCGACGCTGTCGCAAAGTTTCCCGCACCGCATGACAAAAGAGCAGTGAGACACTTCTTAGGCTTCTGCGCTTATTACCGACGATTCATCGCCAACTTTTCGTCTATTACGGCGCCTCTGACGCGGCTCACACGAGAGGATGTCCCCTTTCTTTGGAGCGAAAAGGAACAAACAGCGTTCAACGAATTACGCCAACGCCTCCAAACACCTCCGGTTCTTGCGCACTTTGACCAAGAAGCACCAACAGCACTTCACACCGACGCAAGCAATGTAGGCCTGGGCGCCGTACTGATACAATGGCAAGATAACTCCGAGAAAGTGATAGCCTATGCCAGCAGAGCTCTCTCTCGCACGGAAGAGAACTACTCGACTACCGAGAAAGCGTGCCTCGCCGTGGTTTGGGCGGTTCTCAAATTTCGACCGTATCTGTACGGCCGCTCATTCAAGGTCGTCAGTGATCACCACTCGCTTTGCTGGCTCACTAACTTGAAAGACCCATCCGGCCGTTTAGCACGCTGGAGCCTTCGACTTCAGGAGTTTGATATGACCATTATTTATAAATCAGGGAAGAAGCACACCGACGCAGACTGTCTCTCGCGGTCACCCGTCGAGCCTGCCGCTATTAATGACGAGTCTATGGACGCCGCATTCTTGGGAGTCATCAACGCGGCCACTATTTCACAAGAGCAGCGCAGTGACCCTGACCTGCTTTCGCTTATCGACTTCTTAGAAGGACGACGTGAAGACGTGCCGCGAGTTTTTGCGAGAGGAGTACCATCTTTTTGTTTAACGAACGACGTCCTATACAAGAAAAACTTTTCTCCCACCGGCAGCCCATACTTGCTCGTCGTGCCTGCATCACTGCGAAAAGAAATTCTGGAAGCCTGCCATGATGAAGTCACCTCCGGTCATCTCGGTTACACTCGAACATTGGACCGTCTGCAAAACAGTTACTACTGGCCGAACCTACCTGCTGCTGTGAAACATCACGTCGAAACATGTGCCGACTGTCAAAGACGCAAAGCACCACCCGGCAGGCTTATTACATTCCGTTCAAGTACCAGCAAAGCCATTCGCCCAAATCGGAATGGATATCCTGGGCCCATTCTCAACTTCTACCACAGGGAACATATGGATCATTGTCGCCACCGATTACTTGTCTCGCTACGCAGAAACTAAAGCCATGCCGAGGGCCACAGCAGCAGAAGCGGCTCATTTCTTCATAGAAAACGTCGTCCTTCGGCACGGTGCTCCAACAGTTCTCATCACGGATAGAGGAACTGCGTTCGTGGCAGAACTTTTGGAGTCGGTTCTCAGGCTCAGTGGTACAGCGCACCGGAGAACAACGGCGTACCACCCACAAACGAACGGACTAACAGAGCGGCTTAATAAGACCCTCGCAGACATGCTCTGCATGTATGTCGACACAGAACACAAGAACTGGGACGAAATCTTGCCTTATCTGACCTTCGCCTATAATACTGCCCGGCAGGAAACTATTGGAGTGACGCCGTTTAGTTTAATACACGAGCGCGAAGTCACCACAACGTTGGAACGCTATGCTGCCGCACGAGTGTGACGACACTCACGCTGACGCCGAAGAATTCGGTCAGCGCGCCGAAGAAGCCCGACAGCTAGCCCGCGTGCGTATTTGCCACCAGCAGCACAAAAATGCGAAACGGTACGACCTACGACATAAATTGGTAACCTACAAGCCAGGCGACAAGGTATGGGTCTGGATCCCCATACGTCGACGCGGACTTTCAGAAAAGCTATTACGACGATATATAAATTGGTAACCTACAAACCAGGCGACAAGGTATGGGTCTGGATCCCCATACGTCGACGCGGACTTTCAGAAAAGCTATTACGACGATACTTCGGCCCATATCGAGTCACCCGACGATTGAACGATATCAACTACAAAGTTATTCCCGACGGCGATTGCAGTTCCAGTTGCCGAAACTGCTCACCCGAAATCGTGCATGTCATCCGGAGGAAACCCTACTTGTCCAGCTAACTCTCGTTTGTTCTGTGGGTGCCGGTGCATATGTGCGTTTTTATAAGTAGAGTGCCTTGGCTGCGCATCGGGACGATGCCATTTTCGGATGGAGGCAAATGTCACGTGCGTCCCGCGAAAAAGACGAAGGCGACAGCGCATACGCGCATCTGCACGCTTTTATGCAGAACGCAACAACGAGAAAGACGAGGAACTCCCTCGCGCGCGCGGTTAATAAAAAGACCGACCCACTGCTGTTTTCTCAGCGTCTTCAAATACGACCTCTGTCTTGACGTCGCGACAATATCACCGGGACAATGCAACTTCAAGGCTGAAAAATGTTTCATGTGCCGTTCCTATGGCAAGCAACGTGGTCGCCGGCAGCGCCGATTTTCGTAGCACGTCGAGTGTGTTCGCAAGTGGGAAATGCGGCATACGCTTCCAGCTCTAGCTATAACATGCCGAAACCACGTTTGCTCACTAGGGAGTTCATATTTTTCAAGAGGCGTTGGTGGCTACGGCAACATTTTTTTGTCTTCAAGTTGTGTTGTCCCGCCGACAGGTATCCGCAATGGTCATTGAACCAATGGGGCGTGGCTTTGTAGCTTTACCTGGTCGATCGCATGCCGCAAGTGCCCTGACCTAATGGGAATATATCTTACACCGTGGTTTAGGGTTGGGGTCTGCGCGCTTGGATTGATTGATGATGCAAACTGCACGCAGATAGCCAATGTGACCAACGTTTCTCTCTGAAATAGGCGCAACTGAGAAAACTTTGAGGCTGGTCGGGCATTTTAGCACAATTTCAGCAAATTTCATAGTTTTGGCGCAGCCCGGCGCAAAAACGGGGAATAGTATCAAATTGGTACAATCGGCACCACTGTTGAACCGATGCTCATCTTGCATAATCTCCACATAACATTTCAGTCCATCTCCTTGATTACCAATTCATCTCTCTGCGGTACTTATGACAGCTTGTCCAGAAAGAACCCCCTTTTTTCCACATCGCTTTCAGGTTATATATGTGAAAGAGCACCGTCGGTCAAAATCTATTTGGTTGCAAAATTGTTTAATATCAAGAAGCTTTGTACCATAAAAAAAAGACAATCACAGAGTGGCTCAGCAAGTAGCAACAGTACAGGACATTTTCCTCAACAAACAGTTTTCACACACAAAACAAATGTAATAAGAATATGATATTCTGAAGAAAAAAAGCCCATAGGCCACAAAAAATACATAAGCTGAAAAGTAGCCCATTATACTTCAAAATATGCAAATATAATATCTACATGCATTTTTTCAAAGCATAAAGTTTATGTACAAAACTCAAGTTGCAATATGACATACTGTCTGCTATACCAGTATGTGCAATACACACCTTGCTTACAATCATCAAGGTATAAGTGGAAACTAAAATGAAACATAAAGAAACGAGTGATTAAAACAATAAAAACTGTGCTGTACTCTTTTTGGCTACTGCTAGAATACAAGCACAAAGCACTATGACCAGTTCATATCCCAGTATGACCAGTGAGAAGCAGGAAAAAACAACTGTTACAAGGCAAGGTGACAAAACATATTGTGTCACAAGAAATTGACAGTCAAAAAGAAAAAATAACTTTTAAATATATTCTAGCACAAACATGCATTATTTACAAAGATGCATCCCACAGTCGGGACATTATTGGGAAAACATGCCCTCTCAAATGGTGAAATTGGGACAGAGCAGCTGGAGCTGCAGCAAAATAGTTTCATTCAGTCCATATTCAAGGCTAGAGTAATTATCTCAACAGATAATAGCAAAAGGAAACTAAAATGTAAAAAAGTACGCTTGTGTACTGAAACTCAAATATACAGTAAGATATTATTTACACAGCTCGTGTCTGGCTAGTAATGCCATTCACAGAAAATAATTTTTTGCCAGCAATGATTGACTTCTACAAAAAAAAAAAACTCCACCTGCTGGAGCTACCCGGCACCTCAAGTAAAAAAATAATAAGCTACATCAAAAGTCAACACAAGATTTCATTCTGCATACAAATACTAGAAAGGTTGAGTGCCTATGTGCACCAGCTATAGCGAAAATATTCAGCCCTAAAAAACCGGGATACTGCTATGTTTTTCTGGCTTACCCAACAGGCTAACAAAACGTAATATTAGCCATGACCTCTATGACCAAAATACCTATGCAAAATGACCAAAATAAAACCCTTTTCATTAGGTTTTTCCCTCATGAACCCTTTCTGAAGTGCCAACAGAATCTCTGACACCTATCATCCCTTTCAATATCTAACTATATCCCCAACAGAACCACAGCACATCTGCAGTGAAAAAATTCAGTTTTTTATTTAGTATATCAGACTGTATTAAATGTTCATATGCCTCAGCACTATCAGATGTAAAAATAATTCCTGCAGCTAAAATAAACCTTGTCTGGTCTTAGAAATCCTGCATTTCTCTATTCCTTGATTTGTGAAAAGATTTACTATTTCCTAGAGCTAGTGTACAGTTGTAACAGACTTCATCTACAAATATGGTAAACTATTGAATGCACTCCTTTATATGTGCATATTTACTTATTGTTGTCAGAACGAAAATCATAAATAAAAGAAATGTTGGTTCACCACAAGTAACATGTACAAACTTGCAATGCCTAAAGAACACAGCATATTCCAATTACTAAAAAAAACTATAAACAATGTCACACGATAGCCTCCATTATTTATGTTCTGGTTACTCTAAAAATTCTATAACCTCGAAGAGCTAGTGTTTTTTCATCTGCTACTTAATATCTGAAATCTCTCCAGTCAGCTTTCTAGCTCCTTGAAGAACCTTTGAATTTAAAATGCACTGCTAGGTACATCAAAATCCATACCTAACCCTTCTTTTCTAATGCTAACTTCGTACCAAATTTATGGCGACAATAACGTATTCAGAGAAATTTTGGGATCTTTGTAAGACAGTGCCTAAAGATTCTGCTTTAACTATTACAGAACTATGAAAAGCAGGTTCGTTGATAGCTATCACTTTTCACTTCACTGATGCCAGCTACCACAGTCATAAACCAGTAGCAATGGCATGTATAGCAGCACTAAAAATAAATCTTACTTAATGTCATTCAACTTGATAAGTAGTAACCACAAGAAAATGCTTATTTCCTGATTACTGCACTATTAGAAATGCTAAAATTATGTTTAGCGATTCGTGGACACTAGCTATTAAGAAAGGCTTACTACATAACGCTAAATAACAGCCTTTTAAAAGCACTCGATGCAGCCCAATCAATTTTAAACAACGCTTACACGAAAATCGCATATGTGATTCCAGTACCTCCCAAAGTGAAAATTCAACACAAGCTGGTTATCAGGCCCTACCTTGTCATTATGTTCCTCAAGTAGTACACACATTTTGTCAGCCACACAAGCAACATGAACTATGACCAGGAGCCGTATTTTAAAAACTTTGTAAACACATTTAGTGCCCCTTTCCTCTTTAGTGACACCTACATGCCCAAGGGCTCTGAATGCGGGAGATTTCCACAACGTAGGGCGAGGTGTTGCACTGAATTATTTGATTTGCCCGTTGTTGTTTTTTCGACACCAAAAGAAACCAAAAAACTGCAAAAAAAGAGGGGTAGGGGGGTCTCAATCGCAAGCGCCACCATCGGGGTTGCAGTAGGGTTTCCCACGAAGGTCAAAGAACCAAAACAACTACCAAAATCTATTTCCATCAAAACAACTCGCGTATGTCTTTCTGGGAGACACATGAACGGACGGAATGGCACAGCCGGCTGCCGCGAAAGCGCAAGTCAAAGCTTCGCTCACTACTAGATTCTTTGCACAGGAACTCCAAGACGCTTCCAGCCTATTTGCGTCTTTACTGCCTTTAATGTACAGCTGCGTTAGCCGCATGCCCCGGACCTCGTAGATCGCTATCACGTCACTGCGACTGCAGTTTTGAGCATGGCGGTTGTGGCAAACAGTAGTTCCTTTTTTCAAAATGCGTGCGCTGGCAACGCATGTGCCTTCAAAACGAAATCACTTTATAATATCTACGATCGTATTTTCCGCAGTTTTGTCCACAGAATTTGCGGAAAGCAGCGTTGTTTTGACTGGTCGAGCGTCGGACGTTCGCACACTTTCAGGATTCCATCAGTTACGTCGTCGCCATACATGATTCTGTCAAGAACGACCGCGCTTTCGTCCACGGCAGTTGTGGCAATGACAACCACATGCACTGTATAAGACACAGCATGCGCTGGTCGCACACATACTTCGAAAGGTTCGAGCATGCTGCTCTCCCATTCCTTCAACGATTTCAGCACTAAAGTTCGTATCACTCACCAGGATTAGGGAAAGTGCTCAGAACATTCTAACTTAGGCCCATTGGAAACAGTGGGATTTGGCTGGGGAATTTCCCGAATTCGTATCTGCTGCAGTTTCGCATCATTGAGATTCTACTGTACGTTTAGATGAACGCCTCCTAAATTCATTTATAATAAAATGGTGTAGGTTCGCAAAAAACATGTAGCGGATTGAGCTGCTTTTTTTGTCAATGCGGCCAGATCACGCACAGAAACTTCGATTTCCGGAAGATTTCCATGACAACTGTACAAAGCGAAGAAGAGGTCGAAATCTGGCATTCTCCCGGGCAATCTGGGAGACTTGGCAGGTATGGTGACACAACAGAGCAATTGCTGATGTTTTTGCAACTCAAAAGTAAGGAATGCTTCGAAAATATTCTTAAAACCGTGCACTTACAGAAACAGCTCCAGGATGGATTCTGCAGTTTTGCTGAATACATTTACTGAAATGCTTCGCAATATTATTTCTGACCACATTTATGACATCTACTATGCACAGGCATGGACGTTCAAGTGCCTATGCTACATAAGAATTTGAGCACACCACTTCGGGTTCTCCTGTCGCTCAGACAAATGAGTATTGCACCCAACTTTCAGGCAAATCGAGGCATGCTATATCTAACCTTACAATCGAAGGAAAATGCAGCGAGTCAGTTGTTATTATTTGTTGCTATAAAAATGCTAAGCTAGTAGTGTAAAAGCCCTCTAGACTTTGCTAGTGAATTCGCTATTCCTTCCTAGCCTCAATAAACATAATGTAACCTGAATAAATGGCCTATAGATAGACGGCCAACACCCTGTTCTTATAAGCCAGATAAGTTTTACAAATAACCCAAATTCAGTTAACAGAGACAGTGACAAACTAGGAGTAATTGTCACTGAATATATAAAAAGTTCTTGTTCTTAGTCTTAATTTAGCAACATACGTTTAAAAAATATGGCAACACTTACCATGGCACTTTTTTACATACAGTTGCCCTTCACATGCTAGTAAACAGCAGACCATGGCCATTTTCCTGCCAAGAATTCATAGGTTATTTGGCCTAACTATAAATGTACAAGCTATGGTCAAATTGTTAGTTTCTAAAAAACCAAGGAGCAAGCTTGTACCTTTATCAAAGCCATGTGCTACAATACAAAACACATACACAGCTGCTCATTCTCTTGACTAAAATCTCAGCTAGGTATGCTGAGTAACTCTCCATCCTTTTTTAAAATAAAATGTGGACATATTAAAACACCATTTTGCTGAAACACTCAAAGCACTTCACACAATGGCAGGTAGCTCTGCACTGTAAGAATACACATCCCTCACATTATATTTAACTGTAAAAGAAGCCCAACTATTGCATAAGTACCAAGCTCTTCCTTCCTACAGGGCTTGATAAAAGTTAGCTAGGACATACTGTACAATGTTTAGGTGCAAGCAAAAGGAACCTCTTAGCATACAGCCTTCTCCTCATAATGCAACCAGCAGCTGGATAATGAACATGCAGGCAAACAACTTCTTTGCTGCCTACCAGCTAGCAAACTTGACACAAATGGGGAAAAAAAAAGTTGGCTCTAATATTTCTACCTATAGCTATAACAAAAGATCCACTATTCTCAGGGTGCTCTCATTACAAGTGTAAAACAACATCACACACCAGTACATTTGCAACATCTCCATTGGAAGAAGCTTCACCTCATGACTCCTATACATGAGAACAGGAAAATTGTGTTGCATAGCATTTATGACAGTGAATAAAATAAGGTATATTCAACTTCATATAAAAAGTTAAAATCTAGTGGCTGTTGGAAGCAGTTTTTTTTTTAATTTAAAATATGAATCTTTCAGATGCATCACTGAAAATATGAAAAATAAATAAAAAAAGAATGGCTGATACCCCTATATATAGAAATCGGTATAACAAGGTATTGAAAAGCGTCTTTACAGTGGTAGTCAAGCATTTACTGTGCATTGTTTCAGCACCAGAAACAAATTGGAAAGCCACGTTAAAAACGGCAAGCAGCTCAATCTTGCAGCGCACACCTCAAGCAAAAAGCACGCATGAAAGTGGCATACACCGGATGAGCACAGACCAACAACTGTCACAGCTCGAGACTTAAAGTGCGCTGTTCAAACAGCAAGACGCACGAAATGAGCGCACGAGTTTACACAGGACAATCGCAAACAACTGCCACAATTCTTGCATTGTGTGTCAGCAGCACACTCCTATCGTGAACACGGCCATCGTAGCATGCAAAGTGACCTTCGTTATCTCCTCAATTACAAGTCTGATAAGCGCGCGCACTGGAGAGACCATGCTCCGCAAAGATGGCACTTTGTGGAGGCGACGATCTTGAGAGCGTGCCAAACGTGAGCCTGTCGTGCCATGTCACCATTGATAACAAAAATGTGCTAGTGTTTCGAAGCTCTGAGGATTGCTTAATGTGTATGGTGTATATAAATGACTTGCCGTTAGCATCCCACACAATGTATCCTCTGTGGCGTAGTGGTTAGCACCGCGTGCTAGAAATAGAGGGGTTGCTGGTTTGAGTCCACGCGACAGATGCTTGCCTTCTGTTTTTTTTTTTTTTACAATCTATTAGTATATATTTTTCAATGCCATTTCCATGACAGAAGTACGTCGGCAGAGTCATGGTGAACATCTGACATAAAACACTTTCGTGTTAAACAAAAAAAGTTGACTACAAAACTGCCAGCTCTTTAATCTATTAATAAACAATGATGAAATTCGCTAACTGTCGCTCAATGTCGAAGAAAGGTATCTTGATTGTATTTAATGGAAGTGAAGTGCAGGTTATGGGAAACGAGTAGGCAAATCAAAAGTATCTGAAAAGTTAATTAGAGCGCGAAAACTTGACACGATCACTCACACACGCACACACTCATGCATCAAACACACAGCGCTCACTTCCAACTGATTTATTCATAGCTCGAAGGCTTGAATGTATACAGGACACATTGTGCGCACACACACCAAGAAAGGCCAACAGCATACATTATCAAAACGTACAGTTAATCAGTGTCATAGCCTTAGAGCGATAAACTGAAGTTCGCTTGGTAACAACGAAATTGAAGGGGCGCTTACACAGTGATCTTTATTTTTTTTCAATGAAAAAGGCTTCTAACACTTCACATGCAGTTTTACTTGCGCTTCTGCCCAGAATCTTCGTTTCAGAAAATCGTGCGTCACAACCACACGAGATGACATGCGCAACCAGGTGCGCATACTTGTCATCTCTTTTCGTTAATTTTTGGGCGTGTTCCCTTAATCGGTCATTAATACACCGTTCGGTTTGGCCAATGTTCACTTTTCCACAGGATAAGGGTATGGAGTACACAACCCCCATGGAACACTTAACAAAGGCCCTCTCATGTTTCTTCTGACAGCCGCGCTTCTTTCTATCGCACACACTTTGGCACAGTCTTCCAATTTTTTCTGGTGCGGAAAACACCATCGGTACGCCGTGCCTGGCCGCGACTTTCTTAAGGTTGTGCGAGACCTTATGGATATAAGGCACAACTTGTGGCCTAATCCTTAAGGGCTGGGTAGCAGTCATCGCTTCCCGTGTTCCACGTTTAAACTTCTGCAGAAGTGATTCAGCAACGGCCGTAATGACCGATCGAGGGAACCCAGCAGCCTCTAGTCGGCTCACCTGATTAAGGAAACTAAGTTTCATGCTGTGTGGGCACGACCTTTTTTAGCGCTGATTCTAAGCAAAGAGACGCAACGCCCCTCTTCACAATCTTTGAGTGGGCAGAATCGTACGGCAACAGCTGCTTCTCAACACGAGGATAATAAGACCAGCAAATATGCTCATCGTTCCACGTGAGGCTTAAGTCTAAAAACTGCAGACAAGCTTCTTGAGGCAATTCGACAGTAAAGGAAAGCCCTCGTCCTAGTCTTATAAAAATGTTTAAAATAAAATCAGGGGATGTAAGGTCACCCTGTTTATCTAAAAGAATTAAAAAATCGTCGACGTACTTAAAAACCTTTAAAACCTTCCCCCCTTTAAAAGCATTGTCCAAATCCCTATCTACATGCGCTAAAAAAATATCGCAAAGGACCGGGGCGACACAGGAACCAATGCAGATTCCTTGCCGCTGAAGAAAGGGCTTTTCGTCAAACATAATAAAAGTTGCATTCTGGGCAGAAGCGCAAGTAAAACTGCACGTGAAGTGTTAGAAGCCTTTTTCATTGAAAAAAATAAAAATCCCTGTGTAAGCGCCCCTTCAATTTCGTTGTTACCAAGCGAACTTCAGTTTATCGCTCTAAGGCTATGACATTGATTAACTGTACGTTTTGATAATGTATGCTGTTGGCCTTCTTTGGTGTGTGTGCGCACAATGTGTCCTGTATATATTCAAGCCTTCGAGCTATGAATAAATCAGTTGGAAGTGAGCGCTGTGTGTTTGATGCATGGGTGTGTACGTGTGTGAGTGATCGTGTCAAGTTTTCGCGCTCTAATTAACTTTTCGAAATTATCTACCAACTAGCCCAACAACAAGTTCTCTTACAAAAGTATCTGGGTCACGAGAAATTTGAAGTCCAGACCTAAATAAGTACAGTAAAACCTTGTTGATGCATTCCTGTTCATCCCACTCTTATATTCAAAAATTATTCCATTTAAGTCGCAAGAGGCACTAGCTTCTTGTTTATTCATTTTTGTCTTTGGCTGTTATGTCCAGAAACTGTAACAGTGCCTGCCAGCTGAAGGCATCTTTACACCAAAATACAATATTGCCGTACTATCTTACCAATATTTAGCCACCTGACTAAATGTTGGTAGGAAAGCTACATGCATTACACATATGGCGAATTCTATTGGGAGAGCAGGAGCACTCAAAAGCACGCTTAAAGTGCTCTCTTCAGAGCTGGCATGTTTCAGTGGTCGAACAGGTGCAGGAGCACTGTCATCCATTGGTAGAGCGAGAGTGCTTTTGCTGCGTCGAGAGCAGCCAGCAGCAGTTCGCAGTGCTCTCGCTTGAAAAGCGGAGTGGGCACAGTACGACGAGTCACATGGTCCTTGAACGTCACAGCCTCCAAACTTTTTTTTCAGCCAGCGAGCGTGGCAGCAATGGTAGCAGCCATGTGTAGTTTGACACCACTGTTTTGTAGGGATGGCTACGATGAGAGCTGGACTTTTGCCGAATGAGTCATTGCACAAGCATACTTGGTGTTAGAATAATGAAAAATATGTGGCTGACCGATTTCACACGTATTTTGCTGCTACCCCACAAAGAATAGGCCGAGGCTTGAAATGTTTCAGTTGCATGGTCTCCCTACTCGTCACCTTCTCCCCTGCCCCGAGACCACGGCGCATTCCAGTGGCAGGTTGAGTGGCCCTGCTCTTAGTGCTCTGCTCCCCACTCCTCAGTGCCCTGTCCCTCTACTCCTGTTCTCTCAATGGAGTTCGCCAATAGGTTCCCCAAATAACATATGGCCCACATATATGCATGACACAATGTCCACTTTACAGTTAAACAAGCCAACACAGTCTGCCGCTAGAAGATATGCCAGCCCCATGGATGTTTTTTTTTCTATAGAACTATCAATTTTATAAACCCAAGGCATTCAAAAAAATATTCCATGTTCTCAAAAATTGTCTAATGCATTGATATAACAATAAATGCTTCATCCTATGGATAAAATTAACTTATTATTTTTTATCCCAATTATAACAACAGACAGTTGTAAAAAAAATTGTGGCTCTTCAATAATGTTATAAGTATGTTCAACTTCAACTGTTTTCATACCAGGTCTACCACATTCTAAATAAAACTGCACAAAAGCAACTACAATGATTGAAACTATACAGTTATTTGCAAAATTATGCATATCTGCTCTCTTTTTAAGGACAGATTTTTTTAGTATTCTGATGTTGTGACAGTACTTTCATAAAAAATTCGGCAGATCCCACGTACCTGGGAATCAACATTATGCGAAGCATGTAGAGGGAAGGTGACCATGTTGCAATTTTTTTGTTGACAACACGTCATGAATTGGCGCTAAATATATGTACAAATGTTGCATGCACAGACATATGTTGAAGAGTTGCAGATGTTGATTCAGCAAGTTGGTTGCACTTGTGCAACGATGCCAACTGGAATATGTGTATCAGCAACACCAGAAGCTGATGTGAAGCGCTGATGCTCGCGAGAATGCTGGCCCCTAAACACTGCTACATAAATCAACTTCAGCGCATGGCAACTAACCACAATTCCCGTTCACCCGACGTGACGGCTTATCAAAGGAGTACATAAGTAATGTTTATAAAATTGGGTAGGCAGCACTGCAAAGACTATTGACATTTCATGAAGATTGGCGTCTATTTTAAAAGTAGTTGTGAGTTCACGCGTAGCTCTGTGGTAAAATGCTCCATTGCCACGCAGAATGTTTGGGTTTGATTTCAGCTGGCACCCTGACATTTATTCTTTGCACTCGTCAAGTTGACACTACCGATGTAGGGTATTTCTTAACGCTCTTGCATTAGAATTGCCCATGTGTGTTATCGTTGTTTCTGGGTAGATACCAAGTGTCAATCACCTGTGGCACATACCCGCATACCAGCGGCACATACTCACCCATGGGTATGTGCCACTGTATGGCGGGAAGTGTTTGACGACGTACGCGACGTGATTGTGAAATTCATGTCTTGACCAGTGCGTCATACTCGTCAAACCATCTTACCCTCCCATGCTAATTTTGCTTCTCACCAAGTTAAGGGTGACCACTAGAGCACTTAAACGTAAGCGGCTAGATAGATAGATAGATAGATAGATAGATAGATAGATAGATAGATAGACAGACAGACAGACAGACAGACAGACAGACAGACAGACAGACAGACAGACAGAGACAGACAGACAGACAGACAGACAGACAGACAGACAGACAGACAGACAGACAGACAGACAGACAGATAGATAGATAGATAGATAGATAGATAGATAGATAGATAGATAGATAGATAGATAGATAGATAGATAGATAGATAGATAGATAGATAGATATATAGATAGATAGATACGCTCAAAGTTGCTGAAGTTCGCTAAGAAATGCTTTGCATTTAAAAGATTTTAACCACTGTAGCACTTTGTTACCTATAAACGCACATTGTATCAAAATTTCTCAGCTTTAAATGCTCTTGTACAAAGCCTTCACAGAAATAGAATAGTAGCTGTTTTTGGGGTAGAAATCATTAGAAACTTCAAACCTCAATTCTTTTCAGCTTGCATTTTTTCATAAATATTTGCAAAACGTACAAGCTTATACATTAAAGCTTTGCTTCCTGCAGCTTCTAGAATTTAACTTTCACACTAAAATGCAGTAAACTTCATTTAAATGACTCTGGTGGTTGTCTCTTTTTAGTGCTTTATAGGTAACTTCTGAACAAAAAAATCAGAGCTAGCCATGAGCTAAAGCTTCTTCTTAACATCATCAACATATAGCACATGCCATGTTATATAAGAAAAGCAATCAATTCTCAGAAAGTTCTTGCACAATTTCATCACTGTACTGCAGTTAAAAAAGTAATCACCAACACACAAAACAGTCATCAATCGGCCAGCCGGTTAGTGTTTGTTTCAACGAAACTTTAGCTAGACAAAATGGGCTTTTAGCTTGTACATATACATTTTAACGACACCACGTTACTGGAATACCAAACTGAGCTACTTCGTGTAACTTTCAGCTCCACCTTATGTAAATGTTTACGAATGTACCTAAATGTGCACCTTTACATCTGTGCATGCCACCAAATGGGGATGATAGCTGCATTTAAACTATATACAATTTAGACAAAGTTGAATCACCACTGTTGATAGATCATAATGAATGTTTTTAGTGTGTATGCATAACAGTCTTGTGACACTTTGTGCAACCACACTAACGGATGCACACATTTCTTTCTGCCCAGTGTTTTTGAAAGCAAAAATTATTGAAAAGGCAACCCATTCATAATTATGTCTCTGCGAGGCATTTACACCAGAAGTAGAATGCATATTGTTTCCACAATCACAATTTTGTACTTGCCTGGTTCATCATCACTCCACTAGATGGTGTCACCTATCCAGCCTGTGAGGGGTTTGAGGCTTTGAGACCTCTCATGTTTATGACTTCGATATACCACTAGGTCACTCTAGCTTCAGTAATCCAGCTGAACCAAGGTGATCGCTCGCACTTCAGCTTATTTTGGCTCAGAACTAGAGCTTCACAAAGCAGACATCACAAGTAACTATGTATGAAAACGTAAACATAAATGCAAAACCAATCTGGCACGTAGGATATATACGTTTCTTAAAGGCTAATGCATGTGCAGATTCCTTCCATTATCCGGTAACACAACAACACAATAAAGTAAACGTACAAGCTAAAATCTCCCAATAGTACAAGAAAACATGGCACTAGTCTTTCTCGATTATAACTTGACAACTTGAAGACGAGGAGGCGCTCTACTTTCATTGCTCATGACTTTCCCATTGACAATAAGGTCCAACGGGGAGTCAACACGTATGCTAGGAAAGCTGAACTCCTGCAAGGATAAATGGAGGCGTATGTTATGTACACTGGCATCACAAGCTGATAAAGCTTGTTAACTTGGGCCCATCAGAAGCATGGCATGAGCAGCAAGAACTTACCTCTTCACTAATTCCACGCATTCACTACCTTGTAAAAGAAATGGCACAATGAGTGGCCCACTGAGATCTTCCATTAATTTTCCATAACAAAATATGCATATACTTGGTCATGTGCCCCCGACTCATCTAATTTCTCTGTGCTCTATGTATTTGGTATTGTAATTAAACACATGATTAATTTAACTTTGAGTTATGCTACAATATAAAGTGCGGACGAGCAACTTGAGAACACATTTTGAAATCATCACAGACCCGCTCCATCTGTCTAGGCACTTTTTGTTTTCAACCATCTCCCGTTTACTGATGCTGCAAAGTTATTTGAGGGGAACAGATTTACAGCTTCTTGAAGATCAGCACTTTGTATCTATATGGTGAAACTGTACAGTTTTTGCATCCGAAAGGAACTAATGACCTATTGTCATATGCAACAGAGAATTATAAACGCATCCAGAGACCACACTTAAGTGAGGAACTTGAATATTCACAGGAAATAGATGTGATCACGAGTGACAAAAAGCCAGTGACTATTGCCAAGGTACTGCCACCTTTATTTTATAAAGGTGGTGGTACCTTGGCAGCCAGATGCGCCCGATCTTGCTGTTCACCACTCTCTCTTCTAGCCCTTGCCTGCTCTCACCCATCACGTAGCCTTCGCCTCTGCTTTGAGGTTATGGGAAAGAGAGCCCTTCATGCAGTGCCTCACGAAAGGAATAATATAACGCAATTTTCGTTCAGCTGAGCACAGATTCGTGGGGTGGCGTCTTGCATTCTTCATTATCACAATGTTGCCGTTCATGGTGGCTCTGAAGTGATACGGTGTTTTCAGATAACATGTCCACATTCGTGGTGCTATGCGGACATCCAATGGGGACTCGTAACGGTGACGCTGCTACATAACTAGCGCTGTGAGGTGGCGGCAGCATTGCTTCCAGCCACAAAGAAGGAGCATGAAGGAACAAATCTGACAGACGTATGATATTGAAGAGGGCCACACACCTATCACATCTTTGGGGGAAAGCGCTCAAAAGCATGTGTGACATAAGTAGCGCAACCTAGGGAGCCTACGTGAGCGCCTGCTTTAGGGCAGTGCCAGCCTTTGATAGTGCCAGCCTTTGACCCACTACATGCCGCCAATGCCCCTCAACCAGCCAAAACACAATAATGCCAGACGATATTGCCATGCTATCGCATCATATTGTGGCCCGCACTCCATGTGCACCTGGCTCAATTTCATCCTCGAGAATACGGGCCGGCATCGGCGTAAACACCAAGCAGTAGATGCATCAAGTGTGAAATGTGTCTGTCGGTGGCGTCCAGCGTTGGTGTCAACACAAAACAGTAGATGCATCAAGCGAGAAATGTAAACGTCGATGTCATCCAGCCTCGAAGTGAACATAAACCATTGGGTGCATCAAGCGGGAAATGTGTCCACAGGTGGTGTCCGAAATCGGCATCAACACGAAACAGTAGATGTGTCAAGTTTAAAATGTAGCTGTCGGTGGCGTCCAGCGTCGGCGTCAACACAAATCAGTAGATGCGTCAAGCGTGAAAAGTAAACATCGGTGTCCTCCATCCTCGGTGTCAGCACAAAGCATTAGATACATCAAAGTCCCAAATAGCACAAAAAAAATCACAGCATATCCTCGAGGTGAATGATGACGAGTGGGACGAAGTGGACGGACAGACGGACTAACTGACGGACGAACAGACAGACAAACAGACAGATGCCCAGACGGATGAACAGTAAGACGAACAGACGCACGGATGGACGAACAATGCTGAATGCCACCGAGCGTTACATTTGGCGCTTGATGCACTCAAGTGTTCGTGTTGACACCGACGCTGGACGACGCCACCATTGGTTAGGTTTAACGCTTAATGCATGTAACGTGTTGACGGTGAGACTAGACACCCCCGACAGTTACGTTTCGAGCTTGATGCTTGTAACGTGTTGACGCCGACACTGGACAACGCCACCGATGGTTATGTTTCAAGCTTTGCATGTTAGGTGTTGACGCCGATGCTGAACGCCACCGACGATTACATTTCGCACTTGATGCATCTAAGGATTAGTGTTTACACCGACGCTGCATGACGCCATCGACGCTTACGTTTCGAGCTAGATGCGTGTAACAAAAGGCGTTGGTAACGTGTTGCTGATGCTGGACGCCGCCGCCGGTTACATTTTGCACTTGACGCATCCAATACTTCGTGTTGACGCCGATGCTAGACGCCATCAACATTTCACGCCTGATGTATTGAAGGCTTTTGCCTTAGTAAGGTTTTAGCCTGAAAAGAGGCCTTTGAAAATACACTGCAAGTCACTAATAATCTTGCAGATCACGAGTAGCTGGGAGAGGGAGTTGTATAGCTGGCCACAAAATGGCGGCGCACAAAAAAATATGCTATATTTGGTGGAAGCTGGCAACAGCATACCTGACTGCGCACTGATTTTGGCAGGTTTTTTTCTTTTAAGCGCTTTTTGAGTTGTCTCCAGCCTAACAAAAGTGGTCATGTAGGCTCCTTAGCCCGACCCCTGAAAAGTACCGCATCCCGACCACTCCCAGAACTAAAGCGAATCGACAGCTCCCGTTGATAAGCGCATGTTTGCTCTGGCATTGAAAAAAATAAAGGAGGTGTTGGTCAAGGCTTGCGGCACGTCTACAGCAAGGCTTTCTCTGTATAAGGACTTTAAATGCCATTCGAAAAAAAGATGCAAGAATCTGTAGCCAAAGCAAATTAAATTTTTGCAGTTTATATAGGCATTTATGCTGATTTCAAATATGTAATAAGTTTTATAGAAAGTTGCACAGTTGTCGCTTTATACCATGACGATGCGTAAAATATAGTTCGTATTAGACAAACTTTTTATGCCACTAAACTTTCATCATTATAAGCCATTAATGGCTCATATTGCTCTACATTAACTTGAGAATACAAATAAGTATCAAGAAACTGTTTATAGGACAAGTTAATGGACTAGAAAACCATAAATAAAAATTCTTAGAATCCTCAGCTCACAGTATTTGCTTACATTAGGTTCGTAATAATTGATGATATCAAGTTTAAAAGGACATATCTACAACCTTCACATTTTAAAGAATATGTGAGCGAAATTTCATCCACATCGTGCTATGAGAAGTACCAAAACATGATGTCCAAACTCAAGAAGTGGCCCAAAAATAGATCTTGACTCATTTATGTAAGTGAAAGCTGATCTGTGCCGAAAAGATTTGTTTTTCTAAGATGATTTCTTTCATCTTAAAAGTTTGTATATCATGGTTATCTTGAGCATGTGGTTTTTAGTGAACTCCTCATGCGAAATGCAATGACAAGCAGCCAGGTGACAATTTCCAGGGCACTTGAGACAATGAGCGCTTTCAAGCTTTCAGTCGATATTTTTTAAAAGCAATTTTAACCTCCTTTCTGTTTATTTACAATCTTTAGATTTTTGTCATGAATGTAAAAAAACTAAACTTGTGAAAGCAAATAAAAGCAAAAAATATGCAATTTTTGAAAAAACTTGCATTTTTCTACTCGTATCTCCCCTTAATGCTTTCTTCTCCAAAGCTTGCATTACAAATGGCTTTCTAGCTGACTTTTACTGACCCCAATGTGGCACCCTAGTTTCCATATTTTGGCTTACCATGCTGTTATGCATTGCAAACATCCCTAACAGGTCCGTCATGCAGTGCAGTGTCAAAAATAGTTCAGCTTGATCAACATGACATTTCACACAGTAACAAAAAGAAGACAATAGAGATTGACAAATTGAATCCTAATCTGGCTCAATCATGATTAAAAATTCATCACATGCCTGAGGTATTACTAAGAAACTAAGAACTATCCGAACGACTAAACATATTCAATAAAGATGGCAATTATCAACATGTATGCCTTTTGATTCAAGGATACAGCCAATATAGAAGTGGAATTTAGCCAGTTATTGAGGCTGCAAATAGCTTTAGTGAATAGTGATGGATAACAGCACTAAAGAAATCAATGTAGAACTTTTTGGAATGACTATACCGAAACATTGTGAGGGTGAATGGAGCAGCCAAGGCTTTAGTTAAGTGAGGACGTGACTTTCGATACTCATTTTCTAATTTCTAAATAGATTTTAATGAAAATTGGCATGCTTGTTAGAAATATTTCTTAGTGCTACTCTTGAAATTTCATGAACACATCCTAACAACTTTATGGTTTAAAATATATTTCTCTTTCTGGTCTTTCTGGCCTCATTTCGAGTCTAACTCGCTTAAAATGACCAGCAAAAGCAACTAAGGTTAAAAAGAACAATGATAAGCACAATCGTCAGTCAACAATAGTCTGGTGTACAAGACAGACGCACCAGCTATTTATACTACGTAGCTCATTGAAGACTTTAATGTAACTGCTAATGCATCACAGAGAGCTCAACTGTTTTGTCATGGCCTTGGTGGTTCAGATAGGAACAACCGATTATACAGACATCCTTATGATGCATTCATCTGATACGAAAACAGCTTCATTTCACTTGGTATTCGTTATATAAGCATATTTCTAATTAACTGTCATAGTGGTGACATAAACTGCAATTTACTTCATTATATCTTATAAGTCATTACATCCACATATATTGAGGTTTAGCTAAAGCAGCAATATGAAAGAATACATGTGTTCACTTTGCAGTGCATGCCGACATTATCACTAAAATCATTAGAAGCAGATTTTTTACAATGCTGCTGCGCCATATATTTGGCACAAAGACATTTCGCAAACAGCCTTAAGTCCAACACACAAAAATATAGTAATAGAAATCAAGTGTATTGCGGGAAAAGTATGAGTCGGTGCTAGGAGCCATTAACTCCTTGACTCCCCTGTTGGAAAATCTGTTTACACATGTTATTTTCACACTAATGTACTGTTTATTTATTATCACAATTTTTATGCTCTTTGAAGCATTACAGGTCAAAAGCTTTAATTACTGATACTTTTGTAATGGTTGACTTGACCTAATAAAAACACTTGATGTTCCCTCATGGCAGATAACACAATTCTGAGAGTATTACTTCAAGAGGTGCTCATTACTCAAGTTGCAACTTCCTATTGATCAACCCTCATCATCATCATCAGCTTGACTACGCCCACTGCAGGGCAAAGGCCTCTCCCATGATCTGCCAATCAACC
Organism: Rhipicephalus microplus; assembly: GCF_043290135.1. Lineage (NCBI taxonomy): Eukaryota > Metazoa > Arthropoda > Arachnida > Ixodida > Ixodidae > Rhipicephalus > Rhipicephalus microplus. Next base: position 164,985,938 of record NC_134710.1, on the reverse strand, counting down.
CGGTCTTGTGCTTTTCATTGCCACTTTATCCCTGGGAACATTTAATCTAATTGGCCCATCTAACTTTCTGTCCCCCCTTCGTGCGTTTGCCTTCTCTGGGAATCCAGTCAGTTACACTTAATGACCAGCGATTATCCTGCCTACGTGCTACATGCCCGGCTCATGTCCATTTCTTTTTCTTGATTTAAACTATAATGTAATCATCTCCGGTTTGTTTCCTGACCCACTCTGCTCTCTTCTTGTCTCTTAAGATTACACCTATCATTTTCTTTTACATTGCTCGCTGCATCGTCCTCAATTCAAGCTGAACCCTCTTTGTAAGCCTCCAGGTTTCTGCTTTGTAGGCAAGTACTGGCAAGGTGCAGCTGTTATATACTTGCCTTTTTTGGGTTAGTGGCAGATTACCATTCATGAATTGAGAACGCTTGCCGAATGTGATCCACAACATCCTTATTCTTCCAATTATTTCACTCTCATGATTCAGCTCTGCAGTTACTACCTGTCCTAAGTAGACATATTCCTTTACGATTTTCAGCGTCTCTCCGCCTATCGCAAAGTGCTGTTTTCTGCTGAGACTGTCGCAAATTACTTTAGTTTAGTGCATATCAATTTTCAGACCTATACTTTTCTGCTTTCAGTGTCCAGTTCCGTAATCATTAGCTGTAATTAGTCCCCTGAGTTACTCATCAAGGCAATGTCATCAGCGAATCACAGGTTACTAAGATACTCACCATTAACTCTTTTCTCTAACTCTTTCCAATCTAGGGCAATGCAAACCTCCTGTAGACACGTGGTGAATAGCATTGTAGAGACCGTGTCTCCCTGCCTTCCACCCTTCTTTATTAGGATTCTGTCGCTTTCTTTAAAGAGAACCATCTGTAGATTAATTGCAGTATGTTTATGTAGGGTTCTGCGGTGCCTTGATTCTGTAGTGCCTGCACTATTGCAGACGTCTCGACTGAGTCAGACACCTTCTTGTAATCTATGAAGGTTATGTAAAGGGGTTGTTGAATTCCGTGCATTCTACTATAACCTGATTGATAGTATAAATATGGTCTATTGTGGAGCAGCCTGTACAAAAGCCTGCTTGGTCCTTTGGTTCATTGAACTCTAATGTCGCTTTAATTCTATCGGCTGTTATTTTTGTAAATAGTTCGTAGAGAATAAACAGTAAGCTGATCAGCCTGTAATTTTTCAAGTCCTTGACACCTCTTTTCTTATAGATTAAGATGATGTTGGCTTCTTCCAAGATTCTGATACCCTTCCGGTCATGAGACAGTTCGTATACAAGGTGGCCAGTTTTTCTATACAATTTCTCCGCCATCTTTCAGGAGGTCCGTTGTTACGTTATCCTTACCAGCGGCTTTGCCTATTTGCATTCCTTCTAGGGCTTTCCTCACTACCCCTGTTGTTACTGGTAGGATGTCGAATTCCTCTGGACTAATATTATTTCTTACTGTATCATCCTAGTAATTTTGGTTTCTGCTCAGCTCTCTGTAGAACTCCTCCGCCACCTCGACTATCCTATCCATATTGGTTATGACATTGCCCTCCTTGTTTCTCAATGCATATATCTAATTTTTGCCTATGCACAAGTTTGCCTTTGCAGCTTTTAGGCTTCTGCCCTTTCTTTTACAGCCTACTCAATTTTCTACCTGGTATACCTTCTAATGTTGGCTACCTTACGCCTATTGACTAACTTCGAAAACTCCACTAGCACTATTTTGTCGGTTGCATTTGAGGCTTTCATGGTTTGTCGTCTACCGAAAAGATTTTTCGTCTGCTGAGATAGTTTACCAGTGTCCTGTCTAATCACTATACCTCCGACTTACACGGCACACTCTTTGAAGATAACAGAAGACTAATCATCATCATTGATGCTCCTCACGAACTGATGTGTGCTCTCATGGCAGCAGCAGCTCACCCTTTCTTCTTTCTTTTTTGCCTCTGTTCTATGAAAGCCCTTTATTCAGCAAGCCGTGTTCTTCACTTGATGGTAACTACACCACAACTAGAAGGCTCAGAGGGCCAACAATTAGCACAATAAATTACAGTTACTCTTTTACAGTCATTAAACAGAATGACCTTTCAAATGCTCCCTCAAAAATAATCATGCACGTATTCAGCCTGCCGGAAATGTGATCAGAGTGGCAAATGCATTTCATGGCACTGAAAAAAAATGCATGTACAGTGTAGCCTAGTTATAAAGAACTTGGTGGGAATTGGGAATTACTTCGCTATAACCACTTTTTTGCTATATCTGGACTCTTAAAAAAAAGTTCAAGCAGACCAATCAGACCAAGAAGAAAATTTTATTTATACCCTTTGAAGAAAGTGGTCAAGGGTTCCCTGCATGTGTTTCGTGAGCGCCTGTTTTAGAACCCTGTCCTCAACACCGTCTATGAGAGCGCAATTGTCCGGTTCGGAACTCAAATACATATGCAGTGCGTCGACAACTGCAAGAGCTACTCCAAAGATCAGTGGCTGTGATGCAGCAATGTCGTCGCCTTCGGGGTCCTAGGAACTGCTATCGACGATTGTTTTCTCTTCCGAGACACTAGTGTTTAGTTCATCGGTGGTGAGCTTCTCAGTTGCGACGAGGTCTTCATCCACATGAGCGAAGTCCATATAGTAATCCAACCCGCTTGGGACAAGGCTTGCATTGCCAGCGGCCTCCCAAAGCTGCCTTAAGTTATCACAACCGTGGCACCAGCTGCCGTTGTTTCTTCTTCATCAGTATTGCTTCCCCGCGAGAAACCCGCTTCTTTAAAAGGAATGGAGGATCGTCCAAGACTTCACGTCCCTCCAAGCTCCACTTACGAAAAATAATGCGTTCACCAGTGGCATCATCAAGCCAGCCGAGTGATCCGACGTTCGAATGTGGATGAGAAGACGCTCGATGACACGGCGGCCATACTAGTGGACTTTGAAGTTTGCGATCACTCCTTGGTTCATCAGCTGCATCTTGGCAGTTGTGTTGGAAGGCAGGAAAAGGACCTCGACAGCGCTAAGATGTGCACTGACGTGGTGTGCACTGCAGTTGTCAAGCAGAAGCAGCAAATTGCGCTTCTTCGAGCTTATTTGGTTATTTTCTTGTCAAAGTCAGTGAGCCAGTGAGCCATTTACGGAAGATGTCCCTGTCCTGCATGCCTTGGTGATATGTGTGTACGCTACCGGCATCAACAGCATCTTGGCGAAGCCCCGTGGCTTCTTATGTTTGCCTATAACCAATATGAGCCGCTTGTCTGAGCCATCTATGTTCGCACACACCAACACCGTGATCTAATTTTTGCTGTTTTTTCCTTCCATGAATTAATCCGTCTTTGCCGCGAGAGTCTTTGCTGGCAGTAACTGAAAAAAAACAGCCCCGTTTCATCAGCGTTGGACATATTCCTCTCCGCGAATGTGTCAAGAATGCGGCACCTGTGCTTCTCCATCCAACGCTGGAGACCGTCCTCGTCAACAGATGCAGCTTCACCTACAATGTTTTCGTATACATGATGCCATGACTGTCTTTGAATTGCTGCAACCATCCATTGCCTGGATTAAAGTTCTCATGGTCGAGAACAAACCCCAGACTTTTGGCCTATGCAAGCAGGATTGGCCCACTGAGAAGGACGTTTTTAGTGCAAGCATCTACAAACCATTTGTAGAATGCCACTTCAACATTGCTGTAAGTGGAAGTGCAGATCCGCTTTCACTCACCGCTGCCAAAGTATTTGTCCAAAACAGCATTGATTTTCCTGGCATTGTTCTTTATGATGGTCGCCAAAGTGAACTGGGCTATGCCTTACTTCCGTGCAATGTTGATCTTGATTTTCTGGTGAACTGCATCCAAAATAGCGCATTTCACGTTGAGGGAGAGCACCTTTCATTTGGCCGTGGATGAGGTCGACGTTCCAGGTATCACTGGACTCGAGATTATCCAAGAGTTCATCAGTGCACAGGGCAGGCCAAGCTGTTACCACGAAAAAGACCAAGTGCGCTGCAATGACCCGCTTTTCACCAGTGAACAAAGCTGAACAAGCGTACGAGTGCTTCTACTGTTCAAACTGTACTGGTTTGTTTACATACACGAGCCACGCGAGCCACACCAACCACGCGAACAAGTATGACAGGCTTAGGCAGGCATCGCTGGTGGCGCTACGCCATGGAAAAAAAGCAATTTAGGAGCGCACCTACTTTGCTTTTTCACCACGATGCGGCACCACAAGTGCAATTCGGCAGGCGCGGCCCCATGGGTGGCCCAAAGGCTTAAAGCGTGGGGCGGCATTCTTGTGAAGCAAGCCAGGGGATGTACTATGCAGTGTGATGAGATAAGATACTAGCAACCTTTTATTGGCTGTCGGCCGGCCTGGCGCTGGATAACAGAATAGGAAGCATTCACTTGTTTTGGCGACGACGACCGGGCGACTGTGTGATGCGGTGAAGCGAGCCTTTGCAAAGAGCCGAGAGAAAGGAAAGTCAAGAATCAGCGGCTTTTTTGACCGTTTTGATTCGTGCGAAAGCTCGAAGAGATGTTTGATAGCATTTTTTTTCTCGAAAAAAATGCTTCACTATATATGCTGAGGTGGGTTTATATACTTCGTTAAAACTAGACTTAAAAGGCATTGAAATGCAGAAATTGGAATGAGAAATCAATAGTTTTTGTTATAACCTCTATTTTGCTGTAAGTGGGTTCGTTATAAATGGGCTACACTGTACAAAAAGTATTGCTAAATATAAAAGGAATAGAAGGCCATTATGCCTAGTTAGCACACAAGATTTTTGAAAAAACAAAAGTTCTTACATGGTTTTTATGATTAACTTGAATATGACGTAAAGTTGGCTCCCGAATCACGACAGCATCTCCAATAACAAATCCTCGTCCATCAGCCATATTGTAGACATTCACAGCAACACAGGAAGCATCTTCATCTAAAACACATATAGTGCTGGAAGAGAGCAAATAGATGTTTTAGGGCATACTTTTTTAGTATACTGAATGTTGTATCATGCTTTACCCCTGCAGATACTCTTCTCCTAATCAGCTCGTGAACCTATGTTTGTGTCATCGGAGATTTTGATGAAAACAAAACAGTCCTGTTTAGCAGCTGTTGTCCATAGAGGGCAGTGCAAGCCACCGAAATAAAATCAGCAAAGGTACAGTCCACCACAAAAGTTTGCGGACAGCGCAAGCATGTGCCAAACTGCCTATCCGCGCCACCTAGTGGCGACAAGGGCGCTATTCTGGCTATCAGCCTTGTTGGTACTCGCCTGCATGCCAATTTTTTATTCCCCTGCATAACATTGTTAGTTCGTAGTCTTGGCGTAGAGCACTGTCTGCGGTAAGACCGCCACATATCTGCCTTGATAGCAGTATTGGAGCAATCACTGCAACCTGTTTTGAGTGGTGGGCCAGTGTGTAGATAAGTTTCAGAAATTGCTGCAACGATTTTTTCTTGCAGCGTTTATTGGCGCATTTCGGTTTGGAAGCATCTTGATTCAATGAGTGATGCTGCTTCTGTGTCTCGAGAGAAAGGGTAGGGAGGTGTTTCACTGTCATCAAAAATAAAGAAAAAGCAGATGCATAGAAAGTTTTCTTGCACACATAGGCACAATCTTCATATCATTAGTTTCAGGCCACATTGTGATTGCCTGTTTGGAAAGGTGCCACTTTGTGTTCCATTAGACGAAAGAAGGCACTATGTGCGTTTATTCATAGAAGGAGTACCTTAGCGTGAAATTTGTAGCCGGACCAACAGGAGCAGGACTGCCGTGAATAGGATTATTCAGGCTTTCTGCGAAGACGGCAGATTCACGGATATGGAGCGCAGTGGGCGTCCTAGGGCTACGACTGAAGAAGAAGACTGCCCGATTATGACCGCCATCATGGCTGATCCTTTTTAAAGTGCAGAAGACATCCGCGAAGCACTCTCGCTCACGGTATCATCTGAGACTGTAAGAAGAAGGCTGTGTGGGCTTGGCCTGCAGTCTTTCATAACTGCCTAGAAGCCCTGTCTCTCAGACTGCCAGCTACAAGAACGACTTAAGTTCGCCACAGCAATGAAAGATTGGACAACGGAGAAATGGAGCGATGTCATCTCTAGCGACGAGTCGACTTTTTTCACGTTCTGGGACAAATGAAAGCAGGTTTCGCATCCAATGAACTGCAGGTGTGTTTACAGTGTATTCAAAATTAACTCACGAAAATATTTCTGCATCACAAGATGTTTTACGTAAAATGAGGTGTTGGAACTTATAAACTTTTTCTGTGTTGGTATAATGATAAGAAAACACTAAGTTGATTCATTGATTTGTGAGGTTTAACGTCCCAAAACCACCATATGATTATGAGAAACGTTGTAGTGGAGGGCTCCGGAAATTTCGACCACCTGGGGTTCTGTAACGTGCGCCCGAATCTGAGCACACACGGGCCTACAACATTTCCGCCTCCATCGGAAATGCAGCCGCCGAAGCCGGGAATCGAACCCGCGACCTGCGGGTCAGCAGCCGAGTACCTTAGCCACTAGACCACTGCGGCGGGGCATGAAAACACCAAGTTAACGATTATTTTATAGTAATACTCAATCAGAAGCTAATTAAAAGCTGCTGGCGAGTCTTTTGGTATTATCTAATGATGTTCACACTTTTTCTCTTGCAAACTCAATAATATCAGTATACAGTTCATTCACAAGAGCAATCACAACATTTTTAGATGCACCACTGGAACATGATCATATGCTAGTATCTTGCAGATATCTGCCTAATTACACACAGAGTGTTCTATCCAGTGGACGATGTTCCGTGGGCGTGTGGGGAGCCATTAGTAAAGATGGCCTTGGTCCCCTTGTGTGCCTGAAAGGGCCCTTCACCGCATCATGGTACTGCGACGTCATCATCACACATCTCATTCCGTATACGCTGGATGGTCCCTTCAGTGATGGCTGCTACTTTTTTCAACACACCCAAGTACCTGTCGTGCAGTCATTGCTAGAAGAATATGTTGTTTACCAGTTGAGTGGCCTCCATGCGGCACCGACTTAAATCCCATGAAAATGTCAGGGGAATGTTCAAGAAGCGACTGTCCGCACGAGCCAATAAAGGCCGCTCGGCTAATACCCTGTCGCAAGTGATTGTACAAGAATAGGAAAACCTGCGCCGCCGACCGGATGTTATTAAATCTTTGAATTAGTCGATACCCACACGCATCAACAAAGTGCTAGAAAATGGCAGACATTACATTGCCTACGAGATCTTGGAGATATCTATGTTTTATGACTAGAGACCAGAATTTCATGCACAAAAAAAAGAATGTTTTAGGTAATAGGCCCTAAAGACTGCTATTTAGTAAGCTTGTGCAAATATATATTGAAACACTTCAATTATTTGAACGAACGATAGGGTATTCGAATTCGCTTCGATTCCAATTTAAGTTATTGAAAATTTTGAAGTATTCGCAAGGAACGAATAAATGCATATTAATCCGAATGTACTGCCTGTAAAGGTGGTTTCACTGCAGCGTTGGAGTGTTGAACCATGAAAGCCCCTACTCAAAATAAATCCATTCGGCCGCGAAGCCCCCCCTTAAGGGGCCTTGCAACACTTTGAGCAATGCCAGCAAACGCTGCCGATTGTTAGTCGAGGCTACCAAGACATGCAAGCCAAATATTATAGCGCAGCACGCAGGCGTGTGATTTACAATAAATTCTCAGTCAGCTAAAGATTGCTCTGTTATCATGGCAAATGATTCCACATTCTCAGAAAGCATATGTGACGTATTTTGTTTCCCCCTGCCATACTTCCCTGCTTAGCTTCCAGCACTTTCTTTGGGACGAGAAGAGAGAATGCAATTGCAGCGTACGACAAATAGCTGCAAATCAGCGCGCACTGGACGTATTCTAAACATTTCTGCCGCGGTAAATTCTTGAAGCAATAAGCTTCTTTAGTGAATTCATTCCATGCCTACTTGAAATAAGTGTCACACAGTCCCTTTAAATGAACTTATTACCCTCAAACCATTTCATCATTCTTTAAAACTTGTTATGCCGGCTTATATGCTCTAAGTATAGTAAATTGTAATATGTTACGTATTTGACAGGTTATCACTTACATCCACCAAAAAACAAATCCTGTTATTAAAGTTGTTTCGACTTTCTTTGAAAGAAAAAAAAAATAAAATGACATTCGCATAAAGGCCCTATTTAAATTTTTTTAATTATTGTGCAGGTTAGTTAGGTCCTTAAAAATATGCCCATTTTTCTTTATGTGTCATATATACTATTTGAATTCGATTCCAAATTATTCGACCAAAACCACTATTAGCTTCGAATTCGCTTCGAACCTTAAATTCATTATTCGCACAAGCCCACTATTTAAGCATAAATAGGCGTTAAAAACTATTGTTTAGGCATATATAGGCACAATGCATAATTACTTCAGTCGCACGCTCAGGACAAATATTCAACTTGTAACATACACAGCAGGCAAATTCTGTGCTTTGAGAAAGCTAAATTTGTTTTTTCCATAAAAAGGATTAACAAGAAGCATAACCATTTGAAAAGATTTAGGTGAAAGCTGCGGTAATTTGACATTGTGAGAAAGGCTATGAAAACAGTGAAAAACCAGTATCATCTCAAAGTTTTTGGGCTTGAATTGTGCTTGTTTTCATCAGTATTTGCTTTTATGCAAAAAAGAACGCTTGACATCCACTGAAGTTAGTGAAGCGTACTTGTGGCCTAGCACTCTCAATGCTTTAATTCCATTCGGTGTATGCGAGTTCTGTGCATGCGAGTTCACAAATGCGGATATAAAAATAACAAAATGAATCTGTGTGCTCACGAAATGACTACAAAATGCATGTTATTTGCACAGATTCAGGAGTTATTTAAATAAAATAGCAGTTGCGTATTGTTGGGAGCTTTAGCCGATGCGTGCTTCAGGGTGGTATTCAAACACAAAATATTATTGGCCTTTCCAATATCTTCTCCCCTGTTTTTCACATGTACCCTTTCTCGATCGACGGAGCAGCACTGTGATACACTGGTTCTTTTTATTCCGCATTGCTCAGCAGACTTCCGACAGCTGCCGTTATGAAGAACATAAATGCCAACGAAACTTATATGTAGGCGGCAGCACTAGCCTAGCTTAGTTTCGACTGATTAGAATACGCCCTAGCTACACTGTACTCTAGCCTCCCAAACAAAAGTGCCGAACTGCACTACTCTCAAACCTAAGCGACGGGGATCTTCAAGGAGCAGGGATACACTAGAGCATTAGTCTCTCCTCGCTTCGCTACAGTACACTCTAGCCAAGCTCAGACGACCACTATGCTGCACTACTCTCGAACCACGCGACGAAAATCTTTTTGGTGGGCTGCTAGCGCTATAGATGCTAGCCTCACTTTGCCTCGCTGGGGTACAAGCCTTGCTAGCGTAAAGGGGCGTTATAGTGCAACGTTATCGGAGCGTTGGTAAACGTCACATGTGTTGAAGCATATCGGCCGAGTCTAGTTATACATTTGCTGTGGCAATGCATCGACTTATGATCTGTTTTCGCCCACATGACACAGCATATGCACGCGTTGACCTTACATCGAACCATAATCACACCTTACCAGAAAATGAAAACATGAACGAAAAAAAAAAAAAAAACTAGCGCGCTATGCACATGTTGACGTGAATATGGCCACACCAAGTGCTTCTTGTTTTCCTCCATATAAACAGCTGACTTAAGCAAAACGTATATTGGACAAATGTGAAAAGGCATTTTTAGGCGCTGAAAAGCTGATATAAGCACGAACCTCAAAATAGGCACTTATAGGCACATTAAATGTGTGATTAAAATGTTTCTCATCTCTTAGTTCATGTTTATTTTTCTTAAATAGGCTCGAAACTGACTCCAGGAAAAAATAGGTATTTTGCCTAAAGTTCCAGTCTTTATTCATGACACTTCTGTAAATGCCTTGTAAATAAATTTGTAAAAAGAGCCATCGCACCCAATTATTTATTTTTCTAAACGTAACCACTGGAGCAGCGTGGTGGTTTTCAGGCTTTGCGCAGCAAAATCCGGGCAGAAGCGTTCAAATCCCGACTGCCACTATCACTTAGCAGGGGGGGGGGGGGGGGGAACGAAGAAATGCTGCCGACTCACTAAGCATCTGTCCCATGGCTACTTCACTGCTCACCCACGCACTCATGAAAAAAAAAGCAACAGTGTGGCTACGCGAAAATAGAACTGATAACAGCCAAAGAATACGTTGTCTGATGACTCATATTGATATACTGCTCTCAAACTACAAGCAAGTAGCCCTGGCTATTAAAAAACGCGTCACGTTGAAAGATATAGGTAGGAAATATTTGCGCATACAACGAAACTAGACAGGCCGTACATTTAAGGAGGGATGTGTCTTCAACATAGCACTGCTGTCAATCACAACAAAGCGCAAGTGTCGCGAAAAGGCTCTTGGCTATGCGCTTCCATGGTCCGCAAACTTTTGTGGTCAACTGTACATACCTGAAAATATGGATAGCTTATATAGCAGACATTTATTAATGTAAAATAATGGTCTGTTTAATGAGCTTTACTACAAGACAGATGTATAATGTGTAAAATATACTAATAGCTTCTTTAAAACATTTCTTGCAGACACAAACCACAATGGACTATGTAAATTTCTCTGTGATTCTTGTTGCTACGCCTACACAGCCACGAGCAGTGTGTCAGAACAGCACAAAAAGTAAAAACTAAAAAGAAAACTGTTTTTGACCGAAACGAAAAAGTAACCAAATGTTCTAGATTATCTTTGATTTCGTTCTGAAGTGAAACTGAAATTCTTTTTTATTTTTTAAGTTTAGGGGAAAACCTTGTGGAACAATCGAGGTTAGGTAATAAGATGCATAATCCTTGTTTTAGGGTAAAGAATTAGTTGGCCGCAGGCAGAAATTCTAGAGTAAAGATATGTTGAAATTTTGTGAAAAATGAGCAGTCTATATTATGACAAATGGACTTTCGTGTGCCTGTCACACAGGCAATCATAGGGAGGGCTTTTTCGGCCCGGAAAATAGTTTTATCAGAGCAGCCGTCCTGCATATCAGAGCACACTCAATGACTGGCTTGTGAGATCATGCTCACTCCTTTGAAAAAAACATTGGGCCTGCTAAAAAAATTCCTAATTTGCTTTTGAGAAAATTAAATATTAGAACCTATAATCGTACTGATTTACACTAGTTGGCAAGAATTCGTGCTACAATTACTCGCCCTTTTCTTCAAGTGACACTAAAGAGCAAAACAATTTGTCGTATATTAGTAAAGTACGGTTTCACAATCCCAAAAACCGCGACCTGATGCTTGGCAAGCATGAAAATGTGCAAAAAGACAACACAGGTGAAGACACTCCTTGAGATTATCGCACCAAACACCATGATAGATTTTGAAGAAGCCTACTGGGTCTTACAAAGATTCTAATCGATGATAATGAAGTACATTGTGATTTGTGGGTGCCTTAGACCTAGCATATGAAGTTTCAGAAAATTTCATAGAGCCAATGTGGCGAAAACACGAAAAATACATTTCGAAACTTTTGATGTCATGCGCGAATATTTCGGCATCAAATTTAAACAGGAAATTTCAACAATGAGTTCTCTCCGCTAACAATGTACACGTGATAGTGAAGCATGTGACGTTAGTATTTGCAGAGTGCAATTCATCAAACCAAACCAAGTCACTGTTTCTCTTTAGCATCCCTTCAAGAACATGGGAAGAATACATTTCATTCCTGTACCATGCTCTTTAAAGGAGTGCAAGCTATTATATATGAAATCTTATATTTTTATTGTCCATTTAGATTCAAATACAAATAAAAATCATTACAAATCATTATGGAGCATTTTTTTTTTTTTTTCGTTCCAGAACAGAAACGTAATGGAACTTCTTATGGTGGAACTAGGCCAAAAGGAAACAAAAAAACATCTCATTCCAACATCCCGGCTACGAGTGCTAATGTTGCATGTGACCTTGATTGTGCGATGCTAGCAGTTTAAGGTGCCTTGCATCGAGTAAATGTGCAGACAGACTAGGCAGGCACTCATTATAACTGCCCGCTGACCCCCAATAAAAGAACTACACTGAAACCTCATCTTAACAAAGTTGCATCTCGCACAAAAATAAGTTATATGCAAAAATTCATTATAAAGGTTTATTCCTTACGCTATATCTATTGCAAGACTATTTTTAATTCACTTGGCTATAACCAGTATTTCGTCATATCCTGGCTCATTAAATAGAGGTTTGGGTGTATAGCTGTAGCTATTATTTAAGGGGCACTAAAGGGAAACAATGACTGGGTTCAGATTGATTACTTGCACTTTCAGAACTCTGCTGCCACAAGTTGCACTCTCATAAGATCATTATTAGTGAAGAAAATCAAGGTTGAAGTTTCATTTCTAAATTCAGTACTAAAATCTGTGCTCGTGATTTAACAAATTTCAAAATGTATTTTTATATTTTTGCGACATTGGCTCAATAAAATTTTCAGAAATTTACTAGGCTAGATCTATGGCACCCACAGATGACAATGTACCATATATACTCGAATCTAAGCCGACACCCGAAATTGGTAAGGCCAGAAATAAAAAAAAACTTTCCTTGAATGTAGGCCGTATTGGAATAAAAAGGAGAACACCATTTTATTGGTAGAAAACACAACCTTTATTCTTACTCAAGCGCACACTCCGTAAGCATGTAGTACATAAGTTTATTCATCGTCGTCGTCATCATCATCGTCCGCAACATCACCGTCTTCTTTGTTGCTGAGTTCGTCCCAGAGAGCATCATCCTCGCTGCTGTCCATTTCATAGGAGATACAATACTTTTTGAAAGCCCTTATTATCATTTCATTTGGGCTTTCATTCCATGCCGCAGCGATCCTGTTTGCCAGCTGGCCGAGCGAAGCACGCTTGATGCACCCAGTTAGGGTGAACTGGCATTTCTCTGATGTAAGCCAGTCAATGTAGCACTTACGAAGCATGTCTTTAAAGGACCTATTAATTGTGACGTCAAGCGGCTGAAGTTGGCTGGTCATGCCACCAGGAATTATGACGATGTCTGTACCAGCACAAAAAAGCGTGGTCTTGGCACCGTCAGTCACATGGCCGCGGTAGGAGTTAAGGACTAGAAGTCAGTGCTTGGACAATGTGGCCCCTGGGCGGCGTTCCCAGACTGCTCTCACCCATTCCTCCATTAAACCGCTAGACATCCATCCTTTCTCGTGAACATGCACAACACTCCTGGGGAACTTTTCATCCGCTGGTACGGTCTTGTGTTTGAAAATTAAGAACAGAGGAAGTTTCCGCCCATCGGCGGTGCAGCACAACATAACCTTCGTTTACTGTTTTTCGTAACCCACCATCTTGACAAAATGGTTGATTGGGCGAGTTGGTGATACATTTCAGTTGGTAGTTAGCGCTTGTCCCTGTCTTTCCGTCTGCTTCTACGTTGTGCGCTTCCATTTCATAATTAGCCACCATCTTGAGCTTCACTTCCTTCACACCCTTCTCGTTCACGGTGTACCTCATCGGCATGTCAAAGAACACCGGGGTCTGGTCGGCCGTTTGACCATAATGTACCACTAAAACTTCACAAGGTTCTCCTCGAAGTCATTCGTAAGCTTTTGACACACGGAGGTTCGTCATCGCAGGCTGAATCCAGACCGTCTCATAAAGCGTGTTGTCCAGCTCCTGCTGGCTTTGAAACAGGCTCGTAAGACACCCTTGGCGATGGCGACCTCTCTGGCCTTCCCGTGAATAATTTCAGTCGCCACGGGCATTCCCGCTTCTCTCTGTTCTCGAACAAAATCGGCGACAACTTCTTTCACTGCATGGTGTTGGCCGGTTTTTAGTCCATGGGGGTTGCTGCACAACCGAAGAGTTCCGCATGTTGTTTTCGCCATCGTCGCACATTCTTTTCGTGCACGCCGAACTCTTGCTGCGCTCGTAGGTTCGATGTCTTTTCCCCATGTAACACGACCTTTGGCTTAAACGCCGCGCTGTAGTAGCACCGCTTGGTTGATGCCATCAAATATGAAGCACAATTGGCACAGGCGTTTCCAAAGCAAAAGGCACAACTACACTGCACGATCGCTTTTAGAAGATGACCATTGACCAACTCCGCGCCTCCTCTCCACACCGTCCGCCACACAATAGTCGATAGGAGGCCAAGGTGGCAACAGCCGGGTTGAATTTTACTCTTTATTTTTTTTTTTTGGAAACTGGGCTTGGCTGAGAATTTGTTTCATTTTATACTCCGATAAGCAAATTTGGTATTTCTATTCTATTTAAACACAGAGCAGGTGTTCTGAGCAACACAGAAAAAAAAATTTGCCGCGTATCTGCATGTAATCTGCAAATGTCGTCGAAAGACGGTAATCTTGCGTGTGGAGAGAGTGAACAAAACATTTATTTGATGTTCTGCGCAAGAAAATTCGTGAATGGTATTCCGGAGGCGCTGAGTTAGAGTGCCTCGAGCGTGCAGCGGAGCCGAACGAGCGCATAGAGTCACGTCACACGTGAGACATGAGCGCCATCTGGCAGTTTCTTTTGGAAAAACAAAGCGCGTGGCCGTGCGCGCCCGTCTCAGAGGTGATAAGGTGTAGAACGCGAGGCGACGGGTAGGTGCCACCACCATTTCGTCTTAGCAAAGCATTGGAAACACTCCCCGTTCCGTGCAAGCGTTGCATGATAAGCGCAGGGTTATCTGATAAGCGCTACAGTTCTTAAAATTACTTATGTATGCGTTTTCAAGTAAAAGATGCATATGCAGAATATATGCGTGTTGTTATGGTGCCCCAGACATGCACAATAATTGCTTTTTAATTGACAATTGCACAAGCATGAATGCTCAACCTTCAGCAACATTGGTGGTCGCTGCGGATGGGGTTGGCCGTTTCAAGTACCCGATGCCGGTAAGAGTGGACAGACAAATGTACAGACAGACAAAAATTTTTGCGTCGAAGGTTCCTAAGAAAGACTATCGTCTTTAAAAAGTTCAGTTTTTGTTCACTAAGTATTGCGGCTAGATGGCGTCAGCCGCTGCCCGATCTAAAGGGTACCGCCATGTCAATCCATCCATCCATTGGCGGTAATCATGTGACACGATCCACGTCTTCCTGTTTTTGCATGGCTTTTAAAACGTGAAACCTCGCCGGCTCGACGACCTTCGCTCCCTTGGTGCGTGAGAGCGGGACTGCATGATTTCGGGACAATGGACCATACGAAAGCGATAGGGACCACTATTCGCCCGCTGAACAGGCCTGAGCGGCCTCGTCACCACGCAGCTACCGTAGAATGTCATGAAAATGAGCCTCCGGCATGCAAAACCGGTACCGTAAGATGGGTGCATTGAGGGCCGTAATGCCGCTAGCGCGGCCTGGCCTTCAGGCATGTGTCAGCGGCGGCCAAATCGTGGTACTCGAATCTAAGCCGACCCCCTCCCCCTTTCACAGATCAATTTTTCGAAAAAAAAAAAAAAAACGTCGGCTTAGATTGGAGTATATACGGTACTTCATTCTCATTGAGTACAAGCTATGCAGGACCCAGTGGATGCCTTCAAAATCTATGTCACGATGTTTGGTGTGGGAATCTCATGGCAGCGTCTCCACCTGCATCTTATTTACGTGCGTGTTCTCGCCTACAAAGTGTAAAGCTTGGTAAGAGTAGTGTTTTTGAGATAGTGAAATTACACTTTGCTAATACGCGAAAAATTGTTTAGCTCTTTAGTGTCCCTTTATGTCGGTGTCCATAGTCCCAATGGTTGTACAGATTTTGGAAGCCATAAAACAAAAAAGATCAAAGGTCATTGTAATGAGACTGCACATGACCTTACAATGGAAAGCGTTCTTGTGAGAGGACACTGCAGGCCACTCTGACACTGAGCAGAAGGCCAGTGTTTTTTCCTGGCCGTAGATCTTTCAACTTGGCTTGCTCAAGACTTGCTAGTGGCTGCACCTTGAAGTCCCTCAGCAAAGCCTTCATCTTGCGTGGCTTAAGATGACCCTGCAACAAAAAAAAGCTCTCAGGTGTAAATGTATTCCCAAGTACACCATTAAGTGCAGTCCCCTTCAAAGGACCTTCATAAAAATTTTTTAAGCATAGCGACATCCGTCCAAGAGCACAAAAGTCCAGTAAGCCCTTGAGACAAAGTGCAAGGCACTACTTGGATTGCTAACATCACTGCACACAGACAGATGTCTTATGCTACAGAACTTTCATGGTTTTGTCAATGTACTGAAAGAGGAAATAAATCAATAAAAAGTTGGCACGTATTCAGAAATGTTGTACTCTAACGAGCTAGTTCTACACCTAAATTTTTGTTTTACCTAGTCATCATACTGTATGGTGAAGTAGCGCACTTTTGATGAGGACAAACGGGACAAGAAAGACATGACACTGGCTACACTGGCAACTAATCTTATTTCAGAAACACTACTTTATATATACAGTCGACGTCCCGATTTCCCGTACCCTCAAAATTCTGAACATGCTCAATTTCTCGAACTCATCTGTGACACTGTTAAGTTTCAAATAGTGTCAATGTATCAAAAAGTCCAAGATTCCGGACACTTACAGCCTTCGGCATCCCATTTCACAGACTTTTTATTGTTAACCGCCGACCCAAAGTCACAACCGCTGTCACCATTTTGGTTGTTTTCATATCCTCAAACAATCCATACTCGGATCGCAAATATGGCCAGCAGCACCGCCGTCTCACCGTGCCGCGACTGCCGTAACCTCGAAACCGCACGTGTCAATCCGTTGCCAGCCGTAGCTTAGCGAAGCCAAACCTCACTGTGTTCGTTCACGTGTGGTTTTGTCAGCTCTGCGATCGTGTCTGCGGTTGATCGTTTGCTGCTGCGCGCTATCTTCAGTGATCACGTTTCCCGACCTTCAGCATCCACCGGGTTCCTAGCTGTTTCGTGCTGCGCTTTTCGTCGAGCGAATTCGGCATTTACAGCAATGGCACTGACTGCTCCTTCATCTTCGTGCATGCCTTCAATGCACACAAAGCCCCCTTGTAGGCTCACGATGAAGAAGAAAGCCACCATCATTGAACAGGTCCAACGTGGTCAGTTGCAGGCAGAGGTGGGGAAAGAGTTCGAAATTTCGAAACAAACTGTTTCAGACTTTATTAAAAACAAGGCGAAGATCTTGGAAGTGGCAGCAAAATCAACCGGGGCTGGAAAGAAGAATGCGAGCCAGAGTGTTTACCCCAAGCTCAAGGAAGCGCTTGTTGTGTGGCTCAGTGCCATGATCACTAAGAAAATCCCTGTGTCAGGCGACATCCTGAAGCAGAAGGCAGAGGTTCTCATACTTCAGATGGGCATGAAGTTCAGCGATGGATGGCTTCACAATTTCAAGAGCCGCAATGACTTGAAGTTCAAGAAGATGAGCGGGGAAAGCGGCGCCATCGAGGATTCCATTGTCACCGAATATCAAGATGGAAAGCTGCAATCCTTGTTTCAGCAGTTTCCACCTAATTATACTTTCAACTGCGACGAAACTGGACTGTTCTACAAGCTACTGCCAGAGAAAACGCTTGAATTTGCTGGTGACCCCTGCAACGGTAGCAAGCACAGAAAGGAGCGGCTCACTGTCCTCGTTGGCAGCAACATGTCAGGCAGCGAGAAGCTTCCGTTACTAGTAATAGGCAAGTCGAAGCATTCAAGATGTTTTAAGGGGCAGTGTTCTCTATGAAGCTAACAAGAAGGCGTGGGTAACGCAGCAGTTCACAGCCAACGAGCTCGGAGTTGACGCGAGCACTGATGACACTGTCATCGGTGTAGAGCGGCAACATGAGGTTGAGTGAAATTGAGGCAGACATAATCGCGGGCAAGCAGAACGCCGTGCAAAAGAAAATAGGCAACTTCTTTGCGCTCAAGTGCTGACCTATAAGGAAGCACCGGCCAGGTTGTATTTTTTTTTTATAAACGGCTCTCTTCAGAGCCACTTAAATGATGCATTGGCTGAACTGCAATGGGGAATCTGGTACTACGGCCGTTACCCTCTCTGTCAGCGAAAAATACCTACAACAAAAGGTGCATATTCAGATGCATTCGTATTTCCTGACGTTTTCACGGTCCCTTGAGGGTCCGGAGAATCGGTCGTTGACTGCACAGACGAATTCTACTAGACATTCGACACGAAAATGCAGTGGCACTGTTGTTGAGTGTTTTGTTTCGCGCGGTAGGCAAAGACCACTGAACCTACCACACAGTTGCTGTCGTGCACGCACTGTTTGCCGTCGTGCTGTGAATAAAAAACGACACACCAACCAGTTGTTCTTAAGCAGAAAGACAAAAGAGGTGCAACATGTTTCTGTCCACTTTCTTTTTATGACAACCGTCACAAGAAATTCACTACAGCTGTTAAACATGAGAACTCATCTGTGATGCTGGCTGATCGCTTATGTGACCAAAACTCAGCGATTCGTGACCAAACTTCAGTGATGCGCGTACCTCAGTTTATTTAACAAAAATAAAAAAGTGTCATTGCAATGTCTCACACACGATTTTTCGGCATAAGCCTTTTGTCAAGCCATTGGAAGTATGCTTAAAACACAAGTACATAGGCAGTGTAGATAGCTTTGTAATATGCAGAAATTTACCACGATAGAAAAATATGAAGGTCAGAAGAATCAAAATGATTTTATAGTATCCACTAGAACTAAACTGTGGCTGTGTTATTAACACAGCAGCGAATGAAATTAGGACTTCGGCTACACTTTCCCAAATTGTACGAGTCTGTGATAGCACGTGCAGCACAAGTGCATTGAACATGGCTGTTCTGGCTCTGATACACATTAAGAGATTTCCGTTTCAGAGTCCTTGTTGGAGCCATGAAAGCCTTCTCTGTTGCGGCCATCTGGCCGCCCCTTGTAAATACACGAGAGGCGCCCCGACCCGTAGCGCTCAAAGGCCGCATTGCAGTTGCAGTGCCAGTTGTCACGTGATCATAAATGGCGGTAGGGAAGATTTCTGCTATGCCATGAGGCTGTGATGCTAGAAGAGTAACAAGGAGTGCTCACTGAGATGCTGCCTGTGTACGTGCTGGCCCATATGTTGCCCACCTCTATCTCGACATGAAATGAGTTCACTAACAAATTTAAGTTGGGCCATCACAATTCAGTTTTCTATGTAGCCATATGTATATATATTCTTGTCGAAAAGGCTTCATAGCTTTCGCATTATGGACGCATTTCTGCCCCTAAAACAGCTGGCGGACTTACCAAAAGCAGTTGCGTATTAAAACTTTATAATGTGGTCCCTTCACAACATTTTTACCCTGCTTGGCCAATACTTGGTGCACTAACTTCTCTTTTTTTGATTGTGATTCCTAGCTGATGTGTGTCCTTGTGTACCACCGTTGCATGGAGAACTAGCTTTAAATGACTATTGATCACCTTCGCGTAGCACGATGCCACGTGTTTCGCCTCGTACATTTCTTCTCCTTACAAGGGCAGCCGCAAAGCCTACTAGCACGTTTTGAGTCATCATCATCATCACCATCATCTAGACTTCGCCCACTGAAGGTCAAAGGGCCTCATCCATGTTCCACCAATCACCCCGGTCCTGTGGTATATGTTACACCCACAAACTTCTCAATCTCATCTGCCTACCTAACTTTGCATCTCCACTTCCCGCTTTTGCCTTCTCTCTGAATCCAGTTCGTGGTTATCACGCCTACGCTACATGCCCTGCCAATGCTCATTTCTTCTCGATTTGAATAACGATGTCCTTGATACCAGTTTGTTCGCTGACCCACCCTGCTCTCTTCTTGTCCCTTAAGGTTACACCTATCATCTTCATTTCCACTGCGCGCTGCGTTGTCCCCACTTTTAGTTGAACCCTCTTTGTCAGCCTCAGGGCTCCTGCTCTGTATATAAGCACTAGTAAGATACAGCTGTTATATATTTTCCTATCGAGCAACAATGTTAAATTACCATTAATTACCTAAGAATGCCGCCCAAAAAGAGCTCCAGTCCATTCTTATTCTTCAAGTTACTTCAGTCTTATGGTTTGGCTCTATGGTAACTACCTGTACCACTTCAATGCCTCCAGTGCCTCGCTGCCTATCTCAAAGTAGTACATTACCTTAGTTTCTGCAGATTAATTTTCAGACCTGCCGTTCTACTTTCCTTGCTCAATTCAGTATTCTTAAGCTGCAATTCGTACCCTGAGATACTCATCAAGGCAATGTCATCACTGAACATCAGGTTACATACTAAGGTTTTTTCCATTACCTCATATCTAGGGCCATGCGAATAGAAAAATTTTGGGTGTGAAGCGAATTCAAATATTGAAGTGTGATTGCAAATCGAATCGAATAGTATTTTCAGAATACTTTGAAGTAAACTTTCAGAGAAAAAAAGAGGATTCCTAAGTATATTCTGATGAGATAGCAACATGAAAGTGTTTCTTTCAGCTAGGTAATTGAAGCGCTGCCGGGGTGGTGTTTTAGGGTTGTCTTATCAAGAATGAGGCAACGCAGAGGCCTAATTGTATTTATGTACATGATTCATGCAACTATTGCACCAAAGTGTTGCCAACAACACTTTACGCGTGAAAGGCAAATATGCCCCAGCCACTCCCCCTCTTTCAACTTCTGTCGAAGCCCAGGTGATGTGGCGAACAAGGGTGTACTCCCTTCGAGTCAGGAGTTCCAGATCTGCCCGGTAGGCGTCAATATATAAGAACTAGGCTTGTGCGAATATTTGAATGCTTCGAATATTCCAACGAATAGTTGAGTATTCGAATTTGCTTCGATTCAAATTTAAATTATCAAATATTTTCAAAGTATTCATAATGCACGAATAAATGTATATTAGACCAAATGTCAACACCTGTAAAGGTGGTTTCAGTGCAATGTAGGGGTGCTAAACAGTGAAAGCACCTACTCCAAAAAATTCGCTTTGCCGTGAAGCCCCCTTCAAATTTAAAGGGGCCCTGCAACACTTACAGAACATGGTCAGAAAACACTGCCGATCGGTAATCGAGGCTACCGAAAACACGCGAGCAAATATTGTAGCGCAGCACCTGGCCTGTAATTCACAATAATTTTTAAAGCTAAAAATTGCTTTGTTTCCTCGGCAAATGACACTACAAGCTCAAAAATCACTCGTCGCAGCCAAGAAGAAATATACAGCTCTGGTCACACACAGTGGCTGATTTGAGCATAATGCACTTGAAGTTACCAAGGCCGCATCTTGTCCACGAGTACGTGCGCGATCTCACTGAAAAGCCACGTATTCGAAGAAAAAAAAAAAAGAGGTGCTCAAGGTCACGAGGTGCATGTGGAGTATTTTCTTTGGCCATGCCATTCCTCCCTGCTTAGTTTCCAGCTATTTCATCAAGACGAGAAGAGAGAATGCAACTGCAGTGTGCGACGAATTTTTGGAACTCCGCTCGTACTGGACTGATTTTAGAAACTTGCGACAGTAAATTTGTGAGGCAACAAGCATGTTTACTGGCTCCATGGCTACTTGAAGAAGTGTTGCAGGGCCCCTTCAAAGCAACATGTTACCCTCAAATCAATTCTCCATTTTCTTAAGCTTGTTATGCCGGCTTATATGATCCAAGTAAAATAAATTTTAAAACATTAAGTATCTTACAGGTTATCACTCGCATCCTTCCGAAAGTACTACTCAAGGTTGTTTCGACTTCCTTCGAATGAAGAAATAAATTGCATTTGCATAGAGCCCTTATTTCAATTCAAAAGAAATATTGTGCAGGTTAGTTGGGTCATAATAAATATTCCCTTTTTTTTTATATGTCATGCATACCATTTGAATTCGTTTCGAAATTATTCGATCAAAGCCACTATTCACTTCGAATTCGCTTCGAACCAGAAATTCACTATTCGCACAAGCCTGCAATAAGAACATTTAAAAATTTTAATGCTAAATACCTATGGCGTCCGATTTTTCGGACTTTCTGCCCATATTTCAGGTCCAAAACAGCATTAATCGAGCTCCAACCTTTTCCCCATCTATCATCTCCATGTTACAACCAGAGTTTTCTTGAGTCAACACATTTGTGACTAAAGCAAAGCCTAAAAGGTGGCTTTGTCGCATTATGAGGGGGTAATGGGGTGAAGCGTAATAAACATCTGAAGGAGCTCCTGTTAATCGGACGTCAACTGTGTTTGTCTTCAGGAAGTTTGAATATAAGTTTGACTAGCAAACTTCCAGTGCAAATAGAATCAAACAGCAAACACTATTTGAAATATATTCTAAATTTCGAGTGTTCACACACCCATACAGATTTCCCAAACCTTTCCAATCTAGGGCACTGGAAACCTTCAGTAAGCATGTTGTGAATAGCATTGGGTAGATCATGTCTTCCTGCCTTACACCCTTCTTTATAAGAATTTTGTTCCTTTCTTTATGGAGGACTATGATGGCTGTGGAGTTTGTGTAGATTTCTTCCAGTACATTTATATATGGTACGTCGATGCCCTGATTCCACAGTGCCTGCATGACTGCATCAAATGCTTTCTCATAATCTATAACGCTTTATATAGGGGTTGGTTATAATCTGTGCTTTTCTCTACCACGTGAGTGATAGTGCCAATATGGTCTATTGTTGAGTAGCGAGTAGCAAATCCTGCTTGGCCCTTTGGTTAATTAATTTTTAGTGGTCTTAATTCTACTGGCTATTATCTTCGTAAATACGATAAAAACTCGAATATAGGTTGACCGCCCCCCTTTTACTTTGAATCTCTGAAAAAGAAATTTTTTTAAATCGTAAAGTATCACGACACACCCTTACCTTGATAAATACGCGATACAACTAACTGCACTGTGGTGACGTTTCTCTTTATTTCAAATCTAGCTGCACTGTGGTGACGTTTGTTTTTATTTCAACACTAATCTTATGTATTTAAACGTCACAAGGCCACAAAGTGCTATAACTCAGACTCGTCCAAATTTGAGTCCGACGACGTCTGTTTCTCACTAGTTACGCCCATCCAATGCGTGGCTGATACAGCATTTGCGAGACTTGCAGACCATCTCTTGCGGAACAGATTTCCAAGCTGACGACACTCGGCCACAAACGGTCGCGAGCTGTGGACGTCGTAGGTGGCCAGCGGGGGCCTTGGTATTGTCGCCCGGCATCCACTCAATGTAGAGCTCATGCACACGATCTTTGAAGGGTTTATTGAGCACTACGCCCAGTGGCTGGAGGATTGATGCTAGTCCCCCAGGTATTACGACAAGGTCCCTCTCGCTATCGGACAGAGCTCCCTTTACATGAGCCGTGAGGTGGCCTCAAAATGAGTCGAGCATCAACATGCTCGGTCGCTGCAAAAGCGCCCTGGGTCACCCATGAGCCGGATGCATTCAAGCATGAGGGACTCATTCATGTACCCTTTTTCATTTGCTCACACGATAAGATCCCGGAGAAAGTCTTCTTTTGGTAGCCCTCTTCTATTGAAAATGATCTAAGGGGGCAGCTTCTTTCCATGGGCAGTAAACGCGAGCATCACTGTAAATCGCGAATGCTTGTTGCTTGTTGTCAAAAGCTTCACTTGCTTAGATCCTTTAGTGCTCACAGCCCAGTTCGAAGGCGTATCGAACCAGACCGGAGTTTTGCCAGCATTGCCCATGTATGCCATTATGTAGCAATACTGTTGACGAAGCCTGATGATGAAGTGCTGATACTCGACCAGCTTGTTATTAAAATCTTTGGGCAATTTTCGGCACACAGAAGTACGCCGCCTCAGTGCAAAGCCTTCCCGCTTCATAAATCGGCAAACCCACAATGGCGAGCCCTTGAATTGCACCCTTGTGGGCCCAGAGTTGCACACTCTCTCGACAGCTTTCATGTGGATGCACTCTGCTATCATGGGTAGCGACCTCTTTGCACGCGACTCGCGGACGAATTTGGCAGGTTGCGTTTCCAGTTTGGGTGCACTGCAATCCGTCCATGAAACAAAGTTTTTTTTTGGTTGCTGCACGATGTGATGCACTGCTTTTGGCTCCTCTGGTATCGGGCGCTTTTCTCCGATGCACCGAATTCCCCTTGTGCCGCCAGGTTGCCGTGTGCTTCAGCATACTTGAGAACTTTTTTTGAGCCTATTGTAAACTGCCATCGACTACCGCTCATTTCTGAAGCAAATAGAAAAAAAAACAGCAGACTGACAAAGATAACCGAGGCAAAATGGCATTGCTAGTACACTCTAGACCTTTCCTAGCCTTGCGTAACGGCACTGCTGCTGATAGTCACGATGGCAATGGAGGCTTGCGAGTTCAGCTGCCTATTGTTGCGAGACTTCCACATTTTTTTTTCTGCCAATGACCAATATATAAGACAAGGGTGGACTTTCCATTGCATTTTTTTTATTCTACCTATATTGCGGTTTTTTATAGCAGCTTGTAAAAAACAAAAAACAGTATAAGCTGGTCAGCTTATAATTTTTTCAAGTCCTTGATGTCCCCTTTTTCATGCATTAAGATTACGTAAGCATTCTTCCAAGACTCTGGTACTCTCAACGTCAAAAGGCACAGAAATACAGTGGCCAGTTTTTCCAAGACAATATGCCACCATCTTTCAACAGATCTGATGTTGTTTGATCCTTACCAGTGGCTCTGTTTCCGTGCATTCCCTTCAAGGCTTTCTTTACTTCCCCTGTGTTTAGTGGTGAAATGTCCGATTTCTCTGGGCTAACAGTACCTTTCACATTGTTGTCCTTGTTTTCAAGGCTACAGTACAAGTCTCTCAAAAACTCCTCAGCTGCTATAACTATTCTATCCATATTGTCAGTGACATTGTCTTCCTGGTCCCTTAGTGCATACATCTGGCTTTTCCTGTGCCCAGTTTTCTCTTCGCCTTTTTAAAGCTTTGCCTGAATCAATGAGCATGTTTAATTCTTTCCATATTGTACCTTCTTATGTCAGCTACCTTTCGCCTACTCATTCATTTTGAAAGCTCTGCCAGTTCTATTTTGTCTGTTGTGTTTGATGTTTACACGCTTTGATATTTTTTAATCACGTTTTTCGTCTCCTGAAAGGGCTTGCCATTGTACCAACTAATGACTGCACCTCAGACTTCTACAGCACACTCTGAAATTACAATTATACTTGTAAGATTATCATTCATTGCATCATTTTCTTGGTTGGAGCCGAGTATCTGTTCTCGAGTGCAATTTTAAATTCCTGCACTTGCCCTCTCAGTGCAAACTCATTAATTGGCTGCTTGCATACCGGTTCTTGCAACTCATTTCTCAACTGAAGGCAAACTCAAGACCATACCGTCCTGTAGTCACTGCATTATATCATGCCGACTGTTTCCACATTCTGCACGATGCCAAGGTGTGTGCACAGTATGAAGTCTATTCCATTCTTAGGGTGCACTAGAATCATCATGCGCACTGGCGCGTGAGAGAGATTGTCAAGAGGTTTTTTTTTCATTTCTCAGGCATTTGTAGTTAGCAGAAAAACACAAAAAGTAACAGATATAAAGCTCGAAACTGTCTAATCGGACATTTTGCAAACTGGTTAACAACTTTCTCATTGAAACTTTCGGCCCATTTTCGTTGTTCAACAGGTAAAAGTGGCCAAATTAACAACTGATGAGAATACAAAAGATTGCCCGACTCACTACAGGCAACAGCCAGCAACGTGCATTTGATCACGTCCTCATTGAGTGTGCTGGCGTATTTTTAAACTGGCGAAATATAGCTGGGGCAGCCTGTAAATGAAGTACTGTTTCTGAAATAAAATTAGTTGAGAATACAGCGAGTGTTGTGTCTTTCTTGCCTTTTTTCAGCCAAGTCAAAAGTACGCTTCTTTACTATACAGTATAATGATCAATCACCAACCAGCGCGGCTTTCAACCCTATTGAACTCTTCATTTCTGTTTTTTAAGTGCATGTCTCTGAAGATTACGAGAGAGTTTGCAGTGCAAGAATACCGATCTGGAGTTCTTAAGCAGTCCTGCACTGATCGGTACCTGCTTGATGTAAAAGCAGTGCGCTGCATACTGCTGGTAATGAATGCAATGCCAAGTGAATGCCAACTCATTTTCCCTAGCTATGTTATAATGCAAACTGTATACCTTATGTGAAACCGCGTCCGTCAGTCTTTGCAAGTATGCCATCAAGTTCTGTGCTTTTTCTCGAGGTTGGGCCCAATGGGGCTCTAAGGAGCATGCATGCTCCAGTTGTTCCAAGGCCCCCTGGTAGTCCTCGTCATATTGCAAGGCCTGCAGTCATACAACATATTTACTCTTTGAACTCGTTCAACAGGTGAACAGAAATTGCACCAGCACCTTCAGCAGTTTCAAAACTTCAAAAGAAATGATATTTGGGCAAGTTGGGATTGGCTGCTCATCATTGAAATGGGTAGCTCAAGAAACGAGGGCACATAAAGTACAACACTGCATGTCTATATGGTACTGCGGGGTATGTTGTACTTCTTGTGTCCTCGTTTTTTGTGCTGCCCATTTCAAAGATGCGTAATCAAAACTTCAAGCTGATACATATATATTATTGAAATGAAGCAAGAGTTGCCACCTGGCCAATTTTCTACTAGCACAACTGGACTTGATTTCACACTACAGACTACCAGTTCGACACCCTCAGTGGCATGCCATTTGCTGGTTTTCTCAAAGCCTTCCACTAGACCTTCGGCATGGTCTTTCACACTGTCTCTACTGTCATTTACTAGGGGTTACAAGTTGCTTTGTTGGCCCTTCGACTTTATGACCCCATTACATACCATATGTAGGGGGGTTGATGCAGGAGAGAAAACACTTACCGTATTTATTCAAATTTAGGCCAATAGCTTCTTTTCAAATTTCTTTGCATCAAACTCCAGAGTCTGCTTAGATTTGAGGATTTTGAAAAACGCGCCACTTTTCATTGAGATGAGTGGTGCAAAACTAGTGCCACCTGGATGGTATTGTAGCCGTTAGAAGCACAGCCAACACCTGGCTTAAGTACACTTGCGAGGCTGCCATTTTGATTTGTGGCGAGTGATGAGGCGAGCGGTTTGTCAATTCAAGTCGCCCTTTAAGTGGTCTGTGTGTGTAAACAGGCGGTGTCCACTTATAAAAAGAAAGTTGTCTTAGCCATATAGTAGTCCTCGTCCACGTTCAAGCCGAAAGAACTTTGGAGTGGATGAAAAAAAATGTGCATCGCTGGAGGGGCTGCAGTGTGGGATGACAACCCAGGAAATTTGATTGTGCGCTCTTTTAAGAGGTGTGCCTATCCAATGCGCTTGATGGGACCAAGGAGTGCACACTGTTTGAAGACAGCGACAAAGAAGTCAGCGACGACGACTTGGAATGAGCGCAGAATCGGCAAGCATGGAATTTTTATGATGCAAATAACTAGAAGCAGCATGAAAAAAAAAACCTACAAAAAAAACACACACAGGGCTATCGGCTGTATGTTTCTCGAGTTATTTGCATCATAAACCAACTGCATTGCTTCATTTTCATGTTCAATAAATGCTTTCTTTTTATGAACGCTGTCTTCACTGTTTTGTTTGGCCTGCTTTAATGTCTGCTTTCGTTCCTGCAATTTGATGCATTTAATTTTAACCAGATTTTCTATCTAGCAGAGAGAATAGGAGGTGAATTAGGAGAAAGCAGAAAGCGGAGTGATCGGCAGGAAAATGAAAGGAATGGTAGGTCAAAGTGTGATGCAGGCAGAGTAAAATTAAGAGAGAAGCCATGACTAAGCACGGCACATACCTTCAGAGTTTGCCTGATGAACCTTTACCTATTATAGAAAGCAGCCCCGAGAGTTAAGATTAGATTCCATGTGCCAAAAAAAAAATTCAAGGATTTCCAAAGAATGAAGACAATTGGATATTTCAAGGCCCTTGAAAATGTACATTTCAATTTCAAAGGTGTTGTATGGTTTTAAAGAACTGTATGCACACTCCACTTACATGTATTAAAAGCAATGTACTTATGCTGCATTGCAATCATATAAGATGCATGTGACAAAATTTCAACACTGCTCACCACAGCGTGATTGTGATACAACTCAGAGGAGCAGTGCATTCGTGGGTCTTCAAGCTGAAAGCACAAAAAGTAGGAAGAGCAATTATTACCTATTTGATGGAAACAAGCAAAGAGCAGATCACTTTGTGTCTAGTCAACAATTACAAATGTGCTCTTAAACTGGCATATATCAGTTAAATCTGAAAGCTGTCAAGCACACTGTAAAGGAAAAAAAAAGTGAAACCTATTTGCCTCACTGTTCATATAGGTCACTCTTATAAACAAAAAACCTTAGGTGGCCTCATGATTCGCTTCTCTCAACTTGTCGCTGCCTTTAAAATGACTGAAAGCCACCACACTAAGCAGTCACCTTTTTAAATGACTGGCAGCCACACCTATACTACCATAGAGTAGGGAACCTTAAAGTTCTACAAAAGAATATGTTTGCTGCTCTATACAGCCGAGTTTGGCAAATGAAAATAAAAGCTATAAAAAGAATGTTTTTCAGCAACAGCTGCAAAATATATTCTGTCCCATGGTAGCTCCCGACAACTTAAAGGTCACTTCCTGTATCCCCAACACTAGCTTTAAGGAATTCTGATTAAAACTTGTAGCTTTGTATCCCCTTTGTACTTCCCTGTTTTTTACAAGCTGGAGCAGCAAAAGAAACTACATATTAATGCTGCGATTTCATTATGACAAGTGCCACCTTTTTACAATTGTGTAAAATAAGTATGGTCCTACTGTAGTGGTGAAATTGCAGTAGTCTGCTCAAGACTGCCTGCCAGCTATGCTCGACCGACATGACTAAGCTGACACTTAGTTCTTTAAACCATAATCGTCTCTATGTTGTCAAGAGCTGCGCAAAAACTAAGCTTGGTTAGAAGTACCATGAACTTCATGAAACCTAGCCTGCTGTGCCAGCAGATTCCTTCTTACATCTAGGCTACTAACAAGACAGCATGGTTGTGCGCATGTGTTGGAAAGCGACAAATGGGAAACAAAAACTGAGCAGCAGTTAAGATCAGGAGTAGGGGTTACTGAACTACTGGTTAGCTTAATTCTTGCATGTACGAAATTCTGTGATACCTGGGCACTTGGTGGAACAACCTTGTGTATATGCAGCCCTTACAACCTCTCAGAGTTCAATAAAAAGCTGTGCCTGTAACAGTCAAGTGGTTTAGCCTTGTACTTCCTAGCTTAAACAATTCTATTTTTCTTGTAAGTATTTGAAATAATGAGTGAAAAATAGTTCAATATGCATGTGAGTTACAACGAAAAACTTTCCTAAATGTATACTACCAAGACACAATACTACTCTCGAAAAGCATTTAAGAAAAAGTCACTTTAATAGCAGTATTTGAAACGTGCAGATGGCTGCATCATAGTGATCTCTCATCCTTTAAGCGGCAGCTATTCAATCAGCTTTCTTACGAGCAACAACTCCCAACCAGACAAGGGCGTAACCATGGCTTAACTTAAGAGTGGGAAAGCGGGGGACAAGAACTTCCACACTTTCCACTTGCCTTCCTCTTTCTGTGAGTGTATGCATGTGCATTTGTATGCGTGCTTGTGACATGATTGATTGATATGTAAGGTTTAACATCCCAAAACCACCTTATGATTATGAGAGACGCGTGCTTGTAGCATATGTGCAGTGCCGTCCACTCTTGGTGTGAACGCGGTGCACCGTGGCCGTGCTCGGCGGGGCGCCAGCGCACATGATGCGGCCACGCATCGAAGCTAATTAGAGCATGCACACAGGCATTGCCTGATCTTCCATGATGCACTCGAGCGCCGTGCTTGCTTTGCTGGGAAACCGGCCCAACTATCAGCGTGCCAGTAGTGATTGAGCGCTTCGCAAGGGCATTGCAGGAAAGCGTGTTTTGCTTATTGCAAGATTGTGCAGTTTACTGGGTATGATGTGAGTGATTCCTTCTTTCACTGCCCCAATCGCAATTATTTCCACAAATCTTTGCAAATTGCTCAGGATTGCTTTGGTGTATCGCAGGGCTACTCTGCCTCCATGAGAGTTGTTGAAAATGGCTGTGGATGATTTCGACCACCCATGGTACGTTAGCGTTAGCTGGCATGACGAAGCATACGGGCTCGCTTGATATCCGCGTCGATGAAAATTCCGCCAAACTCACTGTGTTTCAGCCACACAACAATGATCTCGACGTATGCTATCTTTATCTATACAAGAATATGACGAACCACCCAGACTCTCCAGACAGCCACCTTATAACGAATTTGATGCACCCAGCATAATTGTAATGCTCTAGATTGCTATAATATAAAGCGTGAATCTCTGTTTCTGGTGCTTTCCTTGCCTATTATTGGCACACAGTTGTCCGGTTTCTTGTTCCAGCTTTTTAGGTGTTCTTTTTTTTTTCTCCTCTGACTGATACTTTCCTAAACGGAATTACGCGAACAATGACACTTTGCCATGGTCACTAGTTTATCTGATCATCGTAGAACAGCTTCTCATGATTGGTTTTGAATGCAGAGCACTTTAGGGACCCGGGCTGTTACGTGATGTTGTATAATGTAATCGCACGCTGTCGTCACTTGGCATAACACAAGCAAAACCATGTGTAGCATAGCCGTCTGTAGGATACTGAGAGCGCGCTCACGCCGAGAAGTACTCTTCTTACTGTTTTTCAAGCGCCTTGATGATAATATTGAGTGCAAAACACTTCCGAGGCAGTGGCTCTCGTAAGCTGTCATCGCTTCACGTAACGCCAGATTAAGCATGTATAAAAATGAAAAAAAAAAAAAAGAATACAGGCGAGACATAAAAAGAGAAAGAAGAAAAAGGAAAAAATAGGAATAAAGAATATATAAATTCATAGAAATAGGGAGAGAAGACAAGACTCAAAATATCTAGAAAAAAAAGGAAGAAAGAGAATGCAAAAAAAGCCCCCCCCCCCCCCCCCCAATCCTCGCACTTCCTTCAAGCAGGGCTGGCAGCACATAGTGCAAAGCTATCCAAACTTTTTTATGTTCACACCTTCCTAATGCCTCCCTTTACCATTCATAGACAAATAGCCTAGTAAAACATCTTGAGCAGAAACGTCGGCAGCATTTTCACAAAAAAGTTGGTGCAAAATGGGATTCAAAGTTCTCCTAAAGAATGCTCTCGTTCACTACATCCTCCTTCCGACACTGTACAATATAGGCCAACTCATTCATCATTAAGCTAAACCCACGAGATCTACCTTGCATAATATATTAAAATTTTTTAAAGACATCTTGACGTAGCCTGTCCCATCAGCGGTTTTTGCATTATGACTTCTCAAGATCACTCCAAAGATACTGTGGCTCATGCTATTATATGCTTCACAATCTCGGTACTGAGTAAAATAGTCAATTTTGCGCCAAAATCCTGTCCACACAAACGAATAAAACATATAGACAGGACGGGCACTCACTTGCAACTTCTGGCGACGCTGCTATGAGGCAGCAATTGCTTTCCGAGCTATGCGCCTCGTTTAGCGAAAGAAACAATGGCCCAATTGTTTCTAAATGCTTTAGCCATAAGGTGTTTTTCTACTCACTGTACTGATGCTGCGACAACCCCCAAATTTTGAGACTTAACTGATGTATATTGCTCTTTCCGTTACCATGGCAAGTTATTTAGTAATGGTTGAAAAAAAAATAATGCTTTCATAACACTGAATAACCATGCGGGGGGAGGGGGGGGGTAGGAGTTGAAATTAGCGCTTCTGTATATAGGAACACTAGTCATAATTATACGGAGCCATTTTCTCAATGTCACTGTATATGCGAGATCGCATTGAGGTGTTAAATCCCTTAAACGAAAGCAATGCGGAGCTCTTTGCAAAACTACATGCAAACAAGAAGGGTTGTATTTGTGAAAAGAGGAACAAACTACTCGCTTTGAGCAAGATGCCTCAAACTCCTCTCTGCTACCAGGCGACGGACACGAAGTGCAGTCCCGCAAAAGCTGGGACAGTGAAGAAGAGGGTTGAGGTGGCGAAGTGAGGTGTAAATCGCTCAAGAAAACGTGCTACTTTTTGAAAGAATGCTTTTCACATGTCTCATTTGTGGATCATTTCTCAAGACTGCTTGGAGTCACGATTGGAGAAACATCGGTACTACACTCCAGAACAATGGACACCGATTCCAAAATAAGGTGATTATATTCCACGGTTATGTTTCAATACATGGTGACCGTATGGAATTTGCCACGCACACACGCACGCATGCACACACACACACACACACACACATGCACAAATACTTGAAACAAGTCCGTCTGTTTCGCTTAGCAGAACAAAGTAATTCATCGTAATAGCCAAGTAAATATTGCAAATCCCATTTAACAATATCACAGATATTGTATTCTTGGTGAAGCCACTGGCTGCAACCGGCCGGCGAGCCACAAGTTTGTGACTCGTTATTTGACCATGAACTACACAACATACTGCTCAAACTGCACAGCAAGTGAAGCGCGTTTTTCTGCAATGCCCTTGCAGAACACTCAATCGCTACTGGCATGCTGATAGTTGCGCATGCTTCCCAGCAAGACAAGCACAGGGCTCGAGCACATTACAAGAGATCAGGCATTGCCTGTGCGCATGCTCCAATTAGCTTCAATGCGCGGCCACACTATGTGCGCTGGCGCCCCGAGGAGCACGGCCACGGTGCGACATGTTCGCACCAAGAGTGGACGGCACTGTACATGCATTAGGTGTTATAAATTTCCCAAATTTTTCTTTCCATGTTTTTTCTTGAGGGTGGGAGGGGGTTACGAGAATTCTCCTGGCACAGCAGAGAAGGTAGATAGATGTATTCGGTGTAGGTGAGTTCGCTAAATAGGAAAACTTCACTTTGCTATGCCACTGTCACACATGGAAACTTATGTGAACTTTAAGCGAGTGCATTTCATTGTGCGTGTTGTTTAGACGCTGTCACATGAGAAGGTTTAGTGTCACTTTCTGCAATGACCCTTACCGGCAAGTTTGTTCGCCAACATCACTTCGCTGTTACGAAGTGTGTAGCCTCAGCAGCAGTGGCTTCCAAATAAATATGCTATTACATAATGCGGTGCTCACAGTATTAAACCATTGTTTTCACTATTAGGAATACTGCCATGTATTAAAACAAGTCATACTACAACAAAAAAACTCCACTACTCTTGCCAATGGGCACTTCACAGCCACGTTCGCTAAAGGGATGCGGGAGCACTTGCCATGCAATGACAGCATCTGTCACAATGGCAGAGTTTTCGCTCGTAAGCAAATGAATGCTGCCAAAACACGGTTCAAGTGCCTGTCACCACTATGCCTATGGTAACATATTACACGTGCCTTCCACACCGGAGTCCGCCATTTTCTTTTCGATGAATATGACACTGTCTTGTCTTGACTCCCGATGACGGATAATGTTATGTGGTTGTGATATTTACTTCATTTGTGCCCCAAGTTTATTATAATCTATGTTCATACCTATAATATGTTACTAACCAGCAAATATTGACAAAAATTAATAAGTATGTGTTACACTACTGATCCAACAATTTTCACAGCTGTCATTTCCAAAGTACACTTCACTTTTCCAAGTAGCAGCGCGACGCCGAAGTGACAATCTATGAGTATAAGTGCACTCACTCAAAGTGCGCTGAAGTTGCCACAAGTGACAGGGGTCTCTGGTCAGGAGTATTTTGCTTTAATAAGTCCTTTGTCACGCATATACAACAAGATTTTTGTGAGTGCCCAATTTAGAAAGAACTAAAATTCATAACAAATATACTTACAGCTTTGGAGTATGCTGCCAAAGCCTGCTGAAGTGACTTTTTGTTTTGTGTACCAGAAAAAAAGAGTGTGATGTATGCATTACCAAGAATACCTGCATAGAAGGCAGAAGAACAGGCTGTAGGGCGAGTTGGTAATCTATTATGAGGAAAATTGCACGAAAAAACATAGGATGAAGAAGAAATGAACAATCCGAAGATAGCTGTGTTGCCAAGTTTTCCATCCTGTTGCACAGAGCAGAGATTGGGTATCTTTATGTGTACACGCAGTTCCTTTCTGCTGTTTATTCTTGCACACATGGTTTTATTCCTTCTTATATTTTACAAATTTCCAATAAAATTTCAGTTAGTATGCACCTAGGTTTTCCATTTATTCTTCTGTTTTAAGTTTTTTGGGGCAGTTTCCCTCACAATAAAAAGCAGTTATAAAATTTTCAAACTTTACAACGAACAGTCCTAAACATAGTTGAATACCACAAATATATCTAATTGATTTTTTGCTTCAACAAGCTTACACTTACTCCAATTTCTTCCATCAGTGATATCAAGCTCCAATGCCTCCTTAGCTTTTGCCACACTCTCACAGACATTGTTAAACCTCTCCTCTTCTGTTTCACCAACTTGTCGAAGAACCATAGACATGTTTCGTAGTGACACTTTGTCCTTTGTCTGAAAAGCAAAGCACAAAAGCAGAGTTTATAGACTTCATGGATTTGCTGTGTACTCAGCTTGTTATACATGGTAAACCTATGCAATGCACAAAAAATAGCATAAAGTGTTTGGAAACATAACAACAATCAACAAGTCGTGACTACCGTTTGATGCTAACAAAACAGTGGCATACATGTGTTTTCATACAAAGCACAAGCAATAAGCCACGATTGCCCCCTTTGCACATGGCCCATGTCAATAAATATTATATATCTTTTGACAAGAACTATAGTAACGGCTTAACACACTGACACACTGATAACCTGCTGGCTGTATCGGATGCTTCAATTATTTCACCAGTGCTCCCAGCTGCACCCTACGGCACAACCTATTGTTGCCACCATTATAAGCATGACAGACTCTCAGAATACTGCACCCTGCTTCTCGAATACAAATCTGACTGTCCTATTTGCATTTGACCACATACGAATATCAGAATCCTATGCACTACACTTAGACAACAGTGAACACCCCATTCACTGGTTGTGCAACTGTGTCCATACTGCATGAACCAATCCAACCATAAGTAGAAATGAGCCAGTTGCTTCTGTCCAAGCAAGACTGAATTCAGAAGGAAATTAGCGGTGAAAGTTTCATCATCATCATTATCATCAGCCTGACTACACTCACTGCGTGCAGCTTCTCCAAAATTCTGCCAATCAACCCAGTCTTGTGCTTTCTGCTGCCACATTATACCTGCAAACTTTAATCTCACCGGCCCACATAACTTTGTCTCCCCTCGCACATTTGCATTTTCTGGGAATTCAGTCGATTACCCTTAATGACAAATGATTATCTTGCCTACGTACTACGTGCACGACCCATGTTCGTTTCTCCTTGATTTCAACTATGCTATCCTTAACTCCGGTTTGTTTCCTGACCAACTCTGCTCTCTTGTTGTCTCCTAAGGTTACACTTATCATTTTCCTTTCCATCGCTCGCTGCGTCGTCCTCAATTGAAGCTGAACCCTCTTTGTAAGGCTCCAGGTTTCTGCTCCGTATGTTAGTATTGGCAAGATGTAGCTGTTATATACCTTCCTCTTGAGTTAGTGATAGATTACTTTACTATTCAAGTTGTAAACGTTGTTAGTTAGCTATCATCCTGTGTGTGTTGTTTTCGTGAGTCATTTGTGCGTGAGCAGCATGTTGCACATTTCGATCTGCAAGTCGTTCTCAGCGTTACATTCCAAGCCATTGCCATCGCATTCATTGCTTCGCCCTTGCAGCAAAACTGTGACTTTTTTTTAATTATCCGGACTGGTGCTGACCGCCCCTTCAAATTACCTGCTCATAATTACATTGCAAAATATGGGACCATGGAAATACTTTGAATTAAGTGGGATTTCAATAACACTGAATTTGAGTTAACGAGTTTTTACTGCACTGCTATCTAACTCTTTCCAATCTAGGGCCTTGAAAACCTCCTGTAAACACTCAATGAATAGCATTGGACAGATCATGTCTCCCTGCCTTACGCCCTTTTTTATTGGAATTCTGTCGGTTTCTTCAAGGCAGATTATGGTGTCTGCATCACTGGTGATGTCTCGACTGAGTCAAATGCCTTCTCATCACCTATGAAAGCTATGTATAGAGGTTGGCTGTATTTCATGCATTTCTCTATCACCTGATTGATAGTATGAACATGGTCTATAGTGGAGTAGCCAGTATGAAATCCTGCTAAGTCTTTTGGTTGATTGAACTATAATGTTGCCTTAATTATATTATCTATCATTTTTATAAATAGCTTGTAGTGAATGAAAAGTAAGCTGATTGGCCTGTAATTTTTCAAGTCTTTGGCATCTCCTTTCCTATGGATTAAGATTATGTTGGCATTGTTCCAAAATTCTGGTACCTTTCTCGTCAAGAGGTACTACGCATACAAGGTGGCCAGTTTTTCTAACACAATCTCTCCGCCATCTTTCAGCAGGTCTGTTGTTACCTTATTCTCACCAGTGGCTCTAGAAATGCCAGAGGGGAGTTATTGTTGAGTTCACAGATTGAAAAACTTATGGATCTAGAACACCTTCTATAGAAAGCGGGCTAACCGTAAGTATATGTGGCAGAGTCCTAATGTCAAAAATAAAAATGATATAGATTTCATATTGTGTGCACACTCCCCACGCTTTGTACAGGATGTAGAGGTAGTTGGCAAGATCCGATGCAGTGACCATAAAATAGTAATAGCTTGAATTCCCCTAGACTTAAAAAAGCAAAGACAGAAACTGGCATGCAGCTAGCATTGATAGGGAAAGCACAGAAATTCAGAGTTTCACTTCAGAATATATTTGCGGCTCTAAACGAGGTAACCGAGGTTAGCATTGACACAATGAATGATTATCTGACTAGGATCATCGAAGAGTGTGAGGAGGTAGAGCCACTAGACAGGACACTCGCAAACTATCCTAGTAGACGAAAAATCTTATTAAGAGACAACAAACCATGAAAGGCCGAGAATGCAACAGACAAAATAGAGCTAGTGGAGCTTTTGAAGTTAATAGGTGTAAGGTAGCCAAAATAAGAAGCTATAACATGGAGAGGATCGAGCATGTTATAAAAAGCAGAAGAACCCTTAAAGATGCAAAGGCAAGCTTGTGCATAGCCAAAAATCGGATCTATGCATTAAACAACAAGAAAGGCAACGTCACAACCAATATGGATAGTTGAGGTGGCAGAGGATTTCTACAAAGAGCTGTACGGAAGCAAAAACAACCAGGATGATACGGTAAGAAGCAATAACAGCCCATAGGAATTTGACATTCTATCAGTAATAACAGGAGAAGTAATGAAAGCCCTAGAAGGAATGACAGTTTGGAAATGAAACTTAAAAATGAAACAGAAAAGTCGCAACACCTGAAACTAGTTCAATTAGCAACCTGTGATTTAAAAAAAAAAAGCTAAAGGAAGAGTTGCAAACTGGCTTGTGGGTGGTCTAGAAGGTTTCATGAAAAATTACACTTTTCAATGACTTGTTATAACAACAGCAAAACCTGGCCACTAAACTGAGCACCATAAAAATATTCAAAGGCTTGCGGTACTTGTACTAAACTTCATAAATTTATTGAAGAATGTTCAAGACACCTTCGGTGAATTTTTATTCTATGAAAACATCTTGAAAGATGTTTAATAATCAAGTTTTAGTATTACACAACATCTGCGTCATAACTTCCGTGTTCTTGAGGCTCACATCAAGAATAACAAGATTCAAACAACAATAAAGCAGTCAGCACAAAACAGAATAAACACCGCTTAAACTTCTTTACTGTGACCTTCTGCTTGGCATCTCTACACCTTTTACTAAACCAAATGGTTCCTAAAGACGTTTTTCTAACAATATCACATCACAAAATGGGGTGAAACGAGGCCAATTGTTCAGCACTTATAACATTAACAAAAAAAGAAAACTTGAAGAGCAGGAACGTACCACTTTCAGAACACCTTCAAAGCAGTTGCGCGCCTTGGTAATCTGTCCCTTTTTCCAGTAGCATTCACCAAGCTCATTCCATGCTTCCACTAGTTTAGGACTGAGCTTCACAGCTTTGGAAAGTGCTTCGTGTGCCTCTTGGTTGTAGTCTTCTAGTATATTAAGTGCCTTCCCTTTCAGCATATGAAATTTCGCTCTGTCCAATTTTTCCAGCACTCCTGTTCAAAACAAATCGAAATGTCATTCTCAAGTGTGTACAATGTCAAATGTGGAGAGAGCGAAAGTTAAAGTTACACATGGGAAGAATGCACAACAAACTTTCATGCCACAACGATCCAGCTGAATATTGATAAATTCATTGCACGTCAAAAATTACAAGAATAGAAGACCACACAAAGTACAAGCAATATGTGTCATTCCACATCATTCAATAATACAGTTCAAAGAAGCATGCATTCAAATAGATAATGATTGAGCATATTACATTCTAGAGTTTTACATCCCAAAACCCAGATATGATCAAGCCAGACGCTGTAGTACAGGACTTTGAACATTTGGTGTTCATTAAAGTGAACTGACATAATTCAGTACAGGAGCCTCTACCATTTTGTCACTACCAAAATGCTACCACTATAGACAGGACCGAACCCACAACCTTCCTATTAGCAGATGAGCACCGTAACCACTAATCCACCGTGGTGAAGCAGATCCTGACATAAAGCAAGGAATGAAGTTTACGAAGCTGATGGATCTTAAAGCTGTAAAATATTTATGTCGTCTCTTTTGCACAACAAAGGGCAATTTCTGCCCAATTATAAATGCTATAACACATTAGGGCAGTCTGGCTAGGCTATGCCATACCCTTCATTGTGATTGTGTTTCTTCCATGTCCTTGGCATGGCATTATAAAACTGCACAAGTTCTTGGTCCTTGAGCAATAAAACACAGTTTTTAATGCAGCCCTTGCTGCATCAATTTCTTGTTTTTTTGCCCTTCATCCACTCACTATTACTGCCTACCTCTTTTGTTACCGTGCGAAAATGATCATTTTTCATATGTCTTGGGAAAATACTTTTTGGCAGTCTCATAAGTACTCCAGCACGCATTGCAGCATGGCAATATTTTCTCGATGAAGTGTTCTTTCCAAAAAATATATGCTGTAGAGAAAAAAAGTATTTTAAATGAATAAAAATGTGAAATTTGTGAAATTTTAGGTTGCCAGCTAGTAAACAGTGCAATAAAAGACACTATATATTCATAAATATTCAGAACAAAGAAAATTCCGAAAATACAATTTGAAGTTAAATGACCCAGCAACACTATTAAAATAATAGATTTAGTACAAAATATTTCTATTCACATACACTAAGAAAATCGAATCTGAGGTGCTGCTTAGTTGCTCGTGCCATGCAGTGAAGCATAGCTTAGTTTTTCGCAAGACACAAGTGAACTTGTGTACATTTCTCGGTAATTTTTTTTTTGTGTGTGTGCGACAAGAACTTGCAGGTGTTCTCAAGATGGATGCCCGCGATGTGAATAATGCCTCTATAAATCAGATGTCCACTGAACTTCACCATTTCGTCTAGCATCGCGTATGAGACACCTCACTCCGCATGGTTGGCATTCCAATATATGTATCCAAGAATATTTCTTTCCATTTTTGCGCATCACATTGCATCTGCGGGGAATATGAAGTAGTAAACGCAAGTGACAAGCCATGTTGCAAACAGTGAGCACAAGAACGGTTCAAACGTGGTGGTTCGCTGCACACGTTCCACTGGCTACCGCAAAGGCAGCGCTACTTCTGAGTGTGCCACTCCTTTTACCTTATAAGCAGCACACAATAAAGCAGAGCGGGATAATATTATACATTAATTTTCAGGGCTAATTATTACTCACAACAGCATCAAACTATGTGATTACGCACAGCAAAGTGATCGTATCCATATTTCCAGCTTCAAGGCTCTTCCACTAGGAAGCAAGACATACCGATTTTTGTTAAAGGGGCAGACTGGTCTTGGGGACCAAAAAGTGACACAAATATTCATTTTTTAAAATTGACATATTTGGTTTCTGCAAGTATTTTTCTATCTCTCTGCAAATTTTCGCACACCAGCAAGTAGTAACTTTTTTGTAATGTCATTCTAACTGTCCAGATTCTTTGTGCTGTTAACATGCAGAACCTGCGAAAAAAATGGGGAACTGACTTTGAGGCTTCTCTATAATAGGCCGGCAACTGTGTTAGAAGTTCTGTTATGAATTTATGAGCACCTTTATGAGGATTGCAAAGCATGCGCACTATGATTGTTGCTTTTTGAAGAAGCTGTGTGTTTTCGGTTTTTTTCCTTTTTTTTTTCAAAAAAGTAAATTTACAACAGTTCAATTTTGAGGCCTCAATATCTCTGCAGCTAGAGCAGGTACAACAATAATTCTTTTTGCAACGAAAACCTGTATGTGTGTAGGATGCAAGTATGAGAGCATAATTTAGAGTGCAAGCCTTTTTATTTAATTACTCATCAAAATTGTAATATAATTTCAACTGCTCCTGAAAATGGATAGTTAATTTTGTGGTAAATTATCCAATAAAGGCCCAAGAACAAAAACTCCTGCATACTTTCACTCTATAGTCATTAGTCTATGCTGGAATATCTTAAATATCACTTTTAATAAAGCACTTTTTTTCTATGACGGCCCTGAACAAAAGGGGTTGAACTTAAGTTATCTCAAGAATAAGATGAGTTATAGGAAAACTAATAAATATTTGAAATCAGCAGAAAAAACTGCATACCCCTGTGTAGTTTGATCAAGATCACTGAACAAATAAACAAAAAAATGTCTAAGACCAGTCTGCCCCCTTAAGTTTAAACACTAACTAAATACATAAATCCTACTCTCAAATCGAAAAGAATGCTGGAACCTGCCACTGTATTTCTCCATTTTTTCATTCTTCCAAGATCAAATCAGAAGTTCTGACCAGTTGTCGGACCGTTTAACAAGTCCATGGCCAGTTTGGAATGTATCTCTGAAGTCTTGTGTTCAAACCTTGCAAAAACTTGTTTACCCCCACCATTTATTGTGCTAAGTAAGACGGAATGGGTAGGCTAATTGGAAACATAGCTCTACGAAGCTCACGACAAGAAAACAGTGTGAGCAGTAGCCATTCATTCTGCGTTTGCAAACATTATTTCTTTACATTTAAACATAAAATAACATGATAAAGGCAATATATGTCTGTAAGTAGAAGTTTTCTTTCTCCTGCCATATTTATGAATTTTTATGTGTGTATAAAAAGCACCAAAATGTAGGCGAAACAATCTTTAACCAAGCCTTTATTTTAGAAAAAAAAAAGGGAGGGGGGAAGGGTCTCATAGCAACATACTTAAATGATATTTATGAAGAAAAGTAAATTTAGGGGTTCGTTTTCTTTGTCATACACAATAATAACAATAACTAACAGACAATAATACCACGGAAAGAATAGGGGATGTTATTAGATGTAATTGATGTGTAAATGTGATGAAAAAAAAAAAAGTGGACGAAAAGATAACTTGCCACCAGCAGGGCCAGAACCTGTGACCTTCAAATAAAGTGTCCGATGCTCTAGCCCTGAGCTACGGTGGTGGTTATCACCTCGTCGTGGACGAGAAGATGTCCACCAAATGGTCTGTAAGAAGTGTCTGTGTTAAACAGTCTGTTAGCAAGACCGTTTATTTTCTTCACTCTGATGTACACAACAGAAATACAGTGCAATGACTTGATTTAAGAAAAAAAAAAAAGAACTTCATCTGATCCTCGGCATGTAAATTATTGTAAATGTCAAGGCTTGTTTCATAGATATTAAGGACTTCTCTTCTAGCCTGACACCCAGCATGGCACCATGCCTAGAGTCTCCACTATACCACACAAAGCCAGATTTCACAGCAGGTCCGCACACAAAGCGACACAATTCTAAACTACACTTCATATCTATCAAGCTGTTGACAGTTACCACTGTAGGCAGTGTACTTAACGCACACTCCAGACCGGACATGGTACGTCAAACTAATTTCCCAGCGCTTCTTCCCGTGTCCTATCTATTTTTGTGCCAGTAGTAAAACACAAAATCCAACATCGTTAATACAACACACACTTTAGTAATGACAGGTTTGCCGCGCCCCGCTGCGGTGGTCTAGTCGCTAAGGTACTCGGCTACTGACCCGCAGGTCGCGGGATCGAATCCCGGCTGCATTTCCGATAGAGGCGGAAACGTTGTAGGCCCGTGTGCTCAGATTTGGGTGTACGTTAAAAAAAAACCACATGGTCTCACTTTCCGAAGCCCTCCACTACGGCGTCTCTCGTAATCATATGGTGGTTTGGGGACGTTAACCACACATATAAATCAATTAACAGGTTTGCCGCACGTTATAAAGCTTTTATTTCATAACATGTTCAAATGATGCTCTAAATTATGATGGTGTAGGCGAAGACTGTGATCGTGTCGACAGTTAACTTGGATGTATTCGAACAGAAAAACGTGGATGCTTTCAGTTACACAAGCAAAACTATTCACAACATGCACGGAAACAAAACGAAAAAAAAAAAAAAAAAGCCACGCCTTCTGTGTAATCGGTCAATTCGAAACGACGTCACATTTTTTCCCCGCATGCTTTCAGACCGCAAGTGTCAGCCAAACGAGACAGCAAATACCAAGGTTATTGTGATGCCTCCCTAAAGTTTCTTCGGGACGAATCAGGTGCCGCGAACTTTCGTGGAAGTTCTTGTGCGGCCACGAACTGCGTAAGCGCTCACCTCCTTGTGCGTCTAATGTGTCCAAAATTTTCTTGAGCCTCTCGTCAACATCGTCACTTTTCTGCTTTTCCGAAGCGCAAGGGTTTTCTACGTAATAGCTGTCTCGAAATGCGTACAACTCGTCCACGGCCTCCTGCAAAAACATGCGTGACATCAAAACAAGGCAGCTGTCAATGAAGCAGCTTCGGGATAAGAAAAGCGCGGGTGTCTTATTGCAAGATATCTGAAAAGCGACCACATCGTGCCCAAAAGCTACAAATAAATTACCTTTATAGAGGTCAGACAAAATGAATCAGCGTTATTTTCTTCGCGCCGATCCAATGACTCTGTTTGGTCGTCTGCCATTTTTGGGCGGCAGTGTTTCGGTTCCTCCGGGGGTACGAGCGTTGTTTCATTTTTTTTTTTCATTTTCATTTTATTTACCCTAAAAGCCCGAAGGTATTACATAGGGGGAGGTGGGCAAGATAGGTTTTTACACAACATTTCACATAAAAACAAGAAAAATAGCGGTGTTTAATCATTAGTGCATATAGACATATAGACATGCATGTGCAGTTCGTCGAGAATATGCAGAAGAACAAAAAAAAACTCACGAAAAAAATCAACTGCTAAACAACATACGTACAATTCATCCATAAATACAAAAATCTATAAAAAAACGTTTACAAAGAGCACTTGCGGAACAAAAATCATACACAATTTACATACAAATGTAAACAAATGAGGGGCAAAACCACGTGGGCAAAACACTCTGTTCATCCTCCGTGGTTCATCCAATCGCCGCTTAAAATTGACTTGACTTGGCTTGAAGTGTTTGAGCAGCTGGTGGCTGAAACGCTTGGCTTGAAGCGTAGAGTCACGCTGCGAAATTTTTATTGTTCAACAACGCACAGGAGAAATCTCCCACTGGCACCACCTTGCAGGTCAAAACGCAAGACTGGTTACACACTGCAACTACGACTACTACGACGGACGAACGGGGGCCGCTTTAAGGGGAGACACAGGTATGGGAGGCCGAAAATTTTCCGAAAGACCAATTTTTTAAAGTATTTTTTTTCATAATCATTAAGGTCTAAAGAAGCTGTTCCTAAAATATTATAGCCCTGTAATGCGTATTTGTCCAGTTATTTGCCGCAAAGTCAGTTTGATGACTATTTTCGCTTCCGAAACCACCTCAAAAACGGTCGTATTCAACGCCGCAGCGCGCGAGAACGGCACCAAGTAGCGCGGCCATTTTAATCTCTTTTTAAAGACGCATTTTTCTATTATTTGTTTTTAGCAAAAGAACGTTTTTCGTCTAGCAACAACGCAACTATTGTGAAAAAAAATTTAAATGGCGTTTTTGTCACGTCGGGCAGTTACCAGTTTCCTATTGGACGCGAAGGGATTCGTCTGCTAGACAGCGACGTGCAAGCCGCCATTTTTCGTAGAGGCCTAACAATGGCTGTGCATTCGGTGCAATGACAGGCGGTCATCGGAAGTTCCGGAGTGCTCATGCGTTCGGAAAAAGGCGGAAACGGCGTCCGAGAGCCCGCACCTTATCACCAGCGAGACCTTCTGCCTCCGAGAACTTGGAAGAAGCAGGCTGTGCCAGCGCTATCACCGCCGCGGCACCCGTGATCGCGGACGCGATAGCCGCGTCCCAAGATCACACAAGAGCTGTGCGCGTCGACACTCCCCTGGTTTCCGACGCTGAAAAAGTGGCCATCGAGTGTCGTGCGAGCGATGTTTTGCAAGAT
Source organism: Rhipicephalus microplus (assembly GCF_043290135.1). Lineage (NCBI taxonomy): Eukaryota > Metazoa > Arthropoda > Arachnida > Ixodida > Ixodidae > Rhipicephalus > Rhipicephalus microplus. The sequence continues at coordinate 164,941,518 of NC_134710.1, read as the reverse complement.
CTTTCATCGAAGTCTGCCACAAAACGCAAGCGGTCTTTTTTTCGAGACTCGGATGGAGCCGCAACGCCTGGTACGCCGTTCACCGTCGTTAGCTTAGAGTTGGTCAACGAACTTCTTCAGTGTATGAAGTGCGGTGTGTGTGGCGGGCCTGGCAGAATCTCCAAGGAAGACCGCGAATATGGCATAGCAGCGAAACTTGTTCTCACATGTGACGAGTGCGATAAACTGAGGACCGTATGGAGCTTGCCGAGAGCAGGGGGGGGGGGGGGGCGCATCGCACGGCCCCTTCGAAATTAACGTGCTCGCGGTTCACGCGGCAATGAGCACAGGAAACTGGTAAACTGTACTGAACGATATTTTTTCCGCCCTAAATATTTCACGGAGAGGCCTGCACACCAAGACATACCAGGATTATGTCAAATTGAAAATGAACCCTGCCGCGCGCGTTATTGACGACTGCGCGAGCACCGTGAAAACTGTGTATTCCGAACTCAACTATGGAAATCCTGGAGATATCGCCGTTTCCTTTGATGGGACTTGGTTGACCAGGGGCCACTCATCCCATATTTGTGTAGGGACCGTGATTGAACTATTCACGGGTTATGTGCTCGACTTCGTCGCCCCATTGAACTTTTGTTTGGGCTGCCAGCTAGGGCCGAAGGAGGACAACGCAAGGTATGCCGAGTGGCTAGCTAGTCACACTTGCCAAAAGAATGCCTCCAGTGAGCCAGGACATATGGAGGTGGAAGCAGCACAAATTTTATTTGGCCGCTCATTGGAGAGACATGGGCTCCGCTACACAACCATGTTGTGTGATGGAGACAGCCGGACCTTCAACAGTCTGCAGGAGGCACAGGTATATGGCTTCGTGCCAATAGAAAAAGAGGACTGTGTCAACCATGCGCATAAGCGCATGGGCACAGCACTTCGAAACCTCCTGCAAAAACAAACAGCCGAAGGAAAGCCAAGCCTTGGCGGCAAGGGCAAACTGACAGGCGAGCTGGTCACAAAGCTCACGTCATATTGTGGATGGGCTTTACAAAGCAACCAAGGAAGCATTGAGGCCATGAATAATGCTGTCTGGGCAACCTTTTATCACGTAGCATCTACTGATGCAAGCCCTCAGCACTCTCACTGCCCAACTGGTGAAGAGTCATGGTGCAAGTACAACAAGGCTGTTGCCAAGCAGGACACTCCTCCGAATCATCGCTACAACCTGCTGGAGTACGTGGTTGATGTCTTGCGGCCTATTTACACGCGCCTCTCTGACAAGAAATTGCTGAAGCGTTGTCAGCGAGGCAAAACACTGAACCCAAACGAGAGCCTACGCTCCGTCATCTGGTCGCTTGTGTCCAAAAACAAACACGTGTCACTTTTCACCGTTGAAGCTGCTGTGGCCAAAGCTGTCGCAAGGTTCAACGCTGGCAAAGGGAGAGCAGATGCCACCATATTGAAGGAGCTGCACCTGCAGCAGAGTGTTGTGGCTGCTGAAAGATGCTCAGAAAAAGACAGTCGCCGACTAGTGGCATCGGAGAAGAAGCATGAGCATGCTGAAAACTTCAAGCAGGCCATGAAAAGAAAGCGCACCAAGGAGAATGATGATGACTACATTCCTGGTGGCTTCTAACATGGTTAATACACTGATTTACACCTTTTCTTGTTAAATATAAGTGCTCAGTATGTTCCTAAACTTCTTTCCTCGTTTTCTCAAAACAACATTTTTCATCACACCCTAAGCCATTGCCCACAGTATCTTTTGATGTAGCAGTCAGATTTTGATAATTCTTGCAGCATTTGAAAGCTTATACATTGATTAGTGCAAGAAAACAAAAAAAATGTAATATTTTTATTTATAATAGTGATTTAATTAGCAACAACCTAAGCAACAGTTTCAGATTTCTAATGAGTATACTTGTTAAGGCCATAACTCTGATACCAGTGAAGCTAAAAATAAAATTATGGTTTTGTTACACTCCCTGGCCTTCATGGAATGCTGTCATATCAAATTTGTAGCAATATTTTATGAGGAAGATGTCAAAAGGCTGGGTAGAATGCAAGTTTATGTAACATTCAATATTTAAGAATCTAAAAGTGATAGCAAAAAACTAATTGCATATTTGTTTTCAGCTGTGAAAAATACATATTGTATTAAAATTTCAGCTGGAAATACTGAAAATTAAAAAAAAAATTTCAGACCAGTGTCTCCGCTTAAGAAGCTTCGCACCTAAAAATTGTTTTCCTTCCTCCATGGCCCGTGGGAATGTGATCCCATTGTGTAAGAGGGATTCATGTGAAAGTCGCTGCCACTTTTCTCAGTTCTTGCGAGGTCGCTGTGTGTACGCCGATGGGCGAACGGATTTCACCGCGGTGCTCAGTAGATAACACCGAATCTCTCGAAGTGTTTGCTGCCAAATCTATAAGCAGTGATAATGAGCTCTGCAAGCATGAAGTAAAGGCCGTGTCTTGTATGATTTGTGAATACCTGTTTGACGCATAATTTCAGTATTGTGGCCTACTAGGACGTGTGGTGCTCCTGTTGCTGAGGGCCGATCGGTATTAGTTGGACTGTCATTTGGGTGAATTCCGACCAGCACTCTTCGTTCTTTAGGCTTCATCTTGTGCAAATGCACGAGGCAGATTTGGCATGCGTAAGGTGGAAGAGACGGGATGTAAACAGGCATTCACCCGACGTAAGAATTATGCTGTCACCGATAATGACAATCTGTTTTTTTAGCAGTGACAGTTTAGGTAGGTGTATACAAAGTAAAAAAAAATAAAACGAAAATTTATTCCTGGGAGCACTGTCTAGCCCAAAATGCCGACCCTCAAACGTATTTCTAGAATTAGTCAACATTGCCGGCAGTCGTGTTATGCGGCAAAGTAAAGAATGTACTACGTAGCACTGTCGTTAGGCCTCGTGTGTGTGCGTCGTGTCCCTAGCTGTCTCATTAATGGCAATACAATAGACAGCATCGCCACCGACCTCAGCCTTTGTAACTAGCCCATAATCATTTACCCTCGAAAAACATTTTCTGACAAGCAGTTCGCAAGGCAATAAACTGCTAGTTTATTGCGAGAAGTGCTAAACACTTATGATAGACTCCAATGGTCGAAAATTTTATGTGCAGTTTGTAAATGAAGCAGGCTGACCTTTGCAAGGAATTGATTTCTGAAACATTTTGCCAGAACTAACAGCAAGCTGGTTTCAACAAACTTTTCGTGACCCGAGATGATAGTACATGTTCATGCATCTTGCAGGGGCTGCTTGTTGGCGAGATGGGGTAGTAATTAGCCAAGTGCCAGTCATCAGGTGTGGACACGCATTGCATCCCAAGTCTTATAAAGGCTGCTATGAAGAGCCAGGCTCAAAAGTTCTTGACAGCATTAGCACACAGCAGTACTTATATAAGAGGGTTACCACTAAGGCTTGCAGCTGCCTTAAGGTCACTTTATGAAACACCTTGTAGGTCAATAATTGTTGGGTTCACAGCGAATTTCGCAAATTGAGAAATTAGAAGCAATGAAATTGTAAAAATACTTTGTTTGTAATGAATAGACAGTCTTAATGTCAAATGAAGTTTCCAGGAGGGTGAATTTAGTTTTGCTGATGCTTCTGGTACCATCATTACAGTCTATATGTATTGGTGTTTTGCACTAGTGATAATCTAGCTTTTCTTCGGTAAACTTCCCGATTAAAAAAAAGTATAACATCAATTAAACTTCTTATTTTTTTATGGTTTAATCAGGCACACCATAGAGGTAATTTGGAGCTCTTAAGTGAACTTATAGGTGAGGTTTGTGTACAGGATATGTATGGTAATCTTTCAGTGCTCAGGCTTTGTTTGTGTAATACTTGAAACCTCTTTGTCCATGAAAGTTTCTACTGGGGCAAACAAGGTCCAGCACCAGGTTTGGCCCTTAAGCAGGTGGTAAGCGTGAGCTCAATTTTAAGCCCTTCAGGAGCACCCACCCAGGAATCTAGAACCTACGGGACAAAACCTCCAGTGCACCAAGAAGGGCATAGAAGAAGGGTGCAGGTCACTTCAGGAGGGCATCTCCTGGCCATCATCGTTATGTAGCCATGAACTTGTACTACCTATGTTTATCAGATTCTACTAACAGATAACAGACTAGGTACAAATGTTGCTTCTCTATTGCAAGATGGCACATCAGACATTCACATAGTCCCCTCACCGGAGGCCCCTAGATTTACTTGAAAATATTTCCTAGCACGGTGTCCCTTTCTTGTTCCCACGCAGCTTTCTCAAGCAAAAGTATGCAGCTTGTCACAGTCAATCTAGCTGGTGCCATGCAGGGACGGCTCCAGCCGTCATGATGTGCACTCTCGTCTCTGGAGCTATTAGACACTGTAGAATTAAAGCCTGGTGTGCATGCTTAAAACCGTGACCACTTCTGCTTGCGTGCCCTGCACTGGTTCGTACCTGTCGCACACATGCACAAAATTGTGACGACCCTGAACAAGAGGCTTTAGTTCTGGCAAATGCTGCTCTTGCATTCACTTAAAGTGTCAGGCAATACACCATTTTGCCCAACTGTGATCGCTTTTACTTATCATCTGCATAGCTTTCCAGGTTGGTCACAATACAGAAATAAACTTTTCTTTTTGGGAGCACCACATTTTTAAGTTCACAAGACCCCACTAAAGCATTAACATCATATGCAAGCAGTAATATGTAGAACTTCAATGCTTTTTTGTCCTAACAAAGACAAACAGATTGTCATCTTCAGCCTGCCATCATGCATGAGCTTTAACATATGCTCTGTTGTCATCTTGTGTCAATGATGCCATCTGCATTCTATTAGTTTAACAAAGCTTATAACTTGGCAAGATGGTACAGCTTCATGGAGGGAATGAAGTGCAGAAGTGAGATTCACAAAACGCGAAAAAACACAGGGCATGCTTAACTTCCATTTGTCTTTATTCGTGGCTTTGCCAGCAGGTGTATAAGTAAATAGACACATGCACAATATGGTGTAATACAATTTCACAGTCATTTAAAATAAAAACTTCACAAAACAATGCTCAAGAAAAATTTCTGCCTTTGTAAGTTTCAACAGATGTGTCGCCTACACAAACACCTGCCTGAAATCCTTATCTTATATTTGACCTCAACTGACATGCTCGGCCACTTGCGTAGCAATAAGCCAGATTTTCCCGGCCACTCTGAACAGCCTGTAAGTTCACTCCTTACAACTTCTCTCCACCTTACCAGTGATCATATACCAGATAAAAAACATTGAACGATCACCCTCCTTTGCTCGCTCTTTTCAGTCATAAGCTGGCGCTAAGTTTTTTATTTTTTCACAGCTAGTAATACAACTGACACATGCGTCAATGTTGCATATGTACAGCTAACCTCGACCTTGTTTTGACATCTTGCCCTGATATAGACTATAGATATTATGTACTTGCCTGGGATAAGTGATCAGTGCATACCCACATTTTGATTTATTTATTCGCTTATTTATTCATGATACCTCGAAGGTTTTGACACGGGAGATTGCACAAGGGTTAGGCACACCGAACAAACAACCGGTCTGGTTAGAACCTTTACAGATGGTCTTCAAAGGTTGCTTTGAAATGAGAAATATATTGGTTATTAGGGCATTATCAAGGGAATCTATGGGGATCACCATATCTTTAGGTTCACAATATTCTACTGAAGCACTTACAACATATGCAAACAGTGATATCCTTAATTTCAGCACTTTTTTCCCAACAAAGGTAAACTGGTTGTCATCCTCAGGCTGTGATCATACAAGAGCTTTAGCACATGCCCTGTTGTGTCAATGATGCTGTATACGATGCAATAGTTTAACAAAGCTTAAAACTTGGCACAGTGATACAAGCTTCAGTGAGAGAATAAATGATACCTACATTAGGCGAAAAACACATGACATGTGTTAACTTCCATCTGTCTGTATTTGTCGCTTTACCAGCTAATATGTAAGAAGTCAGACACATGCATAGTATGGCAGTGTACTGTGTCGCAGTCTTTTAACATCAAGATGCATCACAAAATATTGCTCAAGAAACTTTTCCACCTTCCAAAGTTTCAACGGATGTGTCATTAATACTACATACATCACTCCCTTCTCAGCATGACATGCTTCCAACAGTCTACATGTCATTCTATCACAACCCCTGCCTGGAATCCTTATTTTATATTTAATCTTGATTGACATGCTCTGCCACCCACGGAACAATAAGCCAAACTTTTCCATCCACTCTGGACAGCATTCACTTTTACCAACCCGCCTTCAAATTTCAAGTGGTCATAGGCCAAATAGGGGTTAATATATCATTCACATAGCTGCACAACTATGCTTGTCAAAAATAAATAAAGATGAACATTGCAATTGCTTTGTGAAAAAACAAGTGTAGGGCGAGTAGAACACTTTCTATGAAGACTTTGTTAAAACATGGCACAGAAGCTTTTAGCAGAAAACATATAAAGCCAACATAAAAAATTATATGCGCAATAAGAATTCTAACACTGCAAATATTCTGAAGGTTGCAAATATATTGAATCATTGAACATACCGAATTAAATGGTCCTACAATGCAAATTAAAGAAAGCTTCGACTGTAATACCAACAACTGTGTCTATCTGCTAGAATTCTCAGCTTGCAAATTTCAATATATCGGTCAAACTGAAATGCCATTTAGATTATGTTTCAGTAATCACAAAGCATGTATGACCACATATCCTAGCATGCATCTTTCAAAGATGTCATTTGCTTGATCAACTAACAGCGATATTGGAATCTGGTTTTCGATCCCACCATAAAAGAAAGATGTGTGAATCCTTCCTTATATATAAATTCAGGGACGCGTATCATCTGGTATTGATGAAAGTGTTGGAAAGCTGACATTCCTGACCACGTAATAAATGAGCCATTCTTTCATATATCTACTAGGTAATTAACCTCATTTTCTATGCTTGTTATAGATCTGTTTTTACCGGCTGTTGTGGCACACTTTGTCGAGTTCATTTTTACCACTGTCCCTGCTTTTATAGTTTATATTTTACCTTTTATTTTCTAGTTCATTTACCCTTGTTACCATCAGCACACTTAATTTCTTATTCACAATCACTACCTGTTTTCACTGCTGTTGCATTTTTATTGAATTCCTTTCATATGTAAGTTCTTGCTTCTATAAGTAAGCCTGTTCCTGTGCATAGCCCACACATTGCTGTCGAAAACTGTCTTGCTCGCAATTTTTCTATGCAGCCACAACTATATCGAACAAGTACCTATGTTTATTTCTGATTGCATGATGTGTCGACTCTCATTTATTCAAACTCGAAGGGACCCTTGAATTTTGTTTGAATTATCAATGAGTTTTAATAAGCAAAAGTTTTCAGATAGATGACCCTGGGTGAGATGACACCACACATTATGATTAGGCATTGATTTTATCACATTTAAAATTTTTAAAAGTATTTTTAAACCCTAACTACACACAATGAACAGAAAGCAGAGGTGTAAGCTTCACAAGTTTATTGGCCATTTACTGCTGATCACACCTTTTAAATAAATCATAAATTGACAACTGATTCCTTGCTATAGGTATGTGCTTTCAGCACAAAGCTCTCTATACCAGTTGAAAAGCATTACTGTTTACCATGCGTGTGCTTTGTTTCAAACATTTGTTTACTAGCAAATCTTTTTTTCTTGAAGGCATGAGGTGCCTACTTTTCATTTTTAGACTGTTAGGATTATATAAGCGCACAAATTTTTCAAATAGTAGTGCATGTGCATGGGAAAACAACAGATTATTCTGGTATGGAACTGCAAAAAGTATGAATTTATCCAATGATAGAGTTTGAATTAAGGGGCTTTTAAATACATCGAAAGAATAGGGGGCTAACTAAAAAATTAAGTTTTGTTTGAATAAACTGAAAGTATGAATTATCGAGAGTCTACTGCATAGCAAATCTATGACAATAATAGTTAAGCATACGTTGGGGGCCTCCTGCTTTACTCATGTATATAAAAAGTGTGTTTTTGCCTGTGCCTTGTATCCCCTGATAAAGGCAGGCCTTCTTGCCGAAATGTTGGAACACATTTTCACTCGTTCATTCATTATTTCTAAATGATCCAGTGCATACAAAGCACTTGATCTGCAGAAACACTTCTGGATATGTGTGCGTGTGTGTTTGTGTGTTATTTTTTGCAGCTCTCTAAGTTCTTGCAGACTGTTATAAGTATGAGAGGACTTTTATACTTTACTATGTAAAAAGCAGTTCAAAATGTCACTGAAAAACCTAAGCTGGTTGACAATTAACAATTTCACTTGGATCAAGCCTAATTGTTTCATTTGATAATTGTGTAAAGTAGAAAGGAAAGCTCGAATACATCAATACTTGTTGTACAAAGTGAAACATCATATAGATGATTTAATTATACTTAGTAACACTCTGGCTGGAGGGTGCAAGGAGCACAAGGTAGGATTTCTGTTGAGTGTTTTATTATACAGTTTGTTCAAGGACGACAAGCATGTGATTTATCTTTGTGTAGACTTCTGAAGGTTAGCTATCTGAAGTAACACGGTCACTGACTGTGTTTTCAAGTATTACAAATAAGTAAACCTGGTTGTTGATTAGTTGGATTCGGTCAAGCTCATATACTATAGCTTCTGGCTGTGTGGATCCCAGATTATACCACCATCTATGGTTGGGCACATTGCTGTTTTAGAGGCCATCAGCTTTGTTTTAGGCATGACATATCGTAACTTTGGCCTTAGAATTCCGCCTTATATTTAGCTGAACCACAGATATTTCTTGATTTGATTGATATGTGGGGTTTAACGCCCCAAAACCACAGATATTTCTAATCTGCTTGTTCCAGGTTAGATTCGAAGCGATGTAACACCACATATTTTATATGAATTGATCGCTTCATTTCTTTTTTTTAATTTGTATGCTTCAGTGGCTTTCTTCGACTAACAGGTAGTTTTGTCAAAATTGATTTTCATGCCCCATTTTCACAGCCTTTTTCAACTGCACACAAAGCATCATTAAGCAAGACCTGGTCAGCGACACATTCTACACAAGTGAATAGCAGAAAGTCATCTGTGAGAAGTCTCGAATCAATGGAAAAAATTTCGCATCAACACGGCGAATCGCTAGCATTCAGTAAGAGACTCCAAGTTTCTCCTAATCTTTTCTTACAACATGCTATGATATGTCAGCACTGAACAGGAAAGTGTACAACTGGCTGTGCATTGAAACCCCTGCCGTGCTTATAACAGTCAGCCACTATTTCTGCACATGGTTGCAAATAATTCATGCAACAAAATTTTCATTTATCAGCACAATAAAATGATAACTGCAAGAACAATATTGTAAGTACATAAATTCACATGTGTTTCATTTGTTAGTGGAACATAAAAAGTGTAAACCTTTATTAAACTGATGCTGAAATGATTACTGACACCATTTCAAAAAAGTTGCTTGGTCACCCTTTTGTCTGTTTTCACGCTTGGCTGGCAGAGCAACTCCGCCCAAGCCGAATTCTTGCTGTTGTCAAGTGCTATTTTTTCAACTTGCGACCTACTGCATCTAGTGAGAATAATGAAACGAAGTGCAACATGTTCAGCACGCATGCTTCATTCTCCCACATTCTTCGGCACAGAAAGAGAAAGGAGCTTTGGCTCATTTTCTCAAGTTTCAGTTTTCCAGACTCCAATGTGAGACTTAAGTGTCCCTGTAACAATTTGTTATTGTCTGCAATTAAAGCATGTCTTGTGAAAATAATCGTGTTTTCTCTGATGTACTTAAATGCACATACAACAAAAATATGCAACAGTGTTGCATATTTTTGTTTCTTGCTACAACTGTACTGCATTCAGAGCAAGTGGCAGCCTATTGGCAATTTTAAATGAAGCTACGTATTATATTATCTATTCAAGGAAGCATCTGGAGATTGTCTGGGCATATGTTTGTCGTGGTTATAAAAATTTTATAATATATGCTCTGTTATTGCTCACCTTTTCACAACACCCACATTTTCTGAGTTATACGATATTATTGAACAATGCTTGATTGATTTGATTGATTTTGTGGGGTTTAACGTCCCAAAACCACTATTTGATAATGAGAGACGCCGTAGTGGAGGGCTCCGGAAATTTTGACCACCTGGGGTTCTTTAACGTACACCCAAATCTGAGTACACGGGCCTACAACATTTCCGCCTCCATCGGAAATGCAGCCGCCACAGCCGGGATTTGATCCCGCGAATTGAAAAATGCTCACATGTGATTTCTTTTGTAAACCATTTTACTCCTGGGTCATTTCGATCTTCCAAACATAGCCGAGAATGATTATCCTATTTCACTTTCTTTCTCTTTAGTCATAATCTCAGAACTAAGGCATTTTTCATTATCAAAGCTTGTACTAATACATCCTACACTGTATCAATGTTGGATGTATACCCCGAACCTTCACCTTGCTACCTGCATTTTGGTTTATTTATTCACCCATTTATTCATGATACCTCAAATGTTCCAATACATGAGGGGCGGGCACACTCAAGAAATGGCTGGTTGAGTTAGATTTTGTAAATTTACAGATGATCTTCAAATGTCACTTTGAAAAGAGAAATATGTTGCTGAATAGGGCATTATTAGATGTAAGGGCATGACATTGTTGGGAACTATGCAAAAAAAATTAACACTGATGCACTTCCCGAGACTGAACCATCCGTATAGATTTGAGTTCGGTTTTCATATGATATATGCAAAAGGTCCAATGATATCTGCTTGAGGGTTGCAGATGACAGGCTAGCCTTTTTGGTTATCCCCGGGACTTCAAGGTGTACAGGGGGTCTTTGCAGGCACCACTCCGGGCAAAGCGGTATAGTTGCGGGTGAGAATCTTCAGGAGATTGAATTCTGGTTAGCCGCCACCACTCTGGAGAACTCTGCCTTCGGTCTTTCCAGGGGCAGGCTAGCAAGGTGGTTGTTAGGCAGTCTAGATATATGGCGAATGTGCGCCCAGCGTGTGTAGACCGTTATATATTGATGCTGCAGGAATCAATGACGTCTCGTATAGGAAATTCTGATATTCTCGATGAAAGGATACCAGAACATGGCTCTGCGAGTGAAAGGAACTAAGGCACATTTCTCGGGGGAAATTATAGCCCTCGAGCATGGAGATACTTTGGCGTTGGTGTCGCTGTTTTTTGGTGCCTTGCTCGTACCTGGGGTCGCGTCACTGCCGAAGTCCAGCTAGATGCAGATATGTCATTGGCGTACACGGAAACGTCTGATAGAGGCAGAACTCGGACAAGTCCAACAATCGCGAGTTTAACAAAGTAGGACTGAGAAGCCCACCCTGTGGAACGCCACGTACGAGAGGTGTAATGGTCTATGGTGCGGCCTTCTGCAATGTGCATGAAAAAGAATCTCTTCAATAAGTAGCTCCGAAACCATTTAAACATTTCTCCACCAATTCCAATATTTTCCAAGGCATCGAGAATGGCGTCGTACATTACATTGTCGTAGGCCCCTTTCACGTCGAGGAACATAGCATCGGATATGCACCTGAGGGATTTTTGTTGTTGCACAGAGGTCACAAGGCCGATGACATTGTCTATAGAATAACGGCCTCGTCGAAAACCAGTCATAGCCTGAGACTGGATATATATTGTAGCACTTTAGATACCATTCGAGGTGTGTGAGAACCATTCTTTCAATTACTTTTTCCACGCAGCTAGACAGCGCAATAGGTCGGTATAATGCGAGGTCAAGCGGCGATTTTCCAGGCTTGAGGATCGGTACCAAGCGGCTGGATTTCCCCTTATCAAGAATGATGCCGTCAGTTCATGACTGGTTGCAGCATTCCAGTAGCAGGTCCCGGCCCCATCCTCCAAATGGCATAACGCAGCATACATGATGCCATCCGGCCCAGGTGACGACGAACGCCTGCACGTAGCTAGGGCCACGCCCAGTTCCTCGAGTGAGAAAAGCACACTGAGTTCAGGGACACGCGCTACAGGAGCAACGCCGAGAACCTCATTACTCATGGTGAGCAGATTATTCACAATCCTCATGCAGAAATCTTCGGCAATGTCAACTTGAAGGTGGCCTTGTTGGAGAGCCAGTGTGCAAAATGGATGTCATTGTTGTAGATTAGACCCAAGGACACGTACTGTTCACCATATTAGGGACATCGGTTTGCGAGGATCGAGCGATTTGCAAAATTTTCTCCACCATACGTTGGCCTTCCAGCTTCTCCATTCAACGTTGAATTTTTTTGTAAAAGTCGAGTATCTCTCAGGTCATGAATTGAGTTAGTGCACCTGTACCGCTTCTCTCAGCCTGCCTCCAAATCGTATGTAATCGCTCAAGTTCCACATCAAACTATGTGCGCCTTGATGTGTGCGTAATGGTCTTCTGAATCACTTCTATTACATTTACGATTACCTCCTCCATGCCCCACATGAGACCTTCTCATGCCTCATCCACCTTCGTCTTATACATTGACCAATTAACTTTTCTGTAAACAAAAGGAGAGGAATTTGCAAAACCTGTGACCTTCAAATGCGTTGGAATATGGTCACTGCCGTGAGTCTCAATATCGGTGAACGATCGCACTTTTTAAGTGAGTTGCCGCGACATCAGCGCCAAATCCAAACTGCTGTAACTAAAACCACGTATATACGTAGGACTTCCATTATTCATAATGTGAAGTTCATGGTGTGAGGCGAAGTGAGCAAGTTTCCAGCCCCTGGAATCAATTTTGGTGCTACCCCAAAGGAAGCGATGAGCATTAAAATCCCCAGTGATAATCCAGGCACCAGGTTTAGCCGTCAAGATGTCATGTAGTTTTTCACCGTAAAACTGAACAGATGGAGAAATGTAAGCTCTGATAAGCGTGAACGCTACCTTCTGTTTTGTAACACGGAGGCACACGTACTGATTTCTGTTGTGGGGTTGCACCAACTGCTGACTGTAGGTTACATCTGAGTGAATATATACAATTACTTTGTTGGGGGTTCACCGCATGTGGATGAAGTGAAGGTTTCGTAGCCAGAAAGCTTGATCGGTTCTGATAGGGTTGGTTTGCATATCACTAATATAGGTAATCTATTGCAGAAAACATACTGGCGAAAACAAAAAACCTGTGATTTCAGTCCTCTGGCGTTCTACTGGAAAACCGTCGCACTACGCACTTCTTTGCGGAGTGAAGGCAGCGGACGAGGCATTGTGTCTACGCAAGGTTGGCAAGCACTGGACTCAGGGCATCCAATACTTTCCCTGCGCGTCGTGCTGTTGGGATGTTAATATCACCTATAAGGGTGCGTATTGCATCGATAAGAGACTTGATCATCGTCGAAATTTCGTAGTCATGCTCTCGGGGCTCATCTGGGCGAGTTGCGGAGCGTGGTGCTACCGGTGCGCTTTGCACATTATCCACAGTAGTTGTTCTTGGAAGTGATGGCCATGCTTCTTCCACAGTTTCCTTTTCGGCTGTAGTTTTCGCAGTGAATGTGTTGTTTGTCTCCGGCACTGCTAATGATGTAGATTTCACCAAAAAGGGCTTTGCTGCAAGCATGCTTCGGTAGGTACACTTTCTTGATGAGCGTCTGCAACGAGAACGATGTTGCCTGATGACAGCAGCTGCTTCCCAGTGAGTTGAATGGTCCCTGACCATTTTCTTCAAAACCAAAATTTCCTGCCTTATTTTCGGACACTCTTTCGATAAGGCGTCATAGGGTCCTTAGCAATTCAGGCAGTTGTAAGATGCAGCCTTACACTGTTCGGCCAAATGTGTTGCATCGCAACAAGAACATGTTGTAGGATTTCCATAGACGGTGCTCACATGAGCAAATTTCGTACATTTTTGGCACTGAAGCAGCTTAGGAACAAAGGGCCGCACAGCATGTCGGAAATGACCCACCTTTACATGTGACGGCAGGCAATCACTCTTAAAGTAAATCTTCACGCATCGGCACTTTCCTAGGCAGCATACCTGAAGGATTTCAGGTTCATCATTGGCAGGTTTAATGAGACTTGGCAGATCTTCATTCAGGAAGGTCACATCAATGTCATGCCAGTAGTTCCCCGTCTCCCTAGCAGAACAATCGTCCGAACGTTCAAGCCACCGAGAAAGATGATTTTGCTCAGAGAATCTAATGCAGACGCTTGAGTGACGTCCACCATGAAAACATTCTTCCGGGGGTTCACTTTGATGTCTTCAATACTGTTTGGTATCAGTGCCTCAAGCTCTGAAGATACTACTTGCCTGTTCAGCAGTCTCATGTTGATGGAAGGCTGCATAGGCAAGAATAGGACGGCGTACTTTGGTGAGCTTGTCATGGTCTTTGCAGCTGCGTCCATGGAGGCCTTGAGCATCCTCCGCTTTGCTTTTTTACTCATTACAGTCTCATATTCATCATCGGAACTGTTGATGCTCTCGGTGGTGTCAACGATGGTTGCCTCGCTGTCGCTCCTCGAGGCTGCAGACTTGGTTGCCCGCTTTCTCGAGGCTGCCGACACTGACGCTGGCAGACCGGGTGGGCGTGCATGAGATTCCACTGCTATCTTTGATAAGCAGGGAACTGTATGTTTCCCGTAGAAATGCGAAAACAACAGAAAAGTCTGGAGATGAGGGGTAAACACTCAGCTACAAAGTCACTTCATCCTCATCCTATATATCCGGTATATGTAGCAATATATGCATAATTTTTATTATTTAGGGCACACCCATAATTTTATGTTCACTAACACTTACTTTCATGCCAGGTAGCTATACACAGTAATTATGGCAGGTAGCTGAAATCATCTGCATTAGTTATTTCACAAGTGGTAACACCATTACCAGCAAATAATGAGTAAATGCAAGGTGACAGCAAAGAAAAAAAGTTGTTGGTATAAACAGAGAACAAACTGGGCTTACCTGGGTACTGAACTAGTGCACTATAGAATTTATGATTCAAAGCGAGGAGTAGTATATAGCCATTGATCGAGGGTTACCAAGTGAGTGCAGTTTTATAGGAAGCACCTAATGCACTACAAGATGCTAATGCCAAGGCCAGATGACTTTTAATTAAATGTTTATGACAAACCGTATCAAAACTGTTACACAATTTTAGAACAATCGAGTTTATGAATTATTATTACATCAATAGTGTGATGTAATTAATGAGTAATCAAGCTTTTAAAAATTAAGCTGTTTCATTTTGAAGTGTATTTTTAAATTGATACTTTGGAGTGTAGCTTGTAGTGTACGGCAGTGAATACATATTCATTTATTGCTTGAAAGGTTTGCTAGAATATTAGAACGGCACTGGTATTCACAATTTTAAGAACCAGGATACGAATGTTGTGTGTCAGCAAATAAATTAATTTTGCAACATCAGCCACTTGAACAAACAACGGAGTGTAATAACTGCACAACCATTCTAGCAAGTAGGACATCGGCAATTATTGCAGAAGACAGAAAATTTTTTAACCATGTGTCTTAAATATTAAGAGGTACAGGGCATTCTTTATTAGTTACATGGATAACTATGGGTATTGCAGAATTATATTAAAAGCTTATTACCAAACCTTGGTAAGTGTCATACACAGGTCAGTATAACAAAACTGAACACTTTCTTCAAGAACTTGGAAAGCTGCTCAATATACTGAGCAGTTTACCAAGTTTTTGAAAAAAGTCTTCAGTTACTAGCACTAAACCCAAGTTGGAAAACTACTATACTTACACTGAATCCAACATTTGCATCATTTTACTGGGTGATATCAATAGTAATGTTACTCAGAAGGACTTCACTAATTATTCTATGCTGACTTACTCACTTGCGAAAGTCTGGTGCAGTAAATAGCATCGGCTACATGAGAATTGAAACTTGAGCAAGCTGGTATGTATTCATCTTAATTTTAGCAGTGCACTGGGGGACGAGGAATAAAAAGAAAGAATGTGCACAACTCTTGCACATTCTTTCTTCTTAATCCTTGTCCTTCAGTGTGCTGCTAAAATTAAGGTGAACATCTGCTTCTCTTATAAAAACCTCCGACAGAGTGTACTTGACCACATTATAACGAACCATTCATCACTTATCTTTAATTGTAACAGGCGCAATTTTATGTGACATTACTGTCCATTCAGTCAGTGTTTGCAATATCAAATCCAACTAACCAAAACAATGGAAGTTAAAGTCACATGTATAATTTTAGGCTTGTATGAATAGTGAATTTTAGGTTTGAAGTGAATAATAATTTTGGCTGAATAATTTCGAAATAAATTCAAATAGTATATATCACATACTATACAGAAAAAATATTGGGCATATCAGTCATAACCTAATTAACCTGCCAATATTTTTCGAACAACTTTTAATGATAGCAGAATTTGAGATTTGGTAGAATGCTAGTAATAACCTGTAAAATATGAAATGTTTACTAATTATTACACTTAGTACATTTGAGACTGTATACCAAGCTTTTGACCTTAAAAAAATGAATCGACATGGAGGTAATGTGTTCATTTAACTTTAAGTGGAGCTTTGTGGCAGTGGAAATTTCTTCTGAATAAATGTTTTCACTGCCTAACATTTTTTTCCTGCAGTAAAATTATTATTACAGAAGGTTACATATGATAATTAAAATATAATGGACAAATGCTTTCACGGCTTAGCACTTCTTTAATATGGTGGAACCACCTTTACAAGAATTTACATGTGGATTAAGATACACCTATTAGTTTATTTTGAATACTTTGAACTTTTTAATATTTTAAACTTGAATCAAAGTGACTTTGAATACTCTAATATTAGCTCAAATATTTGAAGCATTCAAGTATTCGCCCAAACCTACATAATTTATAACAAAATAAAAACAGATTTTCCACTCTTTGGCCAGAAACAAACAGGCAAGAAATGCATTCTGCAGGATCAACCGAGAAAAAATATAACACATTCGTTAACATTTTGCAAGCACACGGGACGGTTGGAGAGACACCAATCACTGTTACTAAGTCTAATTTCAAATACACACCATGAATAACTGCTGGTCTTTTGCACTCCTTGAAGAACATGTATAAATTGTTGAAGCATTAACAGCATAAGATCAGTCTCGAAGCAAAATACATGCGATAAAATGGCCACCTTAACAAAGTTTTGGGAATTTCCAAGCGGGGCTATTTCAGTTCGAAAATAGCTCAAGCTAATAAGGACAGTAAGGTGATGTGGAAATTTATTGATTAAGCCCCAACAAAGAAACAGTGAATATATTCCAGGGATTATTAATGGTGATAATAATATGGTTAAAACTATCCTTATAAGCAATGTTTTCAATAATCACTTTGGATATGTAGGCACAGCAAGCAACACAATATGATGCCACAACATTAGTGCCTTCATGGCTGGCACAAAAAGCTTGAAATGAAGTTTTGTTATCCAGCAACGAAGAACGAAATTAAATAAGCAATTCTGTCACTAAAAACACCAAGTCGGTTGAAGACGATGGCGTATAGGTTCAAAATATAAAACACTTATCTACACCATTAGCTGAGCCTTTAATATATAGTATATGTCATCAATGATATATATGAAACAGGTTAGAATTGAAAGTCGCCAAAATAATGCCCATGTTTATGAAACATGACAAGATGAAAGCTGCAAACTATTGTCCAACCACTATATTGCGAGCATTGACCAAAGTTGTTGAAAGGGCAATGTACTGAATACCCAACAATTTTTTGCTGAATACCCAACAATATTAAGGGGCCTAACACACTACCTTGTGGCATACCAGAAGAAACACGTAGAGAGCTCAACCTCTGGCCTCAACAAATTGGCCTAATGTTTTTTCAATATGCATGAATCTACCAAACAATACCTGAAGAAAGTGCAATATTTTTTATTTTAAACAAGCTAGCTATAAGTTTCTTTATCAGGTACCTTGTGAAAAACCTTACCAAAATCTAAAAGGAATATGTCAGTCTGCCCAGATATATCTAGAATTTGTGCGAATTCATGCACTTCACACACCAAGCTGAGTTACTAGCTGAGTTACTAGCTGAGTTAGTAGACATATTTCTTCAGAAACCATGTTGACATGACGACGAAAGATTTTTTTCAGATAAAATGTGTTGACATAATTGGCAACAACATGCTCTAGCATTTTACAGCAGCTGCTAGTGATAGAAACAAAACGATAGTTTGACAAGGAATGGCGAACATATTTTTAAATATCGGCACAACACGAGTTGTCTGCCAACGAGCTGGTATTTCACCACACTCGAGTGATGCATTGGAGTGATAACTCATGAAGGAACTCAGTAATTTGTACAGCATAGCATTGTAGGAATGAATTACTAATGCTGTCAGGCCCTGATGATTAAGCTTACGTAATATTTGTAGAACACCTTCATGAGTTATCAGGACATCATCTGAGATCGCAGGTATCAGGCCACACAGTTCGTAATACTGTGGTTAAAGAAAAAACACTTTAAAAGCATTTATTAAAATGATTAGCAATTAGTACCAGAGCTGTTATCATGACCTGCTCAACTAGTATTTTATAAACTTTGTGATTACTTTGTTTAAGGTATTGCCAAAATTTATCTGGATCTGACTTGATGGACTCAGGTAGTGTGTCATTAAAAATTGATGGCTAGCATTACTAACAATCTCTAACAATTTTTCTTTGATTTTGAAAAAATGCTGTGTACTGGTCTTGTATTTTTTTTTTAATTTGCATAATCTCACAGTTTACGCATGGGTGATGGGAACACTCGCATATTCTCTTAAGAGGCACAACGTCTTTTGTGCAGAAGTCCACATTACCACAGAACTGTTGCCAAGTGCTATCAACATCACTAACAGAAGTGGTAAGATGTGTTTTAAATAATCAATTACTGCAACATCATCCTCTCGACTGAAATCTTTTGCTACACTTTCCTTTGGTGTTGTCACTGATCTACATTGACCATACGTATCCCAAACAAATTATATTATACTATAATCAGAAATACCGGTTTCAACAGCGATAGTGGTTCTGGTAAAGAGTTCCATTGTAAATAGCAGATCAAGTATCGGACTTCTCTTGTGGGGTGTTTTTACCAATTTCTCAAGACCAAAGGAAAACACTATGTCTAGAAGTGCGTCCGATGAAGAAGTACCATAATTTATATCATCTCAAATAATGGCTAGAAAGAAACCTTGAGACTTCCATGAAAATAATATTTTTTTGCACAGACATAGCAGTTCATCTTCACAGACATAGCAGTTCATCATTCAAGGTACTCACAAAATAATCCTCAACATTGGGACATCAATATACCACACAGTGGAAAAAATGACGGCAAAAAATGAAAGCTTCAAAAGCAGACTCTACTCTCACTGGAAAACGCTCAGCAATAGGTATATCAATGCTATGCTTGATGATGAAAGCCACTTCACCACCACGAGAACTGCAATCACATCGACAAAGTTGGTAGTTAGGTAGAGCTAACTCAAACCTCGATATAACGAGTACAGATATAACAAAATCCTGGTTTTTGACAAACTAAATGAAAAAGATTCTTAGATACAGTCTTAGGAATATACCTTTATCACAAATTTTCGGATATAATGAACTTAGTTTTGTGTAAGGTGAAACTTTGTTATAAATGAACTTTGAGTGTATATCTATTGCCAATGGCTTGGACTATGCTCCAAGGAAAAGGAGAAGGAATAAACTTTATTATAAAAAACCAGCAGGTTTAGGTAGCCGGGCCTAAGCCTCCCATGACAAATCAATTTTTTTTCCTTCTAAAACCTAAGCTGTGTCTTCTTTCCATGGCCTCTCACAGCAAATGTAGCAAATGTACTCAAATATATTTCTACAGATTTTTTACAGCGAAAGCTGTTATGAGATCCCAACAAGAGTCGCTTGTGCAATAGCCTGCTATTGCCAGTGTCTGTAACCACTATCATGCAAAATAAGAAAAATTCAAGTAAATAAAAAACACCAAGGACACAGTGGTATTCCAACCTGGGTCTTCTGCGTACCAACCCAGTATTCTACCACTAAACCACGACGCCAGTGCTTGAAACTCCGTTGCAAAGGGGCCTTAGACAGGTTTGATGTCAGAAAAATGATCGCGTTAATATGGGTCATAAAGCGTTTTATAACAGCAAAGGACCAAACAGGTGTCAAACAATGCAAATTGCACAACGATTGGGTCATTGTATGCTCCAAATTATTACAAAAACTTGAGGCAATATAATTCTTCATCATTCTCAGCTACAGCATGAAAAAATTGCACAAAATTTCTTACAAGTGTATAGCGGGTACCACGATTCTTCAAAAAAAATGACAAAGGATGACATGGTGAATGCCTCTCTACTATACACAAAGAATGATGGGTCATAGCATAATGGGGGCAGTGAAAGTGCGGTTGTAGAAAATACCCAAAGAGTGTTTAAAAAAAGGCTCTGAAAAGCCTCTCTCTCAGCTTTTGCTGTGACTGTGATGTGCGTACCGCGCAGGCCTCGCCGCTTTCTTTCATTTCATTACCCAAGGAAACTGAACCAATAGTCGAGCCACTGTTTTTCTCGCCACATGCACGCATCAAAGTGCTGTGTAATCGCCATGTCAACTCGGCAATAGCTTATGACTGAAAAGAGTGAGCAAAGAAGAATGATCATTTCATGTTTTGTTTGGAAGAATGAAATCATTCAGGAGTAGGATGGGTTACGATAAAGATCACTCGTGAAGAAGGTTTAATACTGTCGTGGAGATAATTCAAAAGTAGGTGTTGTTGATGGTGCACAGTAACACACGATAGTATATGATAAAACCTTTTGAATGAAAGTAAGGCTAAAGTAATTGATTACATTTCTGTAATTGCTCATTAATTTTGCTGAGGCTATACATAATGTCTTTAATCAGTTACAATTTAAAGAAATTGTAATAGCAATTCGTTACTTGTTTTCTGTGACGTATACCTGTCTGATTTTGACAGGCCCTGAATTATAGGGATAGAATTGAGCATCTTTTCATGATTTCAATAGGATGTGTATCTTTAAATAAAATTTGAGAGAGAGAGATGGTATGAATGAAAGCAGGGAGGTTAACCAGAAAGCAAGTGTCTGGTTTGCTACCGTGCTCTGGGGAAAGAAAAATGGGTGACAGAAAAGTAAGGAAAAGGGAATGAGAGAAAGATAGTGGGATGGAAGTGAAAGCACACAAACACGCTAAACGTCACAAACGTTCGACGAGGCGGGTTGATCGCAGAAACTTCAGAAGGTTAAATGAAGTTTGATTTGCTGTGCTTTTTTTAAAATAGAGTTTGAAAATCACAGCAAATACAATGTGATGTCATCTGGTGCAGAAGCCTTCAAACTAAATTTTGGAGTCATTTTACTGTTGTATCTTGCCTGCCTCCACTCAGACAACTATTAATCAGGCTTAAGATCATGGCTGGTATACACAGGCGCATCGCCATTTTCTCCTTTGTTTACTGCACAGTAATAGAAGTTGTTACTGAGAAGTGGCCCTTTCATCACTTAAAACTTAGTTTAACCGTAATGCATAAATACGGTGCCTCTTAGGTGTTTCGTGCATGTGCTTAGACATGGCAGAATCTGGTGCCAATACACCGAGTGGTTATCAGCTACTGTTTCAGCATGTGATGCTATGTATAAGACTCCATTGGCAACAAATCTTTATATAAAGTGTTTCATTGCCTTTTCCCTGCTGCTTGTATGATTTGCATTGCATTAAAAAACAAAACAAGTACATTAAGTCGGTGGTCGGACTCGGGAAGGTACTGCAAAGACTCCTAGAAATTTTATAAGCAAAAGTATGGCATTTGTAAGAAATGACAAGGCTATTCAAAATCTAAGAACTCTTAGGAAATGGTAATTAATTAATGTACAGCTAGGAAAGTCCTGTTCCTAGAGTAAAGTAGTCAGCCGCGCACTACATAAGCTCTCATGTCTTTTTTGATAATGTGCCAGCTGGGATGCAATGTATCATGCTGTTGAATAAGTAGTCTATTCATTTCAGAGCACTTAACATTTTGAAACATCAGGGAACTATTAAAAAATATTCACTTTTACAAATAATTTGTACTGAATAGAATATATCAGCATTCAATTTGATATGCTAAATCAGTAATCAGTAATCAGTTTTTTCTTATTCAAACTCCTTTCCATTCATAGTCAGGTTTGACACGCGGAAGCACTTTCGGCGGTCCCTCACTTATCATTGTGTTCGTCCAGTCCACTCTGCGAAAAGCTTGACGACACGCATTTACAAGGCTCGTACCTGAGTTACTCCTACCTGAGCTTTTGCGCTCTTTGTATGCCCTAAGAAATGCAGGTATAGGCTACAAAAACGCAGCAACGAGCTCTACGATCCGAGTTTAGGCCATGCAACACAGATATCTGTATTCTTTCAAAGGTGAACATTCAGGGGAACTCTGCTTTGTTTGAATAATGGAGGAGTGGAGAAAACATAAATTTCTCGCCTATATTTATATTAAGAAACCCTATGTTTTGAAGCCTTATCGGCTTTTTCCTTCAGGGGTGAGAAGGCCGGAGATGTTTGCCGCGACTCGTCGCAAGCCCTGGAAGTAGATAGAAGGCAGTGTGCTCGACGTGCGGCTGTTGTCTCCCACTGTCTGTGCCAGGACTCAAAGAAGAGCCGCCAGCGAAGGTTTCTTTCTGTTTAGAAGATCACCGCGCCGTCGGGACTGGTATGGTGGACAACGCGCTTACAGTGTTCTGCCTCTGCGCTCCGTTCACTGCTCATTTGACGGAAGTCGATCCTGTGTTGCCGCATTTCGTCATGGAAGTTCTTGGTTTAGCCAGCGCGCGCGATCCTGCACACGACGCCCGGCGCTCTTCCCGCAGATGCAAGGTCTTCGGGTCAGCGAATGAAGCTAGCGAGGGTAGTGGAAGGCTTGTGGGCAACGTTGACTCCGGCCTTTTAACTTCGCTGGCGCCTACGATGTAAGGGATCGACACGTGGCGCTGTTGCGTCGCGGTTGGTGTCACATTTTTTTTTCTTTTCTCTTACGGAAAGCTCTGCGAATTAACGCCTTTGTCAATAACCGTTGGTGTCGAAGTCACGGATTATTTTTCTCCTCTCCGCCGTTGTGGTGACGAATGGTGTTTGGATAATTGGTATACTTTGGTTCGAGTTTTCACCTTTGTTCAGATTTCTTTATTCTTGTCCAAGAAAGGTGACTTCGAAGATTTTGCTCATGGGAATGATCGTAGATATGTACGTATATGGTTGCTTTTCAGGGGAAGCTTGCAGTAATTGATCTGGGAGGCTGGTGGGATTAGCTGAAATTCGCCTCACCCACAGCTGGCGAGCACAAAACGAAGCCTTGCGGGGTGGTCTTGAGAAGGCATGACGATAGCACAGCAAGATGAAAAGAGAGGATCTTTTTTGTGCAATGGAGCGTTGCTAAAGCCTTTGCGCCAACCATTTAATTTACGACCATCCCCACTTCCAGTCGTACACTACGCCTTAGTTCCCCACCCCCTCTCCTCTCCAACACACTGATAGAGGATAAGAGTGGTGTGCGTCATAAATAGCCCCTATTTTTTGGACTCCATGAGCAAAAGATCACTCACGCAAAAAAATGTAGCATTTTGTTTTTGCAACAGGCAGCTAACAAGCCATGGCCGTAAAGCTCGTTGGCTGGAGCGCGCGATGTTAATTGTCGAAGTCTTGGTTCCACAAAGTGCCGAGTGAGGCGGGACCCAGAGGGGTTTTCCCATAGAGGAAATGAATCGTGGGTTTTCGTGCAAAGCTAACTGGCTAGGTGAACACACAAAACCGCGTGCACGTGAATCACCATGTCGAAAGTCTTTTCAATGAAGGTTTCGTCGGCATTGCTGCGATCTCCTCTCCGGCGTTGTAAATATGCGTGACCCCTTCAAAAAGTGCTGCTGGTGCTCGAACACTACCCTTTGTATTCCCGTACAAGTCTCTCCCTCTTACTGTTGAAATAGTCCGCCAGGAGAGAGTGGCAGCCAACATAAAATTCGTGACGCAGGAGGTGGTTGGTTATTTACCCTAATAATGAAGGCTCAGAATACAACCAACCACTATACACAGCCTTCATAGATTACGACAAGGCGTTTGAATCAGTAGAAATATCAGCAGTCATCCATACACTGCGGAATCAGGGCGTCCACGAGACATATATAAGCATCCTGAAAGAAATATGCAGGGGATCAAGTGCCACCCTAGAGCTCCCTAAAGAAAGCAACAAAATACCAATCAAGAAGGGTGCAAAGCAGGGGGACACAATCTCGTCAATGCTATTTACGGCGCGTTTACAGGAGGTTTTCTGAGGCCTTGAGTGGGAAAAGTTAGAAATAAGAGTTAACAGAGAGTACCTTAGTAACCTGCGCTTTGCAGATGACATTGCATTGCTGAGTAACTCAGGAGGCGAATTGCAACTCATGATTACGGAGTTAGAGAAGGAGAGCAGAAAAGTAGGTCTTAAAATTAATCTGCAGAAAACGAAAGTAATGTACAACAACCTCGAAAAAGAGCAGCGCTTCGAGATATGTAATAGTGCACTTCAAGTTGTAAAAGAGTATGTCTACTTAGGGCAGGTAATAACCGCGGAGCCGAACCACGAGATTGAACTAACTAGAAGAATAAGAATAGGGTGTAGCACATTTGGCAAGCACTCTCAAATTATGACAGGTAGATTACCACTATACCTCAAGAGAAAGGTATATAACAGCTGTATCTTGCCGGTACTTAGCTACGGAGCAGAAACCTGGAGACTTACAAAGAGGGTTCAGCTTAAATTGAGGACGACGCAGCGAGCAATGGAAAGAAAAATGGTAGGTGTAACCTTAAGAGACAAGAAGAGAGCAGAGTGGATTAGGGAACAAACCGGCGTTAAGGATATCATATTTGAAATAAAGAAAAGGAAATGAACATGGGCCGCTCATGCAGCGCGTAGACAGGATAACCGCTGGACATTAAGGGTAACTAACTGGATTCTCAGAGAAGGCAAGCAGGTTAGGGGAAGACAGAAGGTCAGGTGGGCAGATGAGATTAGAAGTTTGCGGGTATAAAGTGGCAGCCGCAAGCACAGGACCGGGTTAACTGGCGGAACATGGGAGAGGCATTTGTCCTGCAGTGGACGTAGTCAGGCTGCTGCTGCTTATGATGATGATGATGATGATTTAGTAAGCCGTAGGGTGACAAGCAATAAAAATTGAAAATAAATCCATTCTGGGCGGCAATATATGTTCATACGTCGTAGATTATGTGTCTGTGTACACCAATATAACTGACAAATTATTTTGCATTCAAAATTTTTGTTTCAGTATTAAGGGAAAGAAAGAGGGAGGGAGTAATGGCCGGTATGAAAATGAAGAGCAGTCTCAGAAACAAAGGAGATTTAAGCACTGTTACCCCCCCCCCCTTCTCGCACCTACTTGCGTCTTTCACGAATGTTGTCTTTGAAAAAAGAAAAAAAAGAAAACAGCGCATGTCTTATATAAATTTCATTCCTTTTGTATTCTTTGTAGCACTTGCATCATAAGTCGCTGAGCGTTGTCTCCTCATGGGAGAAGAATTAGCGCCTTTCTCGTGTGTACCATGAATCACTATATGTCATTGTGACCTCCGTAAATTGCCCACCTGTCTGTTACTCAAAAAAAGCAGTACATAATGCACGAAGGCTTCAAGCTCCGCTTGTACCCACTTACCCGTTGAGAAGAGGCTCCTCTATCATTCATTTCTTTATTGGTAGCCTCAAGGCAGGAAGACATTACAAGGGCAAGTGGTACATTTGATAATAAATAGGAGGTTAACAATTACTTGGAAGTAAAAACAGTACAAAGTGCAAGTTAAAGGGGAATAATACCTGGCAGTTATAGCAGCATCACTCTGAGAGTAAAAATAAATAAAATTTCTTGTGATACAGTGTTAGCAAACGTTGCGAACAAACGGGGCATGCTGAAAGAACATATATTCAATATGTATGCTCAAAAACGAAACATTTAGTAAACGTTTGCCAGCACTCTTACATCTCTATGCTGTTCTCTCAGGCATTACTGTTAAAAGTACTGAATTTCAGCTAAATAAGCAGAGAAGACACAGTAAACAAGCTTTTTTTTTTTTTTGAAACTGTAGTTTCGGTTTCCACGCCGCCGCCGATAATTTTGCCAGGCGTGCGCCGTCGACGGCGCCGCCACCGACTCTGAACGACCCCCACGCCGCCGCCAGTCGACACCGTCTCGGCGCACACCTCTAGTTAGAACACATTGCGAAGAATTTAGCATCACGTGATATAACAGTTAAAATTAATCTTCAAAGCGCAATCAAAAGCGTATAAAGGCTTATTGATGTATGGCAAGTTTCATCATTGCAATTTTATTTTAGGCAAAATAATTGAATCTTCAAAGTTATGATTCTCTAGAATACAATCGGGAAAAACGGCAAATACGGAGAATGGCGAACTTCACTCTTCGGATAAGGTTCCTGAGCGTTGGTTCCTCTTAACTATGAGTGGACTACTTATTTTTTGCGTTTGATGTTTCGTGTTCATCTTATTATTTCGCGCTGTACCTCAGAAGCACGTAATTTCTACCCCCCCCCCCCTGTACAAAACTAGCGAAATAGTTGTTTGCGCTTATTTAAAATTTAAATAGGCCCTGCAACACTTTTTTCTGCCGATCAGCGGCCCATGAGAAGACGCGAGCCAAACATTAACTATAGCGCAGCACGCGGCCTGGACTTTACATTTCAATATTAGTTGTCCAAGTCATCTAAAATCATTCTCTCTAATGACCACGCCATGCACCCAAATTCACGGCCATTGACTGATTTGAGCCATAGAGTTTCCTAATACTCACTGGAGGGGACTTGGCACTGCGATCGTTCAGCCACCATAGGAATAGTAGGTATAGTACACAAATGGACCCAGTGTTCGTGCTCGCGGGCTTCAAACGCACATGTGGCTTTGTTTATTGTTGTGTTTTGGTTTTGTTTGTAATAAAAAACGAACTATCGTGCACTTCATGACCCGATTTGAATTAGTGAGTATAAAAGATTAAGGTGATGCGGTTTGA
Source organism: Rhipicephalus microplus (assembly GCF_043290135.1). Taxonomy (NCBI): domain Eukaryota; kingdom Metazoa; phylum Arthropoda; class Arachnida; order Ixodida; family Ixodidae; genus Rhipicephalus; species Rhipicephalus microplus. The sequence continues at coordinate 164,914,438 of NC_134710.1, read as the reverse complement.
CTGCTAAACATTTGCCAATCTTAATGAAGGAAGGAAACAACTGTGGCTGATTGTAGTCTCGCGATAAATCGGCGTCAAGCCCCATGAATCCAAACGAAGCCTAAAAAACAAATTATAGAAAAATTTGTGTCCTACCCATCATTAAAATGCTGGCTAAAGTGCCGTGCATTGCAGGTCCCATACACTCCATGAAGTAAAGGAGGAAAAGGGGTATTGAGGTTGCTCCTTTAGAGAAGTAACTAACTTGCCACACTCAATGCACCATTTTGAGAGTAACTGCGTAAGAGTAACCACGCTCTCGTGGTTACTCCTTAAAGGAGGAACAGTTAGCAAAAAAGAAATTGCGTTTTGGTTGGCCTAACCACCCTTTCGAAGTGCATGCTGGCATTTTATTATATGTACAATCAATGATCAAGAATCACATTCAGAACTAAATTTTGGAAAATTTGCAGCAAATACACGGCATTTGAACTCACGACCACTCAACCAGCATGCACGTACACTAACCACTACACCACACCACGCTACGGCACCGTCTGAAAGGAAACAGGCTTGCGTAGGCGCTGATGGGTCGTTTGGTCGTTTGCACACTGCGTGAACATTCCTGCAGTTACTCTAAAAACGGGTGCTTTACTCCAAAATGAGAAAAGTGCCCTTTCTTGCCGCGCCATGTGCAATCTTTTGCGCACATTCACTCTTTAGGAGGAAAAAAGAGCCCTTTTCGGGGGTAACCACGTAGATCCTCCACAAAACTTTTTAGAGTGTATAGACATTAGCACCTGAGTTCCCTCTAGTGCATTTACAGAAAACCTATGATTTGAACCTCGTGAGCTGCATAGTTACCGTGGCTGCCGGAAGAGACCACCACGTACCCACGCGCTTAAGTCACTAGAACAAGAAAAGTACCGCAACCATCCAGCCCGCAATTGCGGCGAGATCGGGCTATAGGGGGCAGCACCGTCCCGCGAAAGTGTGGATAGGTGGTCGGCGGCGCGTGTACAAATACACGTAGCGGCATTTTGTTGCACGTGGTCTGAGCCGATTGTCAGCGGATAAAATGCGTTCACTACAGTTTACAGTTATACCATACATTTACTGTTGATATCTACGCTATTCTGTACTGAATCAGTGCACGACGCCTATGCAACGTTAATATTGCCCGCAAGTAGAGCGCATCTCTTTCGCACGATATATAAGTAAATGTCGCCTTTGCTTTTTTGTTTGTACGTGGTTAGTTTGTATTCCGCCTCTTACGCACGGCTGTAGCGTGACTGAACTATTTATTTATCTTTCTCATCTGCATACTACAAAAAAAAGAGAGAAAAATAGTAGAAATCTCGCATATCTGTGCGATTCGTTCAGTACCATTGTTCGCACTTTATACTCATATATATATATATATATATATATATATATATATATATATATATATATATATATATATATATATATATATATATATATATATATATATATATATATATATATATATATATATGTGTGTGTGTGCAAAAAAGAGACGACGAAACTTTCGTGGAAGCGTCTTTACTTAACGTTTTCAGCTGGTGGACCAGCCTTCGTCAGAGTAATGTGACAAGCGTTCATACATGGCTTTAAAAGCTCCTTTCAATAACAGGTCAGCGCCATCTGCTCTGGTTAGCATTACAATGCGCATCTTAAAATGTGAAGTGCTTCAGAAAAAAAGAAAAACAGCCAAAAAATACGAAAACCAGAAGGGTACATACATACTGAAGACATAGTTAAAGATTCCCTTACATGTACTGTGATGTGATACCATGCTTATACATAGTTAAGAGATGTAGAAGTGCAGTGTGTAATGACATTGCTTGGCAGCATAAGAACAATCTAGTGATATGTGAACATATAATGGAAGCCACTGTGAAATAATTGAAGATAAATAAAAAAATAAAAATAAAAAGGGCAGACACAAAAGGCGTGATTTTGGTGGTACAATTTGAAACCAGTGCATCATCGCTCTTAATCTAGTGAAAGACAGGTCAGTTTTCCTTTGTTTTCGTTGATTCCAGCTGAAACAGTGTGAAATTTATGAATGAGATATGATTCGCGCAGTTCACGATCATGGCTGGTGCGGAATCCCGATTCTAGTATCGTGACTTTGAGGTTACTAAATGAGTGGCCGGGCATGTTCACATGCTTTGATAATGGAAGGTTTGGTTGGGTTTTAGCATGCGATCTGTGATTGTTGAAACGTATTCTGAATGGGGTTTCAGTGTGGCCTATGTATTGCATTTGGCAGGTGCCACACTCAAGCAAATACACTAAATTGGATGAATCACAATTAAAGCTTCCCCTAATTGTGAAAATGAATTGGTTAGATGTGCTGGTGGCTGTTAATGACGGTTCTATATGAGGACAAACTTTACAACGGGGTTTGTTGTCACGGCTACAACCTGTACGGTTAGTGGTAGCAATTTTAGATGACGTCAGGATGTCACCTATGTTTTTTGAGCGCCTATACACTACTCGAGGGGGCTCAGGAAAGACCACTTTTAGTATGTCGCTTTGGGTGAGGATGCTGTAATGGTTACGCAGTATACCTTGAACTTTGGGGATGGACGCTGAGTGTGTTAGTACTAAATTGGCTGACTGAAGCCTGTTGCTTTTTATGCTACGTTTTAAACAGTCCATTTGGTCGCGTCCTCTGGCTCGGTGTATCGCGTCGTCAATAAGTTTTTCCGGATATTTTCGCTTAAGAAGCTTCTTTTTCAGATCATGGCAGCAAAAATTGAAATCTTGATCTTCAGAGCATATGCGCCTAAAGCGCTGTGCCTAGCTATATGGAATTCCAGTCTTCCAATGGCGCACGTGGCTACATTCAAAATGAAGAAACTGGTGATTATCGGTTGGCTTTTTAAAAAGATTCGTAATTAGGCGTCCATGGGAAATAGTAATCCTGACGTCGAGAAAGGCTACAGACAAGGGTGAGTAAGTATGGGAGAATGTTATAGCGGGATGTACCTGGTTAAATTTCGCTATAAAGTTTAGAAGTTCTGTTTCACCATGTGTCCAAATAAAAAATATGTCATCGATGTAGCGTTTGAAATGCTCAGGCTTTAGTGGCACACTCTTAAGAAACGAGTCTTCGAGCACTCCCATGAAGATGTTTGCGTATGTAGGGCCTATTTTTGTACCCATCGATGTTCCACTGATCTGTACGTAATGAGAGCCATTGAATTCGAAGTTATTCCACTCGAGAATGAGCTTCAGCAGTGTTTCGAGAGTTGACGTGTCAATTAGTCTGTCAGATTTGGAGTGGTCATATGAATCTAAAACAGCCTGTATACCGTCATTGTGGGGTATGTTAGTGTAGAGGGAGGTGACGTCCATCGTCACCAGAAGCGAACCATCAGGCACTGTTAGGTGTGATATTCCATTGAGAAAATCGTTGGTATCCTTAACAAAGGAAGCGAATGTGGGCGGAAGAAATTTTATCAAACTCTCAGTGTAACGAGATATCTTTTCTGTTACTGTGCGAATGCCCGAAACAATAGGACGGCCTGGATTTCCTGACTTGTGTATCTTTGGGAGCAGGTAAAATCTTCCGGCAACAGGGCTAAGCGGAATGAGGCTGCGTGCTGTCTTATCGTCAACCCTTTTCTTTTTTACTAATGCCTTAATGGTGTCTTTTATGATGACAAGAATGTCAGTGGTAGGATCAGCGGGAAGTCGTTTGTAAAAAGCAGTGTCAGATAACTGTCGTACGGCTTCTTTTATGTAACTTTCCTTGCCCATTATCACAATCGAGCCGCCCTTGTCTGCTGGTTTTATGATAATATCACGTGCATTTAAACTTTTAAGAGCGTCAAATTCACTGGCAGAAAGGTTTTTTTGGAACGGGCTACGCGTTTTGTAAGCTAACTAGTCGCCAGGGCTACGCTGTCGTCGTCGTAGGGGACCGGTGGCTGGATGTGGCGTAGGACCAACCCAGTCGGCCAGAGCTGCGCTGTCGTCGGAGATCGCGAGGGCACAACCGGTCGGCACGGAATCCAGCGAGAGGGGGCCGCAGCTACCGCGCTGTTCGTATTTCTTATGATGGTTTCGGTACATACTAGAATACGTGACGTGGATACAAAAGCGTGCAAAAGTAATAATATCAGAAGCTTTACGTCCCAACACCACGATGTTATTATGAGAGACGCCATAGTGGAGGGCTCCGGAAAGTTGAGCCATCTGTGTTTTAATAATATTAGGAAATAAAAGAGCGGTTACCCTTGTTTCGTCACGTCTTTATTATGCACACACATGACACCATACTCGGGCTTCCAGCATTTCACCTCCACTGAAATTCGAGTGACGCGTAGCAAAGATTAAGTGCGCGACCTTCAGGTCCGCATCCGAACACAGGAAGTAAGTCACGTCACGCAATACGAATATTGGTATACAAAAAGCTTTACAGCCGACTACGAGTGCATTATGACCGTGGCAAGCATATCATGCCGCTAATGCCAGCTATGTCATGATATTTGCGCTACCAACTGTCATTTATGTTCCTCATACAGGAGTGTCAATCAGTATTACTTTTATTGTTTGTGAAACAAGTGAGACGACCGCATGCAAGCACGCATATATAAAAAAATATTTGCACATAAAAAACCTTACCAAAAATCAAAAGCGAACCCAACGGAAAGGAATTGCAGTGGATATGTAGCAGTCAGCTTTCATGACGCACTCAACGCCAAGTGTGAGCCCTGATGCGTATATTGTACGGCAAACTTAAAAGACGGCAATGACATTGCTAATAAACCTCCTCGGCACCTGCGCACAATACACTGCTCTAGCACCAGGCAAAGGCAATCGTTTCCCGAAACAACATTTGCCAATTCTCAATGAGGTGCTTACCTCAGAAAGGCGGGTATGAGCTGTGGGAGGGAACTTTCCCGCCATATTCTGCACAGCCGCACAGCCCGTCGCTTGGCGTCATTTTTTGCGCTGAGAATAGCAAAAAGGCTTTACGCGTTTCCAGCTGGTTGCTGCTTCCGAAAGCGCAGCACCCGGACATATTTTGATGGCTGAACAAGCGTGCGAATAAGTGTGCATACGAATTTAACTGTGTGAAAGTTCCTGAATGCATGCTTTATTGAGGCTATAAAAATAATTTGCCGCCAACGCACTGAACTCCAGTGGCCAGGAAAGATTGGCGAACCAAGCGAGTTGGCCCATTTCGGTGGCGAAGCTCAACGACTGCACGTGGCGGTGAAAAGAAAAGCATGGCGGTGCTTTCCCAGTATACCAGTGACTAACAAGCGCTTGCGATCGCACCGAGTGTAAGCCGCGCTTTCAAAGAGAGACAGAAAAAGTGCTCAAAATCATCACTTGAGCGTGGCGTAACCTTTTTTCTCTGTTGACGTCCCTCCGTGCTGAACTTCCAGCGCGCTCGTCGGGCCCAGAGAAGAGAGGAAGCAATTACAGCGTGTGGTACATCTCAAACTCCACTCGCATACTTATTCTAAAAAGTTTTTATTGCGAAAGCAATTATAGGGACACTCTCGGCTTGGTTCTGTGGCTGGCGTCAGCGTCGCCGTCACTCACCGTCTCTGTAAAGGTACCTCTACATATGAAAATGCAAGAAAGAAAAAAAAATCCAGAAAAAGAGACTCCAACGCGCGGAATCGAACTAGGGTCTTTTGAATAGAGAATGCAGGTGCTAGCCACTGAGCCACAGAGGAGCATGTCCAGAATGGCCCAAAAAGCAACATATTTATAACTACTACTTACCGCTGCCGACGGGCCTCTCGGGAGGGGGGAGGTGACTATCGTGTTTTAAGCAATAAAAGCAAGATGACGCAATGAGCACGCGTAGCAACATTGTCACTACGCGGCGGCCACGCTCTCATCTCCCATAGGCACTCTGCCCCGCAAAGAGCAGGGGATCGACGCTCCTCGCGCTCCCTTATCTCTTGGTAGAGAGGATCGTATACGTCTTCGCTGGCATTCGGCTTTTACCGGAACGAGTTTGCGAAAAGAGCGCGCTTTTAAGACACAACGAAGTAACAACTGAGACGCTTACTCGAAGTTTATCTGTGCCTGAGAGTACATTTCATGCGTCATTTGTGCGTGATAAACGTGAGGCACGTTTCGATCTCCTAGCGATTCTGCGCGCGACATTCCAATGTGTTGCTATAGCGTCCATTGCTTCGCCTTTGCGGCAAAGCTGTGACTTTTTTTGTGGCAGTCAATTTGTAAGGCAAAAACTCAGGCAATGAAGCCATTTGATGTTTACATGAAAAAGATTGGCAGGGTCTTTTAAAAAAGAAAAATACTACGGACAGGTGTGGAGGCGCTGAAGCTTCTCCGTAATCACGAATGCCTATACTTAACTAAACCATTGGTGTCTTCTAATGGTGGTGGCCAAGAGTAGACGAAACTTGCTCCAGGTCACAGCCTTTGTTTCCACGAGGATTACATGTTTTAAGGAAACATTGCGGCTTATATCAGGACTATATAAACAAAATCGGGGACGCATCTTGTAAAAATGAGCATTCAAATACCCAATGTATAAAAGTGAATATAAAAATCTCAAAGAAACCGCGGTGTCATATGTTATAGCTTATGAAAGTTGTTTACTGCCAAAACAATGTACACTGAACTATATTCACAAAAGCACACAACAGCGAGACCAAGTAAAATGTTTGTAAAAATGTAAGCGACCGACAGAAAAAAACGGGAACGGAGTTGTACTTGGAGTTGTAGAAGAGATTGGATGGAAACTTAGTTTTTTACCATGCACTTGCCAAATGGAAGTCAGATAGCATTGTTACAGACAGTTGTAGGCACTGGTCATGCAGGTGCTCATCTTGACTGTTCATGAAGTATAGATTTCAGCTGCTACCATTTCAGAAACATCAAGGTCGGCTCCATGTAGCCGCTCCACCAGGGCTGGGGATGTACGCTGCTGCGGCTGGCTCGACCACATCAATGGAGACGTCCTCGGTTGCGAAGATGCAGCCGAGGCTGCCGATGTCTGTTGTTTCAGCGTCACGGACGTGGTCATTAAGCAAGAATAAATCCTCGATCGGTGGTGTGCGGACAAGCTCCTCATCACGCCCCATGTGGCGCAGCACTACCATAGGTGACTCGTTGGGGTCAAGCAAGGTGTTAATATCCAAGGTGGGCGTCATGGTGTCCTCAGGTTGGATGACAGGACTCACACGTCGCCGCCGCCGCCGCTGCGGTGGCGGCTTTGTCGACGCCGCCGAGTACTCTAGCAACCAGGCCAACGCTGTGGATGCTGGTCGCGGCGGAGCGGAGACAGTGGCAGGAGCCGCGGGAGGCGGTGGAGGTAGGACACATCGCCGATTGTCACCATCGGAGCCTTTCTTATAGGCGTCATTGGCTGTGCAGTTGTTATCGCTGGTAGTCAGGTCATTGGTGGAATCCGGCGAGTTTAAGAATGCGTCCTCCCTCCTGATATCACTGCAGTGGCACGTATTGTCAGTGCAACTCTCCGGTAGTTCAGCGCTTAGGGAAGAGTGAGCGAGTGATGATTTCTCCGGGCTGACTGTCTCCTCGCGGTATTCGTGACGCGGCACCTTGTTGCGACACTGCGGGCACCCCTGCATAGACATTTGAGCCTTATGACTTAATGATTACAAAGTGTGTCGTTTAAACTTTTCTGTGGTCTGGGGCAAGGGTGCAGCTAGGGTATGATTTTGAGGGGGGGGGGCATTGTCGTACTCTCTTTCGCGCCGCCTACCCCGCGACCGGGGCTCACCGGTAGAAAGCATGCACGCGTCAAGAATCAATTAGCTTGTGGTTTCATACCGGTGTCATCTCTGCGATATTGCTCAAACATTCATTATGGTGATGTGAGCCATATAATATACCTCTACTCAATGGAATACAACAATGAGTTCTTATGACCTGCTCAAACCTCGAATTAGAAACGTTGAAGGTTTTTTTTTTATTTTGGTGACATATCATGGTTGACGGAGCGGATAGGAATTAATGAGCGAAAGTGAATTCTGCAGTCAAAGCTCAAGACATGTTTACTTGGAATTCTTAGACTAGGATGACGATTATGCCACGAATTTAAAATCCTAGGAATACAGGGTGTTGCTCGAGCCGCCACTTCGACAGGCTGGCTTGGCTTCTTCGAGGCTGCAACTGTTTTTGCAGCCTCGAAGAAGCAAAGTCCACTTCTCGAACCATTGGTTCCAGTGACACCCCGTGTTCCAAAGATTTTTCACCTCTACAAGGTTTTATGTTCCCCTCAACTTCTTCCAGTATAGATAGTATTTCTCTGAGGAAGCGCTTGAAAGCAGAGAAATGACGTCTCAAGAAGGTACGGCACCACAAAATTCAATGAGCATCAAGCAGGGAGTTTATTGCATTTCTTTAGTTCAGGTTTGTTCATCGAAGGCGCGTGCAAGGTGTGCATCTTCCAGAGGATCTGAATTTCTGTGTGGAAGGAGGTATTAACAGCGGCTGATATAAGCGAGAGGCGTTTACAGGAAGATATTAGTAGGGCCGGAGTCTTTTAACGGCACATCATGGGAAAAAAGAAGACTTGTTTTAAGAAAGAACGGAGAAAAAATAAGTGAAAATAATTAAAAAGAAGTAGTATGCTTGTGTGCTACAAGCATAACACGTTATCCACAGTTTCGCCGCAAGGGTGACGCAACAAGTGCGATAGCAACATATTGCTGGTATACTATGTCATTTAATATGGTGTAACTCAATAGAGTGCTCATCCAGGGGATTACGATCACGCTAGCGAGCGAAGCGGTTTACGTCATGTCTCTCACTTCAACATGATGCAAACGATGGGAGCACAGCACGTAACTACAACGGTATAGGCCATCTTCTAATCTCATACCCCTGTCACACGGCCACCACTAAACTCTGTTGAACACCGTCAACGTAAATCTCCCCTAGGTGGTTAGACGGAGAAGGAGTTGTGGCAGTGCACACGGCAATGAAAAGGTTGTAACAGTTGGCGCGCGGGGGCTCAGCCGGCGCTGTTTGATTTTCGCAAAAGTATTCTAATTTCATCTCTATTGATTTTTTTTTTGTGAATCCTCGTTCCAGGGTTTTTACAAAAAACCACTATTAAGGAGGTAAGAGGCTAACAAACCATAAAAATATTTTCAAAGAAAAACGAATTCGCTAAATGTAGCGATGCTGCTAGTGACGCTGGCCATATTGTGCTTTTAGTTGTTTTGTTGCCTGTGTTCATGTTTGTGTACGAAAGTTCTTGTGCTTCCTTACCTCGTGAGCGCACATTTTGTGTTCTTCAGCCAAGAGTGACACAGCGACGACCACAACCACAGGCATGGACGAAATACTTTTCAATGGCGCCGGCCGGCCCGACTCGCGAGGCACCACGTGCGAGGCACGGAGTGTAGCAACGTTTTTGTAGAGCATCGGTGTTGAGAGTAAGTGAACTCTTGCGGGCATAAATATATGTAAACAAACACGCGTTGTGAATGAGTACTGCAATGAAAGAACGTTTAAGATTGCCAAAATGTATTATTCTTTCACTGCGGCCACTTAGTGCTCGAAATTTTTCTCTGACCTCTAGACTGCTGGGGACGAGAGTACCTCGTTTCGCTGCGAAGGGAGATCGTTGAACGTTTTTTGCGAAACGCTCCGTTTACCTTCGTTTGGGTAAGGGTGGCCGTGTGACACGGACCGCATCTTCGTTGTCGTAAGGACGAGGGAGTTAAACGGTCTTCGCGGGTGCCCGTGTGACAGGGGCACCCGCGAAGACCGTTTAACTCCCTCGTCCCTACGACAACGGAGATGCGGTCCGTGTCACACGGCCACCCTTACCCAAACGAAGGTAAACGGAGCGTTTCGCTAAGGACGTTCAACGATCTCCCTTCGCAGCGAAACGAGGTACTCTCATCCCCAGCAGTCTAGAGGTCAGAGAAAAATTTCGAGCACTAAGTGGCCGCAGTGAAAGAATAATACATTTTGGCAATCTTAAACGTTCTTTCGTTGCAGTACTCATTCACAACGCGTGTTTGTTCACATATATTTACGCCCGCAAGAGTTCACTTACTCTCAACACCGATGCTCTACACTCCGTGCCTCGCACGTGGTGCCTCGCGAGTGGGGCCGGCCGGCGCCATTGAAAAATATTTCGTCCATGCGTGTGGTTGTGGTCGTCGCTGTGTCACTCTTGGCTGAAGAACACAAAATGTGCGCTCACGAGGCAAGGAAGCAAAAGAACTTTCGTACACAAACATGAACACAAGCAACAAAACAATTAAAAGCACAATGTGGCCAGCGTCACTAGCAGCATCGCTACATTTAGCGAATTTGTTTTTTTTAAATATTTTTATGATTTCTTAGCCTCTTACCTCCTTAATAGTGGTTTTTTGTAAAAACCCTAGAACGAGAATTCACAAAAAAATCAATAGAGATGAAATTAGAATACTTTTGCGAAAATCAAACAGCGCCAGCTGAGCCCCCTCGCGCCAACTGTTACAACCTTTTCATTGCCGTGTACACTGCCACAACTCCTTCTCCGTCGAACCACCTAGGAGAGATTTACGTTGACGGTGTTCAACGGAGTTTAGTGGTGGCCGTGTGACAGGGGTATTAGTCGGCGACACACCGAGTGCCTTAACCGCTGACGCGCCTAGCGGTATGAACATGTCGCCGCCGTGAGACATGAATGCTCCCGACATACGTGCTGACCAGGTAATGAGGCAGCACTCACCTGGTATTGCATGATCCCGCAGTTGCAGTTTTGGAAGGCTGCCTTGTACAAGGATTCATGGTGCTTCTTCGCCTTGGACCACAGCTCCACACTCTTGCGATTCACTTCTGGCAGCAAGTCTGGCCGCCCCTTTGCAAACGATCTGTTCCTAAAGTAGTGAAGGCCAGTCTTCTCGCTGTCGAGACTGCAAGGGGGACTGATCTTCTTAAATCCATACATGTTGAGCTGTCTGAGGAAACTTGAGATGTTTTTCGTCTTGAAGATATCGGGGCGATTTTTGAGATAGCCAACCTGGAACTTCATGTAGTCAATCGCTATGGCCGAGCCATCCACGGACCAGGAGATAGCGTCCGATTTGCAATCATTGACGATCATCCACAGTTTTTCAGGAAATCGTAACGGGAGCAGAGGCGGATCCTTGGAAGCAGAAGAGTCTGGTGCCTTCTTGCCGCGCCCCCTCTTCAGAGAAGAGCCCCTCTTTTTCTTCTGGACGTCCTTAGGAGGCATGGCAAGCCGAACGCTTTGTTCTCGACCCCTAGCGATCACGTGCTTCACTGCCTTCTTCGAACGTTCTACGTTCGGCACGAGCACTTGATGAGCTGGACTCTCGTGCCGAGATTTCAACCGTGAGCTCTGCAGCGCCACGTACAGGCGCAATAAAATATTGCCAACCGAGATACAATAATAAATAAAAATAATCGGCATTCTATATGAAGAAAGACGGAGAGAAAATAAAAAAGACACACAAGAAGCCCTCCCAGCATCTCCGCTGGTACCACAATTGGTTTCAATATTTTTTGTTTGACTGTGTGCTTACGGTTTATTCTGCGCGCTTTATGCGTCTGGACACTTCCATCTGAGCACTTTTCGAGACCATTCGCCCTGGTGGCGCTCTGAATGGGCTGGTTGTTATCGGAATGCAAGAAGCAGTAGTGACGTGTCAACGGCGGTTGGGGCCACAATTACAGGGATGGTCCCCACTTGATACGAACATGCTTCCGAGGGCTTCCTGTAATAATAATAATAATAATAATAATAATAATAATAATAATAATAATAATAATAATAATAATAATAATAATAATAATAATAATAATAATAATAATAATAATAATAATAATAATAATAATCCAGGGTCTCTTATGCATTAATTCACGTAAGACAACTCGAAGGCGATAGCCATCTCTTTCTTTTTTCCAATCAGTTGATGTGTTCACCCTGCTGCCCTTCGAAAACTTTCTGCAACTAATGTGGTTATGCATTGCCTCCACGGTTAATGACACCGTTTTGCGTAGCGAATCAGCCAGCCAGCCTTTGGACAAGCTATGATGGGATTGTGTGCGATGTAATGACTTTATCATGTGGCGCTATAATGACACGTCATCTCATGGTGATTACTTTTTGCATGCATCTATCGTTCCCTACATTGCAGGATGCGAGACGCTGCCAACGGTCAAATTTTACTTTTAATGAGGCATCTAAGGCTTGTGATTTCATTAGTAATCAATGATTTATTATTTACTTATCCATGTAGCGTGCCCAGAAACAATTATAAGGTTGTACATGTGCATCTAAAACAACAACAACAACAACAATAATAATAATAATAATAATAATAATAATAATAATAATAATAATAATAATAATAATAATAATAATAATAATAATAATAATAATTATTATTATTATTATTATTATTATTATTATTATTATTATTATTATTGATGATGATGAGATATTCGTGCCAGAAGCGCGATGTGGAGGCAAACTTTACTGAGGCATTCAGGGGTGCTTTCGACCACCTTGCGCGCATAAATTTTGAATATGTATTTAAATCTAACAAGCATAGCGTCGATCGCTTACGCTAAAGCGGTACCCCAAACAGTTGCATAGACGTGCCAATTTGCCATTTGCATGGAGGGAGATGGTTCCATTAGCCGACCAGTGGACACCGATGATTGATTGATTTGTGGGGTTTAACGTCCCAAAACCACGTTATGATTACGAGAGACGCCGTAGTGGAGGGTTCCGGAAATTTCGACCACCTGGGGCTCTTTAACCAAATCTGAGCACACGGGCCTACAACATTTCCGCCTCCATCGAAAATGAAGCCGCCGCTGCCGGGATTCAATCCCGCGACCTGCGGGTTTGCAACCGAGTACCTTAGCCTCTAGACCACCACGGTGGGGCTCAGTGGGCACCGAGGGCAGCACAGGAGATAAACTCATCCTATCGTTGTAGTGAGCATATGAAAGCGTATTTAAATATCAGTCATACTTTTACAACAAAAATATGACTGGGAGCGGCAGCTGCCAAATGTGTGCCCCTCTCCCCCCCCCCCCCCCACCGGTAGGTGGTGGAGAGCGAAGGCGTGATGGAGAGGAAGAGAGAAGTTTTAATGCGCATTCATGCCTCTCACCCCGCCACTGTTTTGCTGTCACAACGCTAGCTGTCACGTAGAGACAGCGGCGTAGATAAAAAAACAAAAAAAAAACAAGGGAGGGTAAGGAAAGGAATCCCTCGTTGATCTCGGGAAGGATGGGAGGGGGGGGGGAGCAGGCGAATAGTCATTTTGCTCTATGTATACCACGCTAAAAAAAAAAAAAAAATCACCCGAAAGACGCGGGGAGTGGGGGGGGGGGGAGAGAAAGGGGTAACGGACTCAATGTGCCGACCCCTAGCTACAGTGTACTAGAATGTACAAAACAGCGCACCAACACCACCAGCGAATGTACAGTGTAGAGACACCACTGCGTAGAGACGTAAAGGAACGGACACCCGGTCAGATACCTGTCTTCTCTGTAGAGCAGGAATGCATGCCATTCATTCTTTTCTGCACACGAACAAAGCCCCTGCTGCAAAAGCATTGCCCTTGAGATCTGCACTTATTGGCATTGTGTTGCAGAGATGGCCATTGCTGTTGACATGAGTTGTGAAACCTTTTTTTTTTGTTATGCAAAACAAAATACAAACAACTGCATAATACACATAATGCAAACTAATAATTAAGAAGGCTTCATTTGGCTTGAAAAGTTATAAATATGTTTCATTGTTATTTTAAAATTATTATATTGTGGTTTGTTAGTGCTGCCACCTGCACACTTATTTTGGTTAAGCTTGTAAATCAGCAGTTGCAACAGGCCTAGTTGTACTGCGGACTTACCACCAGCTTCGTGAATAAACAAGTGCAACAAGTCCGCGGTTGCATAATTGCCGTGTTGATAGATATTGCGTGAAATGTATACTGATCCTCCTTTGGAATTCATCTACGGAATAGTTTCCGCGTGTCGGGAAGTTCTGCTGCTTTGATCGAGTGGCGGACGAAGACTCGCCGTACGTTGCCTGCTCCACGCAGCCACATCGGACGCGTGCCTTCGTGTTCGCTCTGAAAAGCGATTTCTTCCTCCATTTATCGATTACTCGTGTTGTTTGCGTGATTCCGTGATTCAATGTCGAGTGTGCTTCCGAAGACAGTGCTCGACCCCTGGTGTGACAAGCAGTGACTGATGTTATGCGAGAGCGTGAGCTTTTTGACGGGCGACTGAAGAGTGCACAGCCTATGCCAAAACTTCGGTAAGTTGGAGAAAGTCGCTGAACTACGTAGCTGGATTACTTCATTGCGTGACAAATGGTATGCAGGAATCGATGGCCCGGGCGGTTTGTTGGCAAAGCGGGGATGACAAACCAGAGACCAGATAGGCAGGTATGTTTTGAGGTGGCTTATTTTATATCAGCGTAAGAAACAGTCGCTCCGTGCGTTGATTGCATGTTTTAGATTCGCGTTGCGCTGCGTGATCTATCGTTCGGTCATGCAAGCCTCTTGTCGTGCTGTCATTTCTTGGCTGTTTACTGCACGTGATTATCCTTTAATCCCTTGTCGCCCTGTAAAAGTGTCTGCTTTTAAACATACTGGTGTCGCGAGAGCAGTTCACGTTCACCCAACTCGATAGTTTGTGCGTTTTTACGCGCAAAACAATCACACGACTTGGCACGTAGATAGAAAAACGCACAACCCTGTCAAGCACACATGAATGTTTTCGTGGCTGCGCTCCGAATCCTTGTGGCAGAAATCCTTGTAATTTCTCTATGGTTAGAATTTCACCCCAGCTGCCTCATAAATATTTTAAGAGAGCTAACTTGAAGTATACGTATTTCAGTTCTCTACATTATGTGCTAAAACTAATAGTACACTCCTACCGCTGCATTGAAGATATGTTGATATCGAGTGTTAGTAGAAGAATATGGGAATTCAATTTACTTAATTAAGCTAACACATGACACCCTTTGTTGCAATATTTGTGTGAACTTTTGTTAGCTATATAAATCTTTGTTTTTTCCTTGAGGCATACGAGGTGCTTCAAGTTGTATTTCTGTGCTTTATTTTTTACATCAGTGTTGTACTGATATTGCCTACTTGCTTGTGTGACGAGGATGTATAACCTATGTATAGCATTCAGGGATTTAGTATTTATTTTGTTTTGTGAGGCTATAAATTAGAAGCAAAAAGACCTTATTCCTATGTTTCCAGATGTTGACAGAGAGTTTTAGAATATTAATATTTTTCAAAGGGCTTATGTAATAAAAGAAATCCTACAGATAGCTTGTGTGAACAAAAGTCAAACTACATGGTAATTTGCTTCAGAGTACCAACAGTTTGTTTCCTGAATAGCTTACATTTATGATGTAATACAATATATGTAGCTGGTTCTTACACATGGCATGTGCGCATACACCATGCACTCTTTGCAAATATTGTTTTCATCATTTAGATCACCCACACACGTGCATGCTCTGCATAGTGTTATTACGTAGTTTTGTGAATGCGAAACATTCATTGGCACTCTGTCAATTGTCAGCAAGAAGGGGCTAGTCCAATATTGCCTGTTTTGATTGTGCCATGATCCCTTTATTCAAGGATTTACCCTTTAATGTATCAGTATGCCGGGTCCCGCGCAACAGGTTGAGAGTCCTCCAAACAGAGTAAGCTTCACCACTGGGGCGACGCGTCACAGCCCATCGAAGCCGCGTCTACCCTGTTTAGCTACCGGTGGGTAGCCGGCTGGCACTGGGGATCGAACCCCGTACCTCCCGTAGCTGAAACAGACGCATACGTGCAATGCCACAGCTACGGTTAATGTATCAGTATACACTTTGCTAAGACATGTTTGGTACTCGCTATCTGTGTGTGATATAACTTTTGTTGTTCATGAAAGTAATATTTTGTGGTATCTTTTATGTATGTATCAGCGAAGGCAGCTGTTCATGGTCCCGACACAGAGGACAGGTTGCAGTGCGCAATTGGAGCGGTCTTCGTGCAAGCCCTAACGAGCCTTATTAAGTGGTAGGCATTTCTTTTTGTTACCACAGAGCGATATTTCGGACACATAGCACCTATTGAGGTATAGCATACACTGTCTTTTAGCTTAGGTGGGGGAAGCCTATGTCCTGCACTTCAGTGCAAGATTCCTTGGACATGGAACATGCATCATTTGGTTTGTAATCCTTGAACATGGAATGTTGCTGGTGCCAACGTTGTGACACTTGGAGGCGTCTTGATAATGGGAACAGCTGTTCCTTGTCACTGCTGTCTTGAGCAAGGCAAGAGTTCTTGTTAAAGGGTTGCACAAGGAAAAACATTCAGCATTGTTTGTTGAACATTAGGTAATATTTAGCTCAATATAACACAGAAATGAGACCGGTGCACCTAAAACAAAATGGATTATTGCAATGGAAGCACAAAATTTTACGGCATGATGCTTACCCTGTGTTTTTTAGTACTTCGGTTGCAATTAACCATTTATATAAAGTTGGGGCACGTGCTGCGTCCTCTCTCATGGTCTTTGTGTTACATTGTGCTAAATATCACATGAGTTGGAAAGTTGGCTGCAGTGACATTCCCTCTTATAGGATTTGTTGGTCTTTTCAAGTTTCCTCCATCAACATCTATTTTGTTTGGACTGTCGAGAAATTGTGTGCAGTGAAATCTTACTTATAATCATGTTTCGCTTATTGTCGTTATGATTGCTTTTACCTTAAATTTTTTTAGTGGAAATAAAATATTGTTTTAACTAAGTTCTTTTTTTTACAAGTAGAAGTCTCTTTCAATTTTTGTGCTTTTTAAAGATACTGCAAACAACAGTGAAGTCTAAAAATTTAATAAATATAAATAGGCACACTTTTGCTATGTGCACATTCTGCCGCAAGAATTCGGCGAATTCAAGTTCAAGGAAGTAACAGGGGTTGTTGTTTCAGCTCGTTTTCGAATTTTCACGTGTATGAGCAGATTTGTGATATTTTTTAAGTTGTAGTGCAATCTTGTTTAAAGTAACATCGTGCAACATGCAAGTACTTATTCCTTTCCAACAAAGCCTTCTCAAATAATCCTTATGCCTGAAAGTTTGATCATCTGAATTAGGGACAGCTTTTCTTGGGAGGCAGCACATACTCATGTTTGATCACATTGTTTGGAACATGTTCCCACTACAATCTATGACAATACTATGAATGTGTTTATGTAACACAGCTCACAAGATATAGAGGCCTATCATGCAGAGAAGTGTAATCTGTGTGATAGTGCCTTCAATAGCCTTGTTGGACTGCAAAGTTAAATTGTTGAATGAATTCATGCTCTTTTGGAAGTACAGTACTCACGGATCGAAACAGGACACTCGGAGCGTGTGGCCGACGGTACATGTGCCGCCGCTCGTGGGTGCGCGCAGAACCAATGTGTTGCGTTGTGGTATAGGGGGTTACGGGGAAGACCTATGGAGCATGGCTACTCCATCCGATTGCCAAATTGTCGGCCTGTAGTTCACCACGTGTACACTACCAGCGCAGCGCTGCAAGGCTCACGCACATTCGCATGTCTACCAAACTGGCTCGCCACTGCGCACCACTTTTATTGCCACGCCAGGAGACGACCCTCTCATTCTGCGTGCTTAGGCAATGCAGTACGCATGCTGTGCAAGTAAGACGCAGGATTCAGTTAGTAGATTGCGCCTTGTGTGCGTTTGTAGACATGATAAACATCTACACAAAAGCATGAAAAGTTTACTTCGTGGTTTCTGTCTCGAAAAGAAAGAAAATGTGTGGCATGCTTTCCTTCATGCAACATGGAAATAATATCATTTATTAGTGTCGTTAGGGCAAACTCTGGCCTATTGTGGAATAAAAATGTGAGAAGCTCGCTCGTTCTTCTGTGGCCGACAGCTCTACAAATGCTTGCCACGCAAAATAGTCGCACTATGCACTGCTTGGGGCGAGACAGGAAAGTGCTTAGTTATTGTTTTATTGCTGCACGGAAACAGGCCCGTGGCTGGTGCTTTTCTTTTTCGTTGTGACAAAAAAGCTTGAAAAACTTCCTATGCTTTTGTGCAGCTATTTATTATGTCAGCGAGCGCATTTCAGGCGCAACATCTTAGCGGTATCCAATTACTTACTTGCGCAGCCTCTGTGCCCCATCGTCGAAGGGGGCCGATCGAGAGCGTTGTCTGCTAGCGTCACAATATAAATGGTTCGCACAGTCCCCATCGATTCGGGCTGCATGCATGCAAAAAAGCGCGAGCCTTGCAGCACCACGCTGGCAGTGTGCACTTTGCGAACTAAATGCCAATTCTTTAGCGACCGGAAGGAGTAAGCCTGCTCTTTAGCTGTTTTCGCCCTCACTCTATACAACAGTGCAACATCTTGGTTCCGCGAGCACCCATGAGCAGCGGCACATGCATTGGCGACCATGCACTACGAATGTCCTGTTTCAATCCGTGAGTACTGTACATATATGCCGACCATACTGGGCATGTTGGTACGTATTTGGTAGGAAACAAGAGTGCAAGAAAAAACATGGACTGGTGCATCCATTATTCTTTGTGTCGGCGTCTTAGCTCATGATGCTGTTCACTCCTGAGTGTACATTTTATTTCCTTGCTGAGCTCCTACATACACTCTAAATTGTATTATCTTTGTGACGTAAGGGTTCAGGCGATATTTTGGGCATTTGCATGGTCTAAAATAGTCGTGAGTTCAACACTGTGATGTGCTATTTCCTTAAATACTTGAGTAACGCAAGTGTTTGGTTGGGTTGGTAATTCATCGCCTAGAAACTTTTGTAAGGTACGGCAAAATATCAACAGAGAAAAGGGAGCGGACACAAAGTAGTGCTAGCTCGTGTTGTCGCCCGTTTGATTGTGCATGTTTTTTCTGCTGTTGAAAGTTTTCTTTAGAAAGAGTTCCTGTACTTGTCCTATCAAGACATTCAGTAAATGCCAACACACCCCAGTGTAGATTCTTGTGCATATTAATGACCAGCGATCAATTTCATAATTTGCAATACTGGCTAGTGAACATGGGCAACTGTGCACTCTAAAGCATGCAGCTACGTAAAAATATTTCCTTTTTTATAAAGATTTTGTCAGCTCTTCAAGGTACCTAAATACTGTATTTTTAGCTATTGAATTATATGCAAAAATAATCAAGGGTACAAAAATGTTTTGCTTGCTTCCTCCAACCTATTGCTTGTAGAAAGATGTGTAGAAACAACCTGTAACATGTTACAACATGCATATCTGTGTAATATACTGTAGGTCACAAAAAGCACAATTTTTTAATTGTATTCACTAGAGTTGTGTAGCTGTATCACCTAGACTTAGCTCTACATTTCATGTGCCTGTATGTTGCCCAATTTCATCTTGCACATAGGCGTGCGCATAAGAGTGGGGGCAGCCCCCCTCTCCCCCAACTTGTTGACTAAGGGGGGGATACAAAATTGGAAGCTTACTTAACTAAGTAAGGGGGAGTGCCGTGGTGAACATCCCTGCCACCCAAGTGTAGGAAAACCCTGCACACGCCTATGACTTTGCACCTCTGAACATGAGCCCTCAATAGTTCTCGGTTAAAGAAGAATAGTGAGAGCATGAGCCCTCAATAGTTCTCGGTTAATGTGGAAGCTTTGTGTAAAACAATGTTGCGGAATATAGACCCACTGTTGCATGCCGTAGTCATACATTGGGTGCCATTCGAATTGTGAAAGGAAGTTATTCTGCAATATTGCCTTAGAGAAGCTGACTCAGCTGATTCCTCTGTTCGTGATGGCTGGCTTTTCTCCAATTACTGATCAATCAGCAGCCCTCTGAACTGATGTATAGTAGTTAGTTTTTTTTTTCAACGCAGCATGAAGTCAAGGCTATGTGGTTCAATATTGAATCCAGAGGGATTATTTAATATAACTGATAAATGTATATCACTATTTAAAAAAGGCATAACTCATCAATTGTAATGTCTGTTCATGTGCTGCGCTAAAATGTATGCTTCAGTGCCTTCTAAGTTTTTATGTTCTCTCTTGCAGGTTTTAAATACAGCAGCAGTGCCACCACGACGGTGCTAGAAAAGACCCTATCATCAGTGCAAAGTCGAAAATTAAATACAAATGCAGTTGTGATGAGCGATGAAAACGACAACGACGGAAGTGCGGGGCAAGGCGCGTGTAATGCGCGCGTGAGATCAGCCAATCAGCTGATGACCTGTGGTGGCCCATAGAGGTGGCGTGCCACGATTGGGCCACGTGTGACCATTACGTGGCGGTAAGCTTTGTGGCTGGGGATGAGCCGAAGCAGCGGCAGACGGAAGACAGCGGGCCGAAGCGTCGGACACAGGCGATCCAGGTTCCGGCCAGGGAACGCGGCCGTCCACGCTGCTGCCGTCCAACCACCAGCTGAGGCGGCATTGCCGGCACGAGTACTGCATCTCGGGGCGCGGCCTGGCCTGCTGTTCTCTTCCTTGCCGAGGGCATCGCGGATCTCGGTGAGGCGTCTCCACGGTCAGCCGTTTGGCACAGCGATGAACGTGGCCTGGCTAATGGTCACGGTTGCGCCGAGCATCGCGTCTCGACGCAAGCTATTCGCTGGACGGGTTGGCCATTCCCCGCATGGAGCATCGCTTCTCCGATGCGGTTTGACTGCTCCGTAGCCCCACCCATGCCATCGAGCGCCGGTATCACCAGAGCGTCGCACATCCGCAAGGGACGAGCGAGACGTTCTGCCGGGCGAGACGCGGGCGTGTGTACGGAGGACCACGGAGCCGGGCGAGGTTCAGGGTGGCCGAGAATCCAGGTGCCAGGGGAGTTCTGGCTGAATCGAGGATCGCCGAGCGGTGCCGAGCCGTACCGAGCGACGCGCCAGACTCGGACGTGGGCCGCGAGCTCATGAGCTGCAGTGTGCACCCGAGGGTACCTGGCGGTGCCCTGGCCAAGAAGAAAGAACGTGGGAAAAAGAGCTAAAGGGTTGAGGCCACGAAGGCAGACGAAGCGGTGCGCCGCTCGAGAGGACGAGTTCCTGGCAGCGTTCTTGAGCCGGACGTGGGACCTGTACGTGTCGGCCAGGTCGAACCCCCGTGTGTCTGTTCGAGGTCGAGTCTGTCGGCCTGTACAAGGTCCAAGGACGGGGCCTGCAGAACGGCTCCTGCCTGGGTGCAGTGGCCGGGAGCAGGTTCGTGGGCGAGACCTACCGGGTGTGGTCCTCGTGAGCCGTGGCCTGATCCTAGACCTCCGGAGTTGCGACCCTGACTGCTGGGTTGGCCGCGATGTCCGACTCAAGGGCGCTGCACACGGTAGCGTATCCGTGCGCCGTCAGCCATTCCACCCGTGCCATCAAATAAATTGTTCATGTTAATCCTTTCTCGTCCGCTATAAGCAAACATAGTGACGAATGTCCGTGGCCATCACAGCAGTTATTCCTTGAAATGTCTCATTTGGTGTTTCTTTGTTTGTTTGGACTTATAAAACAGGACGTTCGCAAGAATTGTAAACAAGGACGAACTAGTTCCATTTATTGTCCTATCCGAACTGAATTGCTTGACAATATAATTCGTGTTTCCAAATGCAGGCATTATATACTTGCAGCCTTATTTATCGGCTTCGAAAGATTCTGACGTGTAAAAAACTATGATCTGTTCCTTGGTGGAAATGGTCTGATGATATTTCCTTTACAATCCTGTAATTTGTGGACACTTTCATATTAATAATGAAGCGATTTATTGATCTGCTTTTCAGCAAATGTTCTGTTGATGGCATAGGACCTTAGTCTACAACGCGACGTTTGATGTCAACCTAATGCATATGCTCGATAGCACTTCACTAGACAACGACCATCAGAAACTCAGATGTCAGGACTCTATAGACTAACGCTAGTTAATGGTCATCGGAAACTCTCATGTCGGGCCTCTACAGACTTAGGCTAGACTATAGTCATCAGAAACTCTAATGTCATAACTCTATAGACTTACGTTAGACTATAGTCATCAGAAACTATAATGTCATAACTCTTTAGACTAACGGTGGCCAACTACTACTAGACTCACATTAGGTACGCATTAGGAAAGCGCATTAGACTGACATTAGACAGTTTGAAGATTGTGATGTCTAATGACACTAGCCTGTTTATAAAAGTACATTAAATTTTTTCATAAGGGCGTATCCATATAAAAATGATAGTTTTCTTTGTTCTTTCTCGACCAGTGGTGATTAGTGGGGTTCAGTTAATTTATGTGGCATATATACCTGTTATAATGATGATATATTTCTCTGATAGGTGGCACATGACACTTACCCATTTAACGAGAGTTTTCTACGTTCTTTTCTGACAGTGGTAAGTAGTTGGATTTACTCAAATTTCGTGGCATTTCAAATTTCGTGACCTGTTATAATGATGAGATATTTTCTGATAGGCGGCACAATGGTACATGCCCATATTACAGTAATAGTTTTCTTCATTACTTTTGAACTAGGGGTGAGTAGGGCCATTTATTCATTTTCTGTGGCATATATGCCTGTTATAATGATGATATATTTCTCTGATAGGCGGCACAATTGCACAAACCCGTATTACAGTGATAGTTTTCTTCTTTATTCCTAGTGTACCAGTGGTGAGTAGTGGGATTTACTCAATATCTGTAGCAAATATATCTGTTATAATGATGATATATTTCTTTGATAGGTGGAACAATGGCACATACCCGTAAGAAGATGATAGTTTCTTTTCATTTTTTGTGGACCAGTGGTGAGTAGTGGTATTTACCCGATTTCTGTGGCACATACCTGTTTGTGATCATTATAGATTTTTGTTGTGGGATGAACGAGGAATGATTGCTTAATAGATGCAGCCTCAATATATTTACTGCCGGTTTAGTGACCAATTTCCTGTAGAGGGTACGAGCCAAACACAGGCACAAGCAAGCAAGCAAGCATAGCTGTTATAAAACACAAGCAAATGGGAGTGTTAAGTATGCTTTTGCTTTCTCCGCTTTATCCTGTCGCGTTTGCCTCCTCAATCGCAAGTCAAGGTGACATGATGATAATATAGGTGCTTTGCTGATCAGGACCAAAGCCAAAACCTTTTACAGGGAAAGCTGTTATGAGATCGAAACTTGGGTCACTGGCGGCGCCGTAGTTGTCTGTCACCGTCACCGGAGTCCGTAACTACTGTCACACGAAATAAGAAACAAAAGGAGTACCAGGGACACAGTGGGGCTCGAACGCGGGTCCGCTGCGTGCCAGCTCAGTATTCTACCACTGAGCCACGCCGGGGCTTGGGACTTGTTCGCAAACTTGCCTTAGGAAGGCTTCATATCGGGAAAAGAATCGCATTAATATGAGTAATAAAGCGTTTTAAAACATAGAACAACCAGGCGTCGAACAATGCGAATAGCGTAACGAGCAGGTCATACAATGCCCCAACGCACTACAAGAGCTTCTTTTTGATCACCTATTAAGTGTGGTGCATACGCATTTCAGACATAATTCCTGATCGTCATCAGCCACTGCGTGAACAATTGGTGCAAAATTGCTTGCAAGTGTTTAGCGAATACCACGCTTCTCAGAAGAATGACGAAGGAGCATAGCAAATGCTGGCCTAGTACCCATAGGTTATTATTATAATGCCGTAGTGGGTACCCAAAGGTGTGCTTGCAGCAACCAATGAGTGTTTAGAAAAGGATCTGAAAGACCGTTATTCTAGCTTTCGCTGTGACTGTGATGCGCCCTCGACTCAGGCCTGGCGTTTATTTTTATTTTTTTGGGGGGGGGAGGTTGGGAGCGGTGGGTGATTTTGCTGTTCTTGTTTGTGGGTGTGTTTGTATGCGTGATTGTATATGTACACTTGCGAAAACGCAATTGAAAATAAAACTACTGGGATTGGGAAGTGCGCTTCAACACATCCTCCTCACTACGTCAGAGACCCTGCATGGTTAATTTTGATGCCTCTAATTTGCCGATTCTCTACTTCTAATTACATCATGTTCACTTAGTGACTATTTGTCACCACCCTGTTTCAAAAAGAATTCTGAGAGTTTGCATAAAGTTGCGCAAGGCTTGCCAAAGTGAAGCATGAGCCCATCCACCAAAGCCTATACAGCTTCAAGGGTCGCGGCTTCCTCCTCGGGAATACGCAGTTTCTTAGGATGTGCCATGACTGTCTCGGTACGCTGGGGCAAAGCCAGGCTATGCACTTTAACGTTGTGCGATGTCTTGGTCGGGGGCCGTGGCTTAGCTACCTACCTCGCGTGCGCAACTTGGCCAGGTGAACGACATATGGTGCGATGCTTGCTTCTTCATTCTTTTTGTTTTTCTTCATTCTATTTGCTCCCATGGCTTCAAACCTCTATGGGACCCTATGCACGGTGTCTCCATCGGTGGCTATGTGCGGCGATCTCCGTCGCAGAGCGCCCGCTGTGCTCGGCGGTTGTTAGCCAAGGACGCGGGGACTTTTCTGCAACATTACTGTCTTTTTTATTATTTCACTAACAGCTCCGCTATGGAAAAAGGCGCCATTAAAGATAATCGCGGTAATTGAAATGTGGGCGTACTTCTCCACTTACCGTCGAGGTCTCACCACACACATATACAAAAGAGTTGCATCCTCGCGTGAAGGTCAAATTGGCGAAAGGAGGGTCAAACACGAGCATCGCTATGGGCGTCCACGACAGGTAATGTCTAATCATTAAAAAAAAACTGAATGCTGTTTGTGACTGCTGTAAGAGATGCGATACTCAGATGCGTGGTGAACTGCGAAACAGGGCACATAATGAAGCATTTTTTTCGTTAGTATAAATTGAAAACTTGCATGCCCACGGTGACACATGGCATGTGGAAAAAGAAAAACATCAGAAATTACATCTAAGGTCTTGCTTCCTGAAACCAAGATATGATTATGAGGGACACCGTAGGGAAGGGCTCCGCAATGTCGGACCATCTACGTGCACGGGTCTCAAGCACTTAGATTTCACGGCAATGCGACCACCATAAATGGAATTGAACCCCGTGATATGGATCAGCAGGGGAGCACAATATAACAACTATGGGCCACCGTGGCGGGTTCGAAGGACAACATCGATGTTTCATTGACTTCATGATGTAAAATTCGGTAGGATTTCAGTAAGATGTGTTTTCTTTTAGTATCGCCAAAACAAGAGAATGAATTACTCTATTAGGGATTGGGGCCCAGTTGATTTAAAGTATGTATTCAGTCCACCAAAGCCGCATATTTGACTAGAAATTGCGTTTCTGTAATGTGAACACGCCTCATGTCACGCGTGCCAGTTACATATTTACAGACTGTCGATGCCACTGCAATATATTGGGTCCCGTGCAACTCATGTGTGTGCCAGTCTGCTTGCCTTCCTTTTATAAATCTTGGCATCTGTACCGACCTAAACTACGGGTGTTTTTACAAAGTAATTAGATGGGGCAAGTGCTTCATTATACGAAACAGTCAGCCAAAGAAAGATATGCTTGAGTTATACGTGAGAAACAAAAAAAAATACAGCATCTACAATGTAAAGTAGATGATGGGGAGGTGTGCGAAATTTTGGAGGTTTTTTTGGTGATACCGTGAATCCTCCAGAAGCAGTATTCAGGTCCGCTTGGTGCTGCACGCGCTTTGCCACCGCTTCTCGCTCTCATTCCGAGGTCCACTTCTCGTTGCGCACGTTTCGCAGCGGCGCCCACGGCGCGCACCATCTCCGGACACGCCAGGCGCCGCGCTCGCTTGGCGGCAGCATCTTGGGGCACGAAGCGCGATCTGTCACAAACAGCCATGGTCTAGGAGAATGAGAGATAACGCGCACGCCGGCGCAGCCCCACTCAGCAGCCAATTGGAGAGCAGTGGCACCTCAAACGCAATAGAATGTCCACCCAACCACCATATTGCACACGATAATGATAATGATGATGATGACGATGATAGATTGTTCTCCTGCCCTTTGTAACGGGTAGGCAGCTCTCAACTGCCTCAACCAAAAAAGGAGGAAAGAAAGAGGAACAAGCCGAAGTGTGCAAACGCTTCCACTACGGCTCCTGCTTTTTTCAACGTTTTTGCGACACCACTTTGTGATTTCAACGTCATATGAGTGCAACGACTTCCAGAAGACACAAGGACTCTGCCGACACAATTTGGGCGCTGTGAGTGCTTACTTCTTGCATTTTATTTCCCCTCCGTCATCGTCGCTCGCCCACCGACAGCTAGCCCTGACTAGTGTCTTCTTTGCTCTAACGTGGCGCGTGCTTGCTCGCGCGCCCCGTAGCCGCACTGTCTCGCTGAGCGATGGAGTACCAAGTGACAGGGGAAGACATTGACCCTGAAAAAATCACGCCAGACCAAGGCTGGCTGACCGCTTCGTGTCGCCGAGCAAAAAATGAAGGCTCCAAACGTGTGCCGTCGTATAGCGCTTTGAAATGCAACGAGCACAAGCCTTGCAACAAAGAAAATGTGAAGAACAAGATTATTCAAGCAAGCCGAATGCCTCACCTACCAAAGAACGACATCCGCATTATCATTAGGCCCAGAGGGGGTCTTAACATCGCTAGGGTTGGCCCAACGACAATCGCTGAAGCCATTTCGACTTCGGCAGGTATCAGCGCATCGGAACAGCAAGCAGACACGCTCTGCCCCAACATTAAACAGAATATCTTAGTAGCAAGCACGCCAAAAAGAGAAAATGCTAATCGCTACGTACGCGTTAAAGAAATCTGCATCGCTGACAAGACCTATGAAGTTAGTGCTTACGAAGCGGCACCACATTCTACATGCAAAGGTGTCATTAGAGGGATTCCCGTGCAAGACGGTTCGGCGGACATTGATGCGAAGATTGTCAACGACTGCAATCCACTAGCTTTGGCTGCCAAGCGCATCGAAAGTACCACTGCAGTGATCGTGGCCTTCGATGGACATCGTGTGCCCAATTTTGTGCGATACGGATCGGTGCTACTTCAATGTACACTATACCGTAGACAGGTAGATATTTGCTACGCCTGCGGTCGGCTCGGCCATCAAGCGGACGTGTGCCCGAACCCTGGATACGTTATCTGCAGAGGCTGCAGCGTGCCGAACCCCGAAAAAGAACACCGCTGCACACCAACATGCAAGCTTTGTGGAGGAGCCCACCTCACTGCCGACAGGGAATGTAAAGAACGCTACCACATTCCATACGTGGTGCGCCGACGACGATGGGAGCAAGCACACTCGACGCGACACAACAGTTACGAAGCAATGAACGAGTTCAACGCAACCGCTGACGACGACCAGGCCTCGAAGCTTTCTACAGATGGTCGATCCGATGGCAGCCGATCCCGATCCCGGTCCCGATCCCGGAGTCGTCCCAGGAACCGCACCATGCGTGTATCGAGGTCCCGGAGCCACCCTCGGACCCACTCCCGCAGCGCGCGAAGTAGGACCCCAACCAGATCTATATCGCGAGGCTACTCTAGGTCTTGTTCTGATTCACGTCACGGTTCCCGTTCAGGTTCCCGGCCCGGGTCACGCTCCGGCTCCCACTCTGGTTCCGGGCCTCAGGCCGGTTCCAGGCCTCACCCCAGTCTCACCGGGGTCTCGCATCAATGATCGCCTAGCCCATCGGCACCACCATCGCCAGGCAACGCCAACAAGAATAAGCGGGGACCTCTCACTTGGGCGGACGCCGTCCGGTGAAAAGGAAACACTACATCACAGGTAGGGTCGGGTTCACTCCCAGAGCATGATACACACACCACATCTGAGATAGCGATCTTAAAGCACGAAAATGCGATGATGAAAGAGACAATACGCAAACTCACAGTCGCAATTGCCGAACTAAAAACTGACCGAAACGCACGCGCTGCTACGCCCACAACCGACGACGACAATGCAGTCACTCTGTTGCAGCCGCAAACCGTAGGCGCCGGTAACGACGACGGCGAGAGTGCACCCAAGAAACGCACGGTCGCCCACGACCAGCCAGCTTTAAAGGCAGAGTTAGACGACATTAAGAGCATGCTATCGGCGATTAAGGAAAGCCTTCACTTTCTTGGCGAAAGCATGGCTCTCGTGCAGTCTAGTTTCGCGGTACACGGTAATCGTTTGGGCCAAGTGGAGCAATATCTTGATCACATCGTCGCCCCTGCCGTTGCCGCGGGTAAGCCGTTGTCGCAACGTACAGCCGTGCCCAATCCACCGCATCACGCGGCCCTTATGCACCCGCCGGGTGCTCAGGCCAACTCCTAAATGCTTCAAGATGCCCAGGCCAATTGACGAGTTGCGAATCTGTCAATGGAACTGCAGGAGCTTCACCCACAAGAAAGCTCTCCTGCAGCAATACCTCCGTAGCCACGAAGCCAAACCTAACATCATGCTATTACAACCGCCACGTTTTCCGGATACTAGTGGTTGCCCGGTCCCTCGGGAGGACGCGGTATCCCCATCCTGGTCGCTAACAAGATTACCCGCACAGTGCACAGTCTCAATGTGCCCGAAATTGAGCACGTTATGGTCGAAATTCTCCCTGGCAATATATCACAACAAAGCGTATACATGCTCATTGTATACAGTAGTCCCAGCCATCATAGACAAAGATTCACACGCTTGTTCCCAGAAAGCTGTCCGTCTCGCGGGGCCTAACCCGCTAGTGATTGCAGGGGATTTTAACACTGCGCATAGCGTCTAGGGCTACACGTATGACACACCCAAAGGTAACGAGCTTTGGAAAATTGCTAATGACATTGGTCTTATTCTCATTACGGACAAGGCCTTCCCCACTCGCACTGGTACGTCCACGCAAAGAGATACTACGCCGGATCTATGCTTCGTCAAGAATATCTCTGACGCCCGCTGGTCCAATCTCGCGGTAGATCTCGGTAGGGACCACTTCATATTGGCTGTACACCTCCCCACAGTAAGCAGGAAGACCAAGTCGTACACGTGGGTCGACTGGGACTTCCTTCGTAAGACCCGCGCAGAACGACCTCCTCCCGATATCCCACCGAGCCTCGAGACGTGGACGGCCCAGCTCAAAGCTGATGTAAACAAGGCAACCAAAACTATCAGCACAGACCTTCCAACCGAAAAGATGGACAGTCGTCTCGCCCACCTACTAGAGGCCAAACAGTCTCTATTGGCCCAGTGGAAGGGCCAGCGCCTTAATCGGAGGTTACGAAAACGCATATCTCAGCTGAACAAGACCATGATGGATCACTGCCGCATCCTTTCAAAACAGCAGTGGGACGAAATCTGTACACTGCAAATCATTTCACACCCTTAAGGGTTGATTTTTCAATAAATCACCCATGTTACGCCTATTATTTCTGCCAAACTTATCCGCACGGGTGTAAGTACTATAGGTATATGTTAGCAAATTACACCCAAGGGTGTTTCCTTGAACGTTACACCTATCATATATGTATATAGTTTAGAGCATCAATACATATCACATCTCAACGGATGCAATCAAACTGCATGCCAAAAGTCTGGTGAAAAGGTCGATGTTGCGGCATTCGTTTTCATTTGCGGTTTCATTCACCAAAATGTATCTATGTATTATATTTATCAATGTGCTATGTATTATAATGTGCAATGTTTATCAATGTGCTATGTGCAATGTGCTATGTGCAATGTGCAATGTGTCTATCAATGTGCTATGTTTATCAATGTGCAATGTGCTATGTATTATATTTATCAAACCACCCCTATTTACATTATTCAGAAGATTCCTCACATGTTCAATGACTTAATTCGTGGGTTAACTTTTTGGGATTCCTACTAAAACTATTTTGCTGCCGCTCGTGTCCATTCTTCCCTAATTCTCACAGAGACATCAGTAAAAAAGATTATGTTGCACTTAAACATAACATGAAACGATTACACACGGTTTTCGACAGGCTATCGTGCGCGCTTTCTCATTTGAAATCACACGAAGTTTTTCGTACCAGAGGTCCTGGTTTATTAAAGACGATAGTCTTTTTTGGTGACCTTCAACGCAAAAATTTTGGTCTGCCTGCCTGCCTGCCTGCCTGTCTGTCTGTCTGTACATTTGTCTGTTTGTCCACTCTATACGGCATTTGGTACTTGAAATGGCCGACCTCATCCGCAGCGCCCACCAGCGTTGCTCAAGATTGAGCGTTCATGCTTGTGCAATCGTCAATTAAAAAGCAATCATTGCGCATGTCTGCGGCATCATAACAACACGTATAAATTCTTCATATGCGTCTTTTACTAGAAAAAGCATACATTAGTAATTTTAAGGGCCGTAGCGTTTATCACGCTGCGCTGACCATGCAATGCTTGCACGGAACGGGGAGTGTTTCCAATGCTTTGCTAAGACGAGACGGTGGTGGTATCTACCCGTCGCCTTGCGTTCTACACCTTACCACCTCTGAGATGGGCGCACACACCCCTCTCTAAGCCACACGCTTTGTTTTCTAAGAAGACTGCCAGATGGTGCTCATGTTTCACGTGTGACATGATTTGATGTTCTTTTTCGCCTTCCCTGTACGCTCGAGGCCCTCAAACGCAGTGCCTCCAGAATACCACTCACCCACTTTTTTGCGCAGAACACCAAATAAATGTCCTGTTCACTCTCTCCACACGCAAGACTATCGTCTTTTGACGACATTTGCAGAAACATGCAGATACGGGGCCAATTTTTTACAATGGGGGTCCATATATTTCATCACATTGAAGTATTTCGCATCAATACACAGGTCCCGGATTTATTCAGTGAGTTATAGTTAGATCTATGAACATGGATCAGTTCAAATTGAATGTTTGTAGTATTCGCATTGCCATGGAACGAGGCATGTTTACAATTAACAGACTAAGCTTACTCTGATATAGCTGCTTTGCACGCATGCTGCGCCACAGGACAAGTTTGGCGCAGATCCGCTAAGCACGGGTGAACTCTTCCAATGGGTCGCACCACTCTGTGGGCACTTACTGCTCTTTTTATATTTGCTTGATATGCACGCTTGCGCGTCGTATAATATACACGTGAATGATCGTAGACAACACTAGCGCAATGTACCCGTGCCACAAAGATGGAGAGTAGTTGACTAATTGCAGCATTGTAATTGACAGTTGTTACTGTCGCGTTACAATGCACTGATAATCGCACATTAGTATGCTCACACAAAATTTAAGACTTGAAATAAAAGCAAGCGTCCTTCATACTTTGTCGGTAAAAAAAGCATAGCCCCCGGTTCTTGCTGAGTGGCAGAGTGTTATTTAAAAGAAGCTAATAGCACAGCAGGGGTGTTGCTAGGATTTATGCGTGCAAGGGAATAGAAAGAGGAAAAAAGGGGGCCTGACGCAATTTGTATGTGCATTTTTGCCTGTAGTTGCATACGTGCGGATCCAAATCGCAAGCTTTATTTTTTTTTTTGCGAAATTGGCCAAATCCTGACTCGAAAGTAGCTCAAATGACAATCAATACGCTCATACATACGTTCACCTTTCCTCTAAAACAGTAATAATAAAACATTATTTATAATTATTACTGTTCTAGAAGAACGTTGATAGCATGTATATGTCAAGGCAGCATTAGTTGAGCTTGTTTCGGTTCTATATTTGCCCCATTTTGAATAAAAAATGCTCCTCAAACGAACATAAAAGAAAACGACCGAGATGTGTCAAATATGGAACAACCTTCTTGCCACCCTTCCCTAACTTTTTATTTATATCTAAGTTCCACAAGTAACAAATTTTGACTCCAAAATGTCTAAACAACGCGCAATAACGCCTCACCTGGGAAAAGAAAAATGTACATTACGAAGGCTACGCATTTCCCGCCTGCACACGTCAGTGGCAAAAAAAAAAAGACTTTGAGGCTCTGCTAACAAATAAATATGTTGTCAAGCATGAAATATTACACTATATCTTGGAGGCTTGACATAGCTTGGAAATTATATCATAAAACAGTACTGCTACGAGTTTCGGTTTCGGTTTTAGGTCTCGGGGCAACTGCGCATTGCCATCGTCAACAGGCAGACTTTGAATTGGGTGGTAACATGTCGTGTGCGTGTTTGCTGCAGGCTGACGGTGGTTTATTATTTTACTATTCACTTGCTTTGTCCAGGACGCGTACTTATACGGCTTGCACAGTTTAACTCGTGCTTACAGTAGATACAGTATGTGTCACTGCAATCTGTGGCGTGCCGGCAAGTACAGAACAACTTCGGTGCGGCGGAGTGTGTGTCCTCTGTCAACGGCTTTCGTTGAAGCTTGTGCACGCCGCAAGCAGAGTGTTTCTGATCAAGCAATCAACGGAGTGTACGCTGGGAGCTACATGGAGAACGCTTTTGAATTTCGTGCTATATCTGAAAAGGTAAGCTTTCGTGCATGCGAACAACGAAGTGCAGAAGTGCGTGCCTGCCTGCCAACTCCCGATTTGCCCGCGATACTCGTAATTGCAGGAAGCGACCGTCTCTTGGCGCCGGTAGCTTCGTGACCTTTGCTCGCTGTGTGCTTATCAGCAGCGATGTCTCAACAGTCGCAGTGTTCGTGAACCTCGCTGTGGGGCATGGTTAAAGAAAACGGGGGGATGTGCCCCGCGCAGATAAACCTTACGGCATGCGGCAGCGGGTGAGAAAAAAAAGGGGGGGGGCTGAGCGAGCCGAGGTGGGCAAAAGAAATAGCATAATAATAATAATAATAATAACGAAGCAGACCAACGGTAAAGGAGGCGCCAGTTGTCAGTCAGTGGGACTGCAGTGGACAAATAGGGCGCGTTTATTACGTGGGAGAAAAAAAATCCAGATTTCAATGACTGAAGATAGGGGTGCGTTTTTAATGCGAAAAAATACGCTAGCTATTTAAAGCAACAATTGAAAAATACTTAAACTTTGTATCAGTACCCCTTTGATGCCTGCGCTTTGCAGCGGCGTGACATGTGTTTTGTTAAAAATCGTGCAGCTAACCAAAGAATTTATATGTACCTTGTTTGGTCATTGATTTGCGCTTTTTATGCCTTGTTAGGTTTGTTTATATTTATACTAGTATATCCTAAATAATCAGGATATAGAAATATTGATCTGCTTTAATAAGGAATTGAACAGCCACACTGAGTTGCACACATATTTTTGCATTTTTGCACCGTTGTATTGCGGCACATAGAATATTGTAGAATAGAATATTTCTGTATATTTTAGTGTAGGGTTTTGGCGCTGTGGTTACATATAAAAGCTTAGCCAAAGTGTACCAACAAACACCCACACAAAACTTTCAGTTAGACTGATACAGCACAGATGATAATGGTGTAGGCATAGTTAGCCACTAAAGAACACGCTCGTGAAAAACAAAATGAGGATGGCGACACAGGTGGCTGTAAATGAAAGCAGGCAGAACTAACAGCTCTTGTCTGTTTCATGCATTTTGTCTGTGCAGGTTTCATCCGTACGAATGTAAACGCACTGATCCAACTAATAAGCCCTCCATGCATATATTCCTGTTAGCTACTTCTCCAATAAGTTGTGCATTTTCTTAATTATACATATTTATAGTCCAACAGTTCAGAGCTTATTGAGTATATATTTAACTTACTTGTGATACATTATCTGTTGCATGGCTGTTTTTATGAATTAAAAAAAAATTCAACTGCGAATGAGCTGCTTATGCATGCACTCAAAGTATAGGATTAGCACGTCTTATTTATTTTTTAGAGTAGTCAGTTTTACTCGTGGCCTAAAGTAATCATTTTGTTGACCAATAAGCAACCTGTGAAAGACATATTATAAAGTTATCCAGTACACCAAATTTATGTAACTGGAGAAGAAATTTAGAGTTGAGCTTCCACAAATACACAGTGCTGTGTTTCCAGCAGCAGTTGTCATTTTGTAAGTGCTGTTGATCCTTTCAGATTGGGGCTTGCTCGATGTTTTACACTAGTTTCACACAGTAGATTGTACATCTGTGATGTGTACAGGTCTACACAACGATCCTTCAAAGTAAATGATAAATATTGCTACTTTTCTGTCTGAATTGGTTTATATAATTTTTTGTATCACCCATTGTAGTGGCCTATTGGTTAGGGTATTCTAGCTTAGCAAGAAAATTTGGTATAAACGCTAAATTTTGAGCTTCCCAGTATATTTCAAACTTTTTGGTAGGTGCATGATTCAAGAGAGAAGCACTTTTTCACCACCACCATGGTCTATACTCAAACATGGCACTTGCATTCGTACACTAATATGCACAGATGCTTGTAAATGTAAAAGTGAATAGTGGTAAAGCTGAAAGTGGGGAAGCTGGAGCTTTTTATTATATGACACATCATAATGAGGTTCTGATTGTTCCCAGTATTTTTTAAATGCTTAGTTGAATGTTGTGCATCTCTTACATGCAGAATGTTGAAAGGAAAGCACACTACGTCTTCTATGATGGACTGGGTGGTGAAGATGCAGTGCACTCTTCATCACAACCTGAAAGCAGCTGTTCTGGGCTCATGACCCCACTCAAAGGGTCGTAGCAGTGGTGGGCGCTACTCATAGGGTGCACCAAATATCTTGTACATTTTAGGAACATTCCTCTGATGGGAAAGGCTTCATCTCAAGCTATGTGTCCTAAATACCTATTTATTTTTCCAATATGAGTATCAGTTTGCCATCAGATTAACAGCAGTGCATGTAAAAAAACTGTGTACAATGCATAATGTTAGAGTTGTATGATAAGCTGGAGATGGCCTAGATGTCTCCAGCTTAAAAGGTTGATTCACTAATGGGTCATTCGACGCCAAACATCGCAGCTATTTTAACGACCATCTCAAATCTATTCGAAAAAAAATTGTGATTTACTGCATTGAAAACAGTGAAACAGTAAAATATTTTCAAAAGAAAAAAAATTTTTGGTCAGGTAGTTGGCTTATGAACTTACCGGAATGTCGTTTTACTCTTGTTTGTGCAAAATTTTATCTTAAAAGTACTGCTTCTTGCTTCTATACCAAAATTTGTCTACATGTCAAGTACAAGTTCACGTGTAAAGTGTTTGAAGCGCAGTAATATTACTGCAATTTGACTGGCACATACCCCTCCAAGACTAACAAAGTGCTTGATACGGCTGGTTGGTGCTGTATGCTAGACAAAGAAAGTGCTTAACAGCGCAAAGGACAAGAAGGGAAAGAAGAGACGAGAACACATCCCTGAACAAACAACCAAATTTTATTGCAAACCTACTGCAATCTATTGAAAACAGAATCTGCGCATAACCATGCACCATAAGCAGAATCGCACATACATGCACCATACGGCGTACCTTATCAATAACCAGTCATATAAATGGGCCACAGATAACTAACTTCACAGCAGTTAAAAAAGATTGAGGGTACGCTAACACAGTAAGCACAAGTTGTTGAATGTGGAAGGCTTCACTAATCTCGTGATCGCGTCGATTTTTATATCCCCCCATGATCAAACACTTTTCAAGAATTGGCTGACAACAAGACTTATTACAATAGTCTGCCAAGTGGCTAGGAAGAGAACCTTTTAGAGAGTTGGCGTGCTCCCTCAACCGATCATTCATGCATCGCCCTGTTTGGCTAATGTAACTGTGCCCAAAAGTAAAAAAATATCTTGTAGAGCATCGCTAAAACATATTCAACATGGCACGTAGCGTGTTTCTTAGTGCATGCTTCTTTCTTAGGTTCTTCGCTGTTGACCCTGTGACATAGCCTAGCGAGTTTATCGCGTGCACAGAACACAACTCTTACACCTATTTTGCCAGTGACCTCTTTTAGACTTTGGGAAACTTCGTGTACGTAGGGAATAACAGCCTTGCTAGAATGAGGCTTGTTGAGTTAGCTGTTGCTTTGTCTCTTATCAGGCACTCTTAGTGACGTTGCGAGGGTCTCGGCAATAGAAGTCAGCTCGGAATTAAAAAAGCTTGCTTGTTGAAGGCGGTGAACTTGGAGCGAGAAACTGCACTCTATCTGGCGGTGACAAGAGCCAGTTAAAATTGCCTTTAGGCAAGGAAAAGCGATACTTCACTTGACTAACTTAGAATGGGTGGACGTAAAAAGGAGTTTCTTTCTTGAGCATGGCTCGTACTGCCAACATACATGATAAACAAAAAAAAGCATTTATAATTCTAGATATCGTAGCTTGTTGTCAGAAATAAACTCCGACGTTATTTCTAGTTTCTTCATTTCACGCCCGAAAACGTCAAATATCTCATCGGTGGTTCACCGAGGGTCAGATTGATCGATGCGGAAAAACACTAAAAAGTCACGTAGCCCAACACTTTAACTGTACTCGTGTGATCGAAGTTAGCCATGAGACTTCTTTCATACCGCGCGAGTAGAAGGTCACAAAGAATTGGTGCTAAACATGAGCCAATGCGCACATCTGCACCAGTGAGATATTTGACGTTTTTCAGCGTGAAATGAAGCAACTGTAATTAAAGTGGGAGTTTAATTCATGACAACAAGTTACGATGTCTAGACTGAGAAATGCTTTTTGTGGTTGACCATGTATAATGGCGGCACAAACCTTGCTCAAGGAAAAGCCTTCTTTTTACGTCCACCCATTCTAAGCTAGTCAAGTGAAGCATCGCTTTTTCCTGCCTAAAGGCAATTCTAACTGGCTCTTGTCACCACCAGATAGAGTGCAGTTTCTCGCTCTAAGTTAATTAAAAAATTAAAAAAGCCTGCTTGTTGCCTTCAACAAGCAGGCTTTTTTAATGCCCTGTTAACTTCTATTGCCGAGACTCTCGAAACGTTAGTAAGATTGCCTGATAAGACACAAAGCAACAGCTAACTCAACAAGCCTCATTCTAGCAAGGCTGTTATTCCCTACGTACACGAAGTTTCCCATAGGCTAAAGAAGGTCGCTGGAAAAATAGGTGTAAGAGTTGCGTTCTGTGCACATGACAAGCTCGCTGGCCTATGTCGCAGGGTCAACAGCGAAGGACCTAAGAAAGAAGCATGCGCTAAGAAATATGCTATGTGCCATGTTGAATGTGTTTTAGTGATTCTCTACAATAAGTTTTGAACTTTCCCCATTGATGAAAATAGGAAATTTCAAGGCGGCAGCTGTCCTATGACCAAATGGGAAGATAGGCGCCAATGGGAATGCTAAAAAAATATTTTCTTCCTTAAAACAAAAAATATAACGATAGTATATGAAAAGAACTGTTTAATTGTTTTCAATTTATGTATAAAGGTAATTTTTAGTTGAGCCACCGCATGGCAAAAATCGCATCTCAATATGAAGAAAAATTACGATTTTGTAGAATTTATGATTTTTTCTCATAAAGTTTACCAGCTTGAGAGGTCTCAAATATTTTTTTTTCTCAAAATATACCTTGCGTGGAGTAAGTATTCACTACTCAGATATTCATACAAACTGCAGTATTGCAATAAAAAATTGCAAACATAACACATTTTAGATAAATTCTTAGAAGCATATGTGCCAGTATAATTGCAATAATATTACTGAGCTTCAAACACCTTGCACAAGAACCTTTACTCAACATGTAGACCAAGTTTGGTATAGAACATACTTTTAAAATAAATTTTTGCATAAACAACACACAAACGACATTCCGGAAAGTTCTGAAGGCAACCACGTGACCAAACATGTTTTCTCTCCGAAATATCCTACCGTTTCACTGCTTTGAATACAGTTAATCAGCACAATATTTTTCTAGTGCATTTGAGATGGTTGCCAAATTGACTGGGCGTTTGGCATGAAATCACTCTAACAGCGTGTCATGAACACAGAAAAAGGTCCTATGCTTATTAAGCCATTTATTTACCCAGAAATAAATTGAAAGTGCTTCCTCTGAAGCACTGTATAACACTGCTTTTTTCACAGTTCTAAGGCGGCTGCACGTGCTATTGTTGTTTACATGTGCACTAGCGGCATTCATATCTAGTAGAACTCGCTGTTGGGATAGTTGGTGCATGTTTGCATTAAATATTAGTCAATTTTGCGCCAAAATGACGACCACAATGAAGAAAACACATAAACGGGATGGGCACTCATTTACAATTGTTTATTTCTTGAGGAAACAGGCTGATATAAACCCACTTTTCGTCAACGCATGTGCAACCTACTCGGGCCGTCCCTTGCCTAATCCTGCTATAGGACACATAATCGCTAGATACCGTGCTTTCAGCTCATACATGATGAGTGAAGTTTTGCTAACGCAATCGATACCCCGTTTCTTTTGTGAAAGCCCTTCGAAATTTCTCTTGGTGTGAATCCACATGAAGTCACATGCGCTCTTTTACGGGCACCGTCGTCATTCTTTGCCGTAAGGGAGTGTTCCCTCGCTCGATCATTGGCGCAGCGCGTCGTCGTCTGGCTAACATGTCTCTTTCTGCACGATAGGGGTATTTTGTAAACCGCTTCAGTGGCAGACTTCGTGAATGGCCGCGCATGCTTCTTTTTACAGCCTTTCAGCTGCTCAGCATGATTTCCAGCGATGCACCGGCGCAACTTTGCTAGTTTGTTAGGGGCATGAACTCCATCAGTACTTCATGCCGACTAGCCACCTTTTTAAGGTTGTGTGTATGAATATATGGTATATTATGAATATATAGTACAAACAGCTGCTAGTGAGCACCGGTCCTGTCCATGTGTTTTCTTTGTGCGGTCGTGGCTTCGTTGCGAAATTGACTATTCAATTCAGGCATTGATGTCTATTGACAGCACATGTTTAATGTCTGTAGCACAATATTACATGCTATTTTCGTATCCATATTTGCATGTTCAAGCAAACAGCAGCCGTGCCAATTGTGTCAATTGGATACAATTTCCTAATTTTGTGCAAAACCATTATGAAATATCCAACCAGCCTCAATTATTTCTCAGTATTGTTAATTTTATCAAGAAACATAACATTCATTATTCAACGTAAGTTTGCGCATCACCAGCCAATTGATTGATGTGTGCAGTTTAATGTCCTAAAGCCACCATTTGATTATGAGACGCCTTAGGGGAGGGCTCCAGAAATTTCGGCCACCTGGGGTTCTTCTGCACCCAAATCTAAGCAAATGGGCCTACAGCGTTTTCAATTGCATGAAAAATGCAGCTGAGTGCCTTGGCGACTAAACCATTGAGGCGGGGTCATCATCATCCAATCTAATACAGATGTGCCAACCGTAATTATAACTTTTAATTGACTATATTGCAACCTCACAGCAAAAGAAAAGAGTAGAACGGTTTAAAAGGAAGTTCTCCCCCCTTTCAATGACGTCCATAATGCTTTTTAAGTCTCTGGCTTTTGCCAGAGTACGCTTTCGCTCTGCGGAAAAGTGCTTTATGATTTGGAAGTGGCTACTAATACTCGCTGTCAGAGGACACAAAATATTTTTTCCCTATATTACTTTGCCATGCAGATGCCATTCAATAATGAGTACTAGTATGAGTGCTGGACATCTTACAGAGTAATTTATGAGGTTTTTGCAGCCTTAAGCGACGATAAAGAAAATCGTATGCCACTTTTTTTCTTTTCGCCACCCCCTTGAGCTCCTCCTTTACGAATATCTGGAATTTCTGGGTCGCCTGTCAAACAGTTTGACAAGCTGGGCAAATGCTATTGTGAGTTTTACCCCCGTATTTTAGAACATCCCTTCACTAAATGCTTCACCTTGACTTGAGAAAATTGATTCCAGCGTAGTCTCTAGACAGAGCAAATCAACCAATATCAGGGATAATCTGCAGGGATTCTCGAGAAAGGCAGCGTCATTTTTGGACAAGCGGTGGCGCTGTGCTCAGCTAGTTCAAGTGAAGGAGGAGATTCGAGTCGAGGAGCGTTCGTAAATAGGGAGGTTAGCATTGTTTGCACTGTGGGACAGTTCAAGAGTGCTTTTATTGAAATAGCTGCACTCTCATGTATTTTGAATGAATTAGTGGATGTCAAATAATTTCTACATCGATTTTTTCCTTTTGTGTGATTCAGTCTAATTTGTTGTACTACTATAAATTTGGAGCCCAACCGCGGTGGTCTAGGGGCTATGGTACTCGGCTGCTGACCCGCAGGTCGCGGGATCGAATCATGGCTGCGGTGGCTGCACTTCCGATGGAAGCAGAAACGCTGCAGGCCCGTGTGCTCAGATTTGGGTGCATGTTAATGAACCCCAGGTGGTCAAAATTTCTGGAGCCCTCCACTATGACGTTTCTCATAACCATATGGTAGTTTTGGGATGTTAAACTACACATAATAATCGATGCTGTAAATTTGGAATTTCAGGCTCCAAAATGCTGCGTTTGTTTTTCCTGAAACCTGCCCCAAATTTAAATTTTCTCCCTGGAAAAGCAAGATATGATGCTCAAAATATTGCTCCAGATGATAGCTTGGCTGCTCCACCTCTGCTAGCTGTAAGTGGTTACTCTTTCACTCTGCTTTTGTGTGTCCATTTTATGTTCCTTGATGTTGAATTGTTTCAGGGGCACATATTATGTGATGCGCTTGATATTTTACATCTTTAAATCAATTATTCTGCATGGTGAGTATCTAGTGATACTGGTAAGTTATTGTAATTTTGCCTATTTTTTTCACTCCTGTATTATTGTTTCTCCAGTATTCCGAATGTTTTAACACACAAGGGTTATTGTGAAATGAAAATACTATTTTAAGACTGTTTTGTCATTACATTCATTAGAATACCACTAGCTTTGCATAATATTCATAAGGCATGCCACAAAACATGCAAACTGTGGCGTATCATTGTGGCAATTATAGTGTGCATTGATATATTATTTCAGTATATTGGAGAAATAAGGCATGCTGCATTACACTACTCTTCCTGCTGTTTGTATGCTTCACTGCACTGTGCTTTTGTGCTGCATTGAAGCGTGTTAAAATTAGTTCTTCATTTTTAAGTGCAAATAAAGGCTCTTCTGTTGTACTTTGATATGCATGCATTGGTCGTTAGAGCTCAATGCCATACCACTGACGTCTGAATTCTGGTCTTCTTTTGTAGCAAATGGCATTTTGCTCTGCACAATTGAAAAAGGCTTTTGATTAAGGTACAATTTGTCTCTGAAGCCTGTATGTGCTCTGTGTCTACTAAAATAAATCTTATTTCATTTTGCACTATGACATGACCTTGTGAATGTTGTGTTATGTGTGACAGCTCATTTCGAGTGATGCCTTCGCATTCAGTTACGATTACATCTTATATGTGAGAGCCTTATATGCCGTGCTTCATATATGCACCATAAAAGCTGTGCTAGGGCCAGGATTACCACACTGTGGCAGGAGCCACTACAATAGGACATCTGCACATGAATGGTAAAGGGTAAGCTTTCACGTGCTTCCACAGGGGTTTACTGGAAAGAGGTAACACTCGAATTATGGTATTTTTCACATGGGTGTTGGGGCATTATTCAGCATGAACACCCCCACACCCTTTTTGCTGTTAGGGCGAATTATACCCCTACACTATTGTTTTTTTAAGGGTGGTAAGGTGTCATAGCAATATTATACCCTTACGCCCTTAATATTACTTGGGTGTACATTCGCTTTTACACCCTCACTCCCTTAAGGTCATTTGGGTGTACATTTGCTTTTACACCCTAAAAATGTTTGGGCCATAGGGGGTAAATTCGGAAATCCGCCCACTGTAATAGGTGTAGTCCTGCTTGATACACCCATTTCGTGGAGTGTAGGGGTGTGAGTTATACACACTATAAAACGCCTATATGGGTGTAATTTGGTTTACAGTGTAATTCGATTGATGGTCAGGTTCGAAATGGCAAAACGTGGAACTTACTCAAACACCTCCTCAATGAAACCAACACCCGCACAAATCAGCGTCATTCGATCGTGAAGATACTTCGTCAGGCTAAATGGACAGTGTCACTGGAAGATGTTGTCAAGAACCTCGTGGAACAATATCTCCCGCTTCCCACGGGCCCCGTGACCCCTCACCCTGATTACTCTGGCAGCGACAACACTAACTTAGACGCTGACTTCTCTATTGAAGATGTGCCCCGAGCTCTCCATGAGCTCAATGGCCGCTCAGCCCCTGGCCCCGATGGCATCACCAACAAGCTCCTACGCAACCTGGACGATTCCTCCGTCGCTTACCTCACTGACACTATCAACGAGATATGAAAAAAGGGTGAGATACCCGATGCTTGGAAACTAGCTCACACGGTTCTCATACCCAAACCGGGAAAGGCGCCGAGCCTAGATAACCTACGCCCCATATCTCTCACGTCGTGCGTGGGCAAAGTGGCTGAGCACGTCGTCCTCAGGGTTGGTCGATACCTCGAAGATAACGACTGCATCCTGCACCACACGATTGGCTTCTGACCAGGGTTATCCACTCAAGACGCCTTGTTACTCCTAAAGCATCAAATTCTAGATGGCGGAAACACTCGGGACACTCGTGCAATACTCGGTCTCGATTTAGAAAAGGCCTTCGATACAATAACGCACTCGTCAATCTTGAAAGCGATCGCAGCCCTGGGCCTAGGTCATCGATTTTACTACTTTATCCGCTCTTTTCT
This sequence comes from Rhipicephalus microplus, assembly GCF_043290135.1. Taxonomy (NCBI): domain Eukaryota; kingdom Metazoa; phylum Arthropoda; class Arachnida; order Ixodida; family Ixodidae; genus Rhipicephalus; species Rhipicephalus microplus. Next base: position 164,871,989 of record NC_134710.1, on the reverse strand, counting down.
CACTCGACGCAGAGCCGTCCTCCGCGTAGGAGACCTAGTGTTGGAAGAAGTGGAGCTCAGACAGCGGGGCACTCCTCAGGGATCCGTCCTCTCACCCACGCTCTTCAACCTCGTGATGATCAGGCTTTCCGAACGACTTTCAAAAATAGACGGGCTAAATCACGCTATCTATGCGGATGATGTAATCATATGGTGCTCCACAGGGTCGGATGGCTTCATTGAGTCCGCCCTGCAAGAGGCTATCGACACCACCGAGTCTTACCTCGACCACACCGGTCTCAGGTGCTCACCTGCGGAGTCGGAGCTGTTTATATATTTGCCCAAACGCCGGGGTGCCAAGCCCAAAGGGTGGAAACCTCCGGCGGAACGCAATATCACCCTCCACACCAGAGATGGTCGTACTGTACCCAGGGTAGACACCATCAAAGTCCTCGGCATGATCATCGAGTCCCGCAGAACCAACACCCAAACAGTACACAAGCTCAGGACTAAGACTGAGAATGCCATACGACTCGTACGTAGAGTAGCCAACAGGCACCATGGCCTCAAAGAAGACAACCTGCTACGTCTCGCACACGCGTTTCTTTTGTGCCATTTTACCTACGTTGCCGCTGCACACAAGTGGCTACGTGCTCAGCGCGATCAACTCAATGCGCTTATTCGCAAGGTGGTCAAACGAGCCCTTGGCCTCCCTATCACCACTCCAACGTACAAACTCCTCGAGCTTGGCGTACATAACATGCTAGAAGAGCTCGCCGAAGCTCAGGAACGCGTGCAATTGACCCGACTCACTACCACGAAGGCGGGCTGCCATATTCTGCGCGAGCTCGGCTTCTCCTTGAGGGCCAGGGACTCCCCAGAGTTGACTCTCATTCGCCGTGAAATCCGCGACCTTATCACGATCGCTCCCATACCACGAAATGTACACCCCGAATACAACAGAGGCAGGCGCCTTGCGCGGGTGACCGCCATTTTCAAGCGCATAGACATGGAAGCGGACAACGTCTCGTTCGTGGACGCCGCTGCCTATTGCAACAACCAAGCCTTCGCCGCGGTCGCGGTATCATCCGCACAGCAGACTCTTAACTCAGCCACAGTCCTCACCCGTAACCCCGAAGTAGCGGAGCAAGTAGCTATAGCTATAGCTATGCTCGACAGCAAACGGGAATTCATCTACAGCGACTCCAGGCCGGCCATCAAAGCTTTCGAACGCGGAGTCATCTCCAACCAGGCGTTACGTATCCTGCGCAGTGCGGACCCGAGTGCCCTGAAGCACCACACTGTCATCTGGTTCCCCGCCATCTCGGCCAGGTGCCGGGTGCCCTATCCAACCTCAACGAGATCGCCCATGATGCAGCGCGCGCACTTACCGACCGCACCGCCACAAGGCAACCTAATCTTGCTGGGTTAGATACCAGTCGGGATGCACCAATTACATACATTGAAATTACAAAGCACTTTTACCTGGAACGTCGCATTTTTCCACCCTCACATCCGAAATTTAACCGACCGCAGGCATTAACCCTATGCCTTTGACAGAGACACACGTACCCAAACCTTGCCACGCTTCACGTTTATTGTCCCGATGCATACCCCAGAGACACATGCCCATCATGTGGACACACAGCAACACTCGCACACATGCTCTGGGAGTGTAGAACAACTCCTCCCGACTGTACCTCAAGCAAGTGGGCGAGATCCCCCAGGAGCTCACTTCTCGCCGACCAGCAATGGGCCGTCCAGCAGGCCCACGAAGCGGCCGCCAGGTACTCCTTGTTGGTCCCTACGTGGGAGACACCCGCTATGCGCTAAGCGCGTCCTGCAGGACTGAAATAAAGTTTTTTTCATTCCATTCCAAAGAAAAGGAGGGAGACGTAGAGAGAAAAGAGAGAGACAGAACAACAAAATGTGACACACAGACACAGACACACACACACTCACACACTCACACACACACACACACACACACACACACACACACACACGCACGCACGCACGCACGCACGCACGCACGCACGCACGCACGCACGCACACACACACACACACACACACACACACACACACAAACGAGTTATCACGTTTCCAACAGCCAGCCATTGTCTCCTTGCAGACCGCCTACATTGTCTAAATGTCTACATTGTCTGTGCGTTCTGCGCCACCACTTCACCAATCTCTGTTTTGTGACGTGGACTGCTCTGGCCATCGCTGTGCTCTTCTCTGTATCTCCTCGGAATCTCAGTGCCAGCGGGAAGGTGGTGCCCTCTAGGTGATCGGGGCACAAGTCAGCGCAGCGGAGGACGATGTGTTCTGTGGTCTCCTCTTTAGTTCCGCATATTAGGCATATAGCCCGGGCCACGTCTGCAAATGGGTCGAACCTGCGAGGGTATGCCAACGTATGCAGTGCTCCTGCACCTGCCTCAAAAAGGAGTGCGCTGCCTCCACTGTTATCATAAAGGCGCTCCATGCCACCGTCGGCCTTGTGAGTGCGGTTTGTGAGCAGTGTGGATTTATCCTCCATGGCACGCCGCCACTGCTCTGCCTCCTCCTCACACACCTGCGTCTTCACTACATGGGCCCTCTTGTACATCTTGTCCTCAATCACCGGGTTTGCAGAGAAGCCAATCTTTTCAGGCTGCCCAGGCGCCTGCACCACTGCATTTGTGGGCTGGTTAGACTCGCATATCTGAACAGTCGCCTAGGCCACCATTCGTCGTCCATCAGTTGCAGGCGTGTTTCGTAAGTAGCCTTACTTCTCGCCTCACGCGCCTCAAATGAGGACCATACCAGGTCACCCTGAATGGCCTCTATGGCGACACGCCCGTCGCATCCAAGGGCCATACGGCCCACCTTCCGCTGGCCACGCTCCAGCCATTGCCTGGTTGTCACACATCTTTATGGGACAGTGCCATCTAGGAATCTAGATGAAAAACAACAATGACACAGTATGTGTACAGCGCTATCTAGTATATTGTCACCCAACTGCAATTTGTATGCATCTCTATAGAAAAGTGCCACATATATTTTATGATAAGAAAGATGCTAATGTGTATGCCATGTGAACGAGGGACATCCCCATGTAATAAGGGGCTATAAGAAGCTTCGCCCCTAAAAAAAACGTATGCGAAAACTATTCATTTATGAAGTTTCTTAGGGCTGGTGGCGCTTGGAAGTGCAAATATGCGTGCAACTAAATGAACTTTTTGTTTCGTTTCGAAGTGGGCCTGGTTGAATCCTAGCTTGTACACCTGAACAGGAAGAAAAAAAAAGAACACAAAACAAATTTTACATTGAGCGCTAATATTTTGGATTGACTTCAAGCCCAAAGACTGAGCAAGGTGCGTGACCCAGTCATGTTCCACAGCACCAAAATATGGCTATTTGCTTGCCTCCTTGTTTTGACGTCGATTAAATAAAGGCCTAGGGTGCACCCAGAAATTTTTTGTTGGGTAGGTTTAACCATATACTTTGCGAATGTCTGTGCACACACGCACGCTCGCACGCACACACACACACACACACACACACACATTTTTATTTTAAACACTTATTTGGAAGATTTTCCGAAGACAAAATTACCAATGAGTTAGGTAAATACACAATAAACTGTACTGATGCGTGACTTTATAATGCCAAGGTATACGCATGAAGCAGGCTGGAGGCCATGCAGGGGGAGACTATGCATCAGCTCTTTTTTTGTTGTTGTTGTCATTCTTGATATCTGGTATGTTTTCGTTTCTCTTCTTGTACCATTACTTTTTGTAGCAATATTTATGCACCAAAGTACATAATTCGATTCTTGTATTTTATTATCTACTGCCATTCTATGATAATCAGTGTTTTTTTATCTTGCGTCGCATTTTCGTTAGCAGATGTATAAATATATTTTCTTTGTTACTGTTTGTGCTTCATTACCTACGCTATTGTATTCCCCATTGTAATATTGTTTTTTGTTTTATCTTTCGTTGTATTATACATATTTTTTGCATGTATCGATGTACATTAACCCCTCCCCTCTATAATGCTTCTTGTAAGCCCTGAAGGTATAAATAAATAAATAAATAAATAAATAAATAAATAAATAAATAAAATGTTAAAGTGGAGTTATTAGTATAGTTCGCAGAACATAATCATTTACAGATCTTGAGTACCTTCTACTGAAAACAGGCTAATTGTAAGTGGAGGTGGAGAAGTCCTTATGGCAAATCTGTAAAAATTAAAGAGACTTTATTCTGTGTCGACACTTGGCTATTGTGCAGGATGTAGGAGTAGATCCGATGCAGTGACCATACAATGGTAAGAGCTTGTATTCGGCTGGACTTGAAAAAGGAACGGCAGAAACTGATACGCAAGAAACCAAATAATGAACGAGCGCCGAGAGGTAAATGAAGAGATTCGCGGCTCTAACTGAGAAAACCGACGTTAGCTTTGACACAATGAATGGTAATTTGAGTGATATAATTAAGAAGTGTACAATGGATATCGGGGGTAGAGTCATTAGAGATGACACTGTGGAACTATGCCAGAAGACGAAAAACTTCATTAAGAAATGTCCAATCATGGAAGCCTCCAATGCAACAGACGACATAGAGCAGACGAATATTTCGAAGTTAATCACTAGGATTAAGGTAGCTGACATAAGAAGCGGACACAGAGAATGAGCATGCTGTAATGAGTGGAAGAAGCCTGAAAGCTATGAAGGCAAAACTGTGCATAAACAAAATTCAGATGTATGCATTAAGGGAGAAGAAAGACAAGGTCACAACCAATATGGATAGAATAATTAAGGTGGCGGAGGAGTTTTATAAAGAGCTGTACAGAAGCCAAAACAACCAGGACGATATGATAAGAAGCAATTATAGTCCAGAGGAATTTGACATCCTACCAGCAATGACAGGGGAAGTAATGAAAACTCTAGCGGGAATGGCAAGGGGCAAAGCCTCTGGCGAGGCTATGGTAACATATCAGATATGCTCAAGGATTGCAGAGAGACTGTGTTAAAAGAACTTACCCTTGTATACAACTTGTCTCTTGACGAGGAAGGTACCAGAATCTTGGAATAATGCCAGCATCATCTTATTCTATAAGAAAAGGGACGTAAATGTATACAAAAAATTAAGTGTCAATTAGCTTACTGCCTGTTGTCTACAGGCTATATACAAAAAAACATTGCTAATAGTTTTAAGAACGACGGAGTTTCATCAACCAACAGACTTAGCAGGATTTTGTACAGGCTTCTCCAGAATAGACTATATTCATACTATCAATCAGATAATAGATAAATGCGGGGAATACAACCAACCCCTGTACTAAGTCTCCATAGATTACGAGAAGACATTTGATTCGGTCGAGGTATGTTTCATATGTGAACTGAGGAATCAAAGCGCCGACGTAGCCTATATAAACATACTGAAAGAAATCTACAGCGGATCCACAGCCACCGTATCCTTCATGAAGAAAGTGATAGAAAACCAATAAGTAAGGGTGTAAGGCAGTCAGAGATGATATCTCCAATCATATAGGTCGCATGTTTACAGGGTGTTTTTAGGGCCCCTGGAGGGGGGAAAGTTAGGGACGAGAGGTAGTGTAGAGTATCTCTGTAACCTGCAATTCACTGATGACATTGCACTGATGAGTAACTCCGGGGAATAGTTACAGCTTCTGATTACTGAAGTGGACACGAAAGCAGAATTGTTGGTCTGATGATTAACAGGCATAACACTGAAGTAATGTGCAACTGTATTGGCAGAGCAAAGCGATTCGCGGTAGGTGGCGAGACATTGGAAATTGTAAAAAAGGATGCGTCAACTTAAGACAGATAGTAAGCACTGAACTAAACCATGAGAGTAAAATAACTAAAAGAATTGTCATGGTCTATTCACGAAGTGAATGATGATGAGTGGGTGAAGCAGGGATTGTTCGGCGTTACCGTAAATCACCCGTGACATTGACCACTGACGCAATGTTACGACCGAGGTTTGCAGGCACCGGAGGCCCGGGATGAAGTTGTCGAGGCAGGAGGAACAGAGACTTGAAGAGGGTTTATTAACATTATGCACATAGTGAGCTCTCGTACATGACGAGCTCTTTCTTACATGGCGAGCTCTCGAATCTGGTATTCCTCTACATGGCGCTCCTCCGAATGAGCTGGGTGGCTCATTATAAAGGGTATGTGCTCCGCAAATCCCTAGATCAGAGAACACGGGCAGAGGTTACTGTCCAATGACATATCATACATAGCCGGCGAGGGTGAAGAGCATGCACGGCCCATGTGAACGTCCAATATTGAGGCGTGACTCTTCACTCCAAGGTGGCGCCAGCGGGGCTCTTCACCGTCGTGTGTGTGCAACTAGTCGAGGAGTCCCAAGCCCATGACAGCATACATCAAAGGGTCCGCCGACCTGTTCGCTCAATTGGCGGGGCGATTTGTGGCTGCCGCTGCAGAATCTTTCAAGGAAGCTGCTGTATTTGTTGTCCTCTTTTGAACGGCTTACGGTGTCGTGGCGACACGACGTCTCACCCTCCAGCTAGGAGGAATAATACTGGCGGGCATAGGCAGCCAACTGGTCGGCTACTTGTTGGAAGATCCAGAAAGCGCCGCTCCCTCCTCAGCTCTTGCGCCAGTCAAAATAGGATATAAATGAGTGACAAAGCGGCTTACAGTTATATACAATGCTTATTGGTCATAACTGACATGTAGTGACCGGTAAAAATTCATTTTGCATTCATTAATAATGATTTGTGGTATCGAATGTAGCTTGAAGCTCGCAAAGATGAGGTCTGTGCACGTTCCCCCGGTGGCTGTTCTCGAGGGGTAGCGCTTTGGCGTTTCCTGTCAACTGATGAGTTGCGCGCACTTGTTTTGGGAACTAAGCGGCTACTTCTATGTTATTGTTACGTTGACCGTATACGTCGTGGGTGGTTGGAGTGCAAGCAAATTTAACGCAAAAAGTTTCGAAATACTAAAAAATAGACAGGTGCTGCCTTTAGAGCTGTATCTCATTTTGTTGGCGTTTTGGAGTAGTAAATAAAACCCTGGTAGATAGATATTCAAGTACACATCGACCTTCAGTCGCGAGACATATACGTACGTGTAATTACATCTACGGTCAGCCCAATGTTAAATAGTGAATGAGAAGGTAAGGAGCCAATATTTTTACTTTTAGAAAACGGCAAAAAGCAGGAAACATTGTACGAAAGTGATGACTTGTTTGCATCACTCACCGCAAAGCGTTGTCTTAAATTGCTAAACCCGAACGACTCTCGGCAGGAGACAGAGTATCCGCATTGTTTTTATTCCAAGACAACGTAAAGGGTGAACATATAAAAAGCGCAGAATGAGATGAGTATCGCAAAGAAATGCTTTCCTATACCGCATACGTTGAACAATGTTCTGGTCTTGGCGCCTCATACAGCAGCAAACTGTTTTCAAGCGAAGCTCGCCGTCGTCACAAGCTACAGAAAAAGGTTACAACTGCACGAAGAAGACACCACATAAAAAGCATAGAAACATGCCTTACTCGAAGCGCAATGTGTGTGTGTGTGTTTATGCTTCTTACATGGTGTCTTATTCGCGCAGTTGTAATCGTTTTCTGAATAAATTAACCAACTAGCCTAAACACGTCATTCAATAAGCTTCAATTGAAAACGGGCCTCCCTTGCTTTCCAGCCAACGTTGACGAAACCTTCTTGCTGTTAGCATAGGCGTGTCGCATACTGTTATGGCAGGTTTTTGAATTGGCGCGAATCGTGGGATGTTGTTTATAGCAGTGCGGCTTTACCAAAATAGCTACATAAGGTGTGTTGAATATTGTTTTTATGTATAAATAACATGGCAAATATGGGTGTATAATTTTTTTGCAAAAGAAAAGTCGCAGCTTAGCCGCAAATGTGAACCAATGAACGCGATACAGTCTAAGGCAAAATGGTGTTGAAAGGGTGTGTGGTTCGCCTGTTTGGGGACTGATGGGGCTGCCACAACCATAATTCCCTTTAGGGACTAACGGCACCGGGTCTTACAGTTAGTCTTCACAGACCAGTTTAAGGTGCTAACATTTAGTCCTAACATTTACATCTTTGCGGGTAAACGTTAGTCCCACAAATCACCTCATAGGACTTACATTTGGTCCTCGCATTTACACCTTTTTGGGCAACCGTTAGTGTCCACATTTATACCTTACCGGGGAACCGATAGTTCTAAAAGTTGCACCTCGCTAGACAAACGGTTGGTCCACTCAAATACTCCAATAGGATGAACATTTTATTCCCAGTTCAAATATTGTTTCTATACTTACTCTCCGCGAGGCCTAATACTTTTTTCGCTTGTTTTTCTGCGCAGTGAGGAGAAAATGGTGCAGAAAAGAACACGCGAAAAATGACTTAGCCACTTGTGTGTCACTGTTTTCGCAGTCACTGCAACAATGAAACACAAAAGTGAGACATTCAAATGTTTATTTTGCTTATACACATGAGGTTTGTCCATTATTTAGGAGAATTTATGGGGAAACGTACAAGCCAAGCTTCATTGTCACATCTCTTACAATCCTTCTGATGCTGCTCCGACGAAAGCGATAGAGGGCAGGCATTGCTGACGCCAGCGGTTCGCCTGTTTGGGGACAGTGACTGGACGGAAGTGGTGGTAGAGGTCGGACGTGTTTTTGGAGAGCTCCGGAATGACAGCTACAGATAAGTGTTTTTGCATGTTTCCAGATTGCCTCTGTATGTAGCGTTATGAGAACGTAAGACGCTAGCGTAAAGCTTGATTAGGTCTAGTACGGTGTACGTTTTTTTTTAGTATTTTGTACTGTGTCTTTTTTTTCTCCAGCCACCACGTGGCTGAGGCCTGAGCGTAGACCGACCACGTGCATGCGCAGGTGCTGTGAAGTGTAGCGTATTTATTTATTTATTATTGTGGTTCTTTTTGGCTTAGACCAGTGTATTTTAGTACAGTTTTCTAACACGTGGGCATCGGTAAACTGAGCTAGCCATGGTCAAAAAGACCGTAAAGTGTTCAGAGTGCGGGGTAGGGTGGAAGGTGGAAATTAGTGCGGAGGAGAAAGCAGAAGATGACGCCAAGTGTAGACAGTGCGAGTTCGAGGAGAAAATGAAAAATATGATGGCGGTCCAGAGTGGGCTCATGGAGAAAATCGCAGAGCTGGAGAATGCATTGGCGAAGGAGCGAGAGAAAACGTCAGCCATGGAAGAAAGGCTCCGGGCAGCCGAGAAGGGCCTATCGAAGGTCGTGAAAGGGAACGAAGACGCAGGTGACGGCGGAAGCAATATGGCGACGACCCCCCGTGCGGGAGAGATGAAGGAAACAGGCAGATACATTGGCCACAGGGCCCAGCTACCGGGAAGTAGTTTTGAGGGGAGGGAGGGAGCAAACCAGCAGCCGTGACTCACGCTAGTCACCTAGTCAGCAGCCAGGTGCAGGTTTCAGAAGGAATGTCTGAACAGGTCATCATCGCCGGTGACTCAAATTTAGTCCGATGCGCAGCGGCAATCAAAGAAAGGGTGAAAGGCGACAAGAGAGTTGCGATAGGGACGTTCCCAGGACAAACGCTGGGGACAGTAATGAGTCAAGCGGGTGAACAACTCGCAGCTAAAGCTAACAATCGTAACCTCGTTGTAATTGCGGGAGGGTTAAATGACGTCCTGAAAAAAGAATCGTCAGGACTAGCGACGACCTTGGCGAAAGGGGTGGATGACATGCGCACCGTGTCCCCCCAGGTGCAAATTGTAGTATGCACAGTACCGGAAGTACCAGTACGCAACGTCAACCTGCAAAGAGCGGTTGTCGACGCAAACAAAGAGATATGGCGAATTAGTCGAGAGAAGGGTTTCGAGGTAGTGGATTTAAACAGGGAAGTGCACAGGTGGGGTGGATTCCAAAGAGACAAGATTCATTTCGATAAGAGGCTTGGACACGAGGTGGGCTGGCGACTGGCAGGACGCGCAGTAGCTTTTTTGGGGGGCTCACGGGCCCTTCGGAGTCCGGGGTAGCTCGTAACAGGGAAAACAACCAGGAGGACGCTTTGACAGGTAGAATTGCGAAAAACCAGAAAAAAGGTAAAAGAAAAAGGAAAAAGGCGCGTGTTGCAATTAGTTACATAAACATGCAGGGTGGCAGAAAGAAGGCAAAATGGTTAGAGATTGAGGAGCAGTTAAACAAAGAACAGATAGGCGTGTATGCGGTTACAGAAACACACCTTAGAGACTTGGAAGAGCCACCACATATTAAAAATTATGTTTGGGAAGGGTGTAACAGGACCATATCGGAAAGGAAAGGTGGGGGTGTAGGAATGCTAATTCACCGCGGAGCCAAATGGGTTAGAGTGAAACAGACGTGTTCAGAGCACCTCTGGGTTCTGGGCACAGTAGGTGGAAAGGAAACGTGGCTAGGGGTAGCCTACTTGTGGACGGGGAATAACTGCAGAGAAAAGAATCAGGAGATAGTGGATTGCATGAGTGCGGATATTACGGAATTTGGTAATGGGGCCGAAATCATCCTTCTAGGGGACATGAATGCCCACATACATGACCTTGACGGATATTCAGACACCAATGGGAAGTTATTACTAGATCTTTGCGAGCAACATAGTCTGGAGATAGTTAACACGGGGCCTAAATGTGACGGCCAGATCACATGGGAAGTCGGAAACAAGCAATCAAGTATTGATTATTGTCTCATGACTGAAGGAATTTACCACAAACTGACAGAAATGAGGATAGACGAGGAAGGCATTAACAGCTTGGGTAGTGATCATAAACGAATAACATTACAAATGGGATACGAAACTGAAAATATGAGCATGGAATCAAAGTCTGGCAGCTCGTATTTAAATGACAAACAAATAATAAATATAGCCGCAAGAGTCGAGGAAGAAGTAGGCGAAATACCAGGCAAGGACTGGGAGTATAGTGAGCTGTTACATCTAATGACGAAGGAGATAGGGAAAGAGAAGAAAACTGTTTGCTGGAAAGGAAAAAGGAAGCCAAAAAGTTGGTGGAACAAGGAAATCCGGGAGGCGATCGAGAAGCGACGCGAAGCATCACGGGAGCATAGAAAGGCAAAAAAGGAGAAGCGGCCGCAGGACGAAGTCAAAAAAATATGGGAAATATATTTAGAGAAAAAATCCCTTGTACAGAAATTGGTAGAGGCAAAAATTAAAGGTGAAAGTGAACGCTGGATGACAGAGATACACGAAAAAAAGGAGGCCGCGCCTAGGATTTTTTGGAGCCACATAAAGGCGCTAGGTAGGAAGTCTGTCACAACGCAACAACATATTCTAGATGAAGGAGGAAATCAATTGGAAGGGTACGAAGCGCTAGGTTACATCCAAAAGGTAACAGCCGATTCGTTTCAAAAGAGCGTCCAGGGGATCTCCCCGGTGAGTAAAAGTGTGGCGGAGAAAGCAACAGAGGAAGAGCTAGTACTTGATAATTTCAACTGGAAAAAGGCCGAAGGAAAAATTCCAAAGCGCACTGCCGCGGGTTTAGATGGGATTCCCGTTAGCCTCATTAACGAACTAGGACATAACACTAAAGAAGCATTGTTAAAAGCAGTAGAAAAAAGCTTAAAGGACGGACAAATACCGGACAGTTGGCGACAAAGTAGAATGAACTTAATCTATAAAGGCAAGGGAGAAAAGGACAAGATTCGCTCGTATAGACCACTAACCATTACATCGGTACTATACAGGTTGGCGATGCAAGCAGTAAAAATGAAAATAGAAACATGGGCCGAACATAACGATATTTTGGGAGAACTTCAGAACGGATTTCGAGTCGACAGGCGGTTAGACGATAACCTGTTTGTTCTCAGTCAGTGTATAGAAATATCTAAAATAGAGAATAGGCCCTTGTACGTGGCTTTTCTAGACATCACTGGGGCATACGACAACGTTAACCAGGAAATTTTGTGGGATATATTGAAAGGAATGGGCATGGGCGACGACTGTATACAGCTTTTGAGGGAGATATACCGAGAAAATACAGTTTGCATAGAGTGGGAAGGAATGCGTAGCAAAGAGAACGTTGAGGTTAGCAGGGGTCTGAGACAGGGATGTCCTTTGTCCCCGCTGTTATTCATGCTGTACATGGTGAGTATGGAAAAAGCGCTAGAAGGTAGCAACATTGGTTTTAATCTGTCACACAAACAGGGCGGCATGATGATTGAGCAGAAGCTTCCAGGTTTATTTTATGCGGACGATATCGTCTTATTTGCGGACAGTCGAGATGATATACAGCAGCTGGCGAATATATGCGGAAGGGAAGGTGAAGCTCTTGGACTAGGATTCAGTGTAACGAAGTGTGGATTGATGGTATTCAATGATCCCTGTGATCAGACGGTGTCCATACAAGGCCAAGAAATACCGAGGGTAAGTGAATACAAGTACCTTGGAGTATGGGTAAATGAGAGTGATAGATACATGGAGGTACAGGAAAAAGCCTCGGCAGCAAAAGGAAAGAGGAATGCGGCAATAATGAAGCACAGAACGTTGTGGGGATACAATAGGTATGAGGTGCTTCGAGGTCTGTGGAAGGGTGTAATGGTTCCAGGGCTTACTTTTGGGAACTCAGTGGTGTGCATGAGGGCAGAGGTGCAATCGGGAATGGATGTAAATCAAAGGACTGTGGGACGCCTCGCGTTGGGTGCTCACGGGAAGACGACAAACGAGGCTGTAAAGGGCGATATGGGGTGGGCAGGTTTTGAGGCGAGGGAAGCGCAGAGCAAAATAAGGTTCGAGGAAAGGCTAAGAAATATGAAGGAGAGTAGATGGGCAGAGAAGGTGTTCCGTTATTTGTATAGGAAGAGCGTGGACACACAGTGGAGAAAAAGAACTAGAAGACTCACTAGTAAATATACGGCTGGTATTGTAAGCCATATGTCAACAAAGAGCGTTAAGGGAAAAGTCAGGGAGGCGGAGAGGATTTACTGGATGGCAGCTATGGAGAAAAAACCGGCTTTGAGTAACTACCGAAAGGGCAAAAATGAAATAAGGAGGGAGGCATTTTACGATAATTCAAGGGGAAGCGCTTTACTGTTTGAAGCGAGATCGGGTTGCCTTAGAACGCGTAGTTATAAAGCAAGATTCAGTAAAGAAGAAGAACAATGCACATGCTGCGGGAAAGATAAGGAAACGGCGGAGCATGTTCTGATTGAATGTGGAGATATCCACCCAGGTGTACGTTTGGGCACGAGCCTACAGGAAGCCTTGGGTTTTAGGGACAACAATGGAAAGCTGAACACACCCGCGATTGAAATAAGTAAGAGACGGTTAGAGTATTGGTGGCAGAAAATTAGAGAAAAAGGACAAAAATAAATATTGGAAAAATAAAATATGGACAGTGTGCCGTAAATGGCAGAGAACTTAAGCTGAAAATTTACCTTTTTTTCCATTAAGATAGAATTTATCGAAGTAGAGGCATTAGGCCAACATAAAAAAAGAAAAAAAGGTTTTTTTTTTGTCGAGCCTGGTGGCATACTTGTCACCACCCCGTTATAAAGGGGACGCTCATAGCATCCATCCATCCATCCATCCAGCGCACACAGCCACATTCCTCTCCACGGTGTGTGCCCACGGCTGTGCAATAAGATTGCAAAAATAGTCATTCACCCGTGACAGAGGATGAATATGCATGAATATGGCAAATACGTGCAATTTGAGATAAAAACATACGTGTAAAATAGAACATGTAAATAATTGCACCGTGATGTCACACATCTTTGAAGGCATATTTCGATCCCCGTAGCGCACAACAGCTTAAGTGCGGTAGTCGCAGTCATAACTCGGAGTCGCCGTGAATCACCGTGTCGCCAGCGAGGCAGCGAGTTCTAAGCGAACGCCGCTGTTCAGCTCGAGCAAACGAACTAGAGACCAAACACGGTGTTGCACGCGGAGCGTATGCTCCCAGCGAACCTCGAACAGGAAAGCGACCGTAGGCTGGGCCGCCGCCATGAACAGTGCTGAGTTGGTTTGGAGCGAGCGCCTAAAAACAGACGGTAATAAGGACCTTTTCTTCAAAACAGAGTGAGTGCGAGTGCAGCAAGCAAACGCGAGTCCACCGCCATGGTAGCCGCCAGCAAACAGCGCGAGCTGCTTGCGACCGATTGGCGGGGAAGCCAACTGTAATGGCGACCAATTTTCACAGACTCGGTTCCGACGCTAGCGAACGCCTCGCCAGCCCGTGCACCTACAGCAAGCGATATACTACAACCAAGCTCGTTACGAGTAGCGGTTTTGAAAGAGTAAAAAGAAGAAAAAAGCGCAGTCCCGTTACTGCCTCTCTCAATCGAGGGCACCTCCACAGTTATGCGCAGGGAAGTGGGGATTGGGAATTAAGGAGACAGAAGAGAAGAGGTAAGAGAAGGGTAGTGAAAAGCATTCGCACCGCAGCACATAGCGTGCGTCTGAAACCGCTGGGATGATCCGCAACCATCAGGAAAAGCCGCCGGGAAGGCCGGGGAAATAAATCACCGAATAAGAAGAAGATAAGCCGAAGAGGCGCATCAAATGTTGGGGAAAACACCCGCGTGAACACAGAGCACAAGTACGAGAGTAAAAAAAAAAAGAAACAAAAAAACCCGTATGGTTCCAATTCAACCAGAAGAAAAAGAAAAAAAAATCAGTTGAACGCGCAGATTGGTGTCATGTTGGAAAACACTTGCGTGAGCGGGTTGCGCAAGCACGAGAAAAGAAAAAAAAGGGAAAAAAGAGTGAATTCAACGAGAAGGGAAAGAAAAAATAAAAAAAATCAGTTGAACTAACTGATGGGAAAGACTCGCGTGGGCACGTAGTACAAGCGCGAGAGGGAAAAAATGTTCCAGTTGAACGAAAAGTGAAAAAAAACGACTTGAACTTACAGATTAGTGTCCTGTTGGCCTCGGGAAAATAATCCAGCGGGTTCACAGAACACTGGCAAGGGCGCATAACCCAAACACGAGAAAGAAGGAAAAAAATGGGGAAAAAGGGTTCAGTTCAGCCAAAAAAAGGAAAAAAAAAGAAATGATGTTTAGCTGAACACAGAGATGAGAGTTACAAGCAACCGCAACGTGTTTTGGACGACTCACAATACAGCGACAAAGTCTCCGCCCAATATCGTCCGCTCGGAGCTCATCATGGCGGCTAAGACAGGCGAGCACTCGGTGAGCAAGCGTCCGGGCGGCCGTGCGCAATGGCGGTCAATTTCCGGGCGGTCAAATAGCACAGGCAAACTACAGACGCCGAAGCCAATATTAGCGGTGCATTTCGTCCGTGCGATATACAAAACGACCGAGCCCATGGCCGGCAAGCGCGATCCATATCGCACACCCGACAAGTACGGCAGAATTGAGAGTGATTACCTACTTGTGAAAGAATCAAGCGCGGATTTCTGCCCTCAGTCAGACTGAAGTATTGGTTCGATAGGCCTGCTGCCTTCTCGCCACCATGTTGGCCTTCATCCTCAAACGGTGGTGTCGTGAGTTGGTCGTCACAATCTTGACTAAGCCAGAGATATACAGCGTGGCGTGGCGACGTGTCGACAGCTTCTCCAGACTTCATGGGTGCGGCAAAACGTATAAGCAGCAGCTCACGCTCAACCAAACGTGCACACAGAGCACCTGTGCGCAATTCCTAGATTGTCAAGTTCTCCTAGCGCGACGAAACGTCAACTGTCACCAGCAAAATAACGGGAATTCAGAAGCAAGAGAAAGGAGGCAGCTAGTTTCCTCGACAGTGGTTTGAGCACGGCCCGCACCTCCCATGCGATTAATCTTTTTGGTGACTAAGTGGTTTGCACGTGGCACGAATCTGTCTGTGGTTATTTCTCAGTGGTCTATCCGTTCATCCCGAGCGCATATTGGGCTCCGTTACTCCTTTTTCGGGTAATTTTGCCTTAGAGTGTAGCAAAAAATTAGAAGGTCACTAGCAGAATGGAAAGCAGATTGAAACGAGCGCCGCGTTTCTCACTCACAAATACGCGTCTCAGGTGTTACTTCGCTGTGTCAGAAAAGTGCGTGCTTTTCGCAAACTGAGACTGCAATAGTAGCAGGGACCTTTGTGCACCCTGTAACTCCAACTTAATTGTTTCAGGTAAATACTGAGGCCAGCTAAGACGTAGGATCCCCCCTCCTCCCCACCGCGAGATAAGGACGCGCGAGGGACCGTCGCTCACCTCTTCTAAGCGGGGCAAAGTATGCGTGTCATGGGAGATTAGAACGCGCGCCGCCGCGGGATGTGGTGATACGCGCTCATTGCGCCCTTTTGCTGGTAATGCTGCAAACGTGATAATTCTCCACAAGATGCCTGTAAGCCGCGGTAAGTGGTAGATATAAATACCTTGCCGTTTGAACGTTAGAGGACGTTTTCTTCCATGGCTCATTTGTTAACGCCTCGTACTCTCGATTCGGAGGAGTCAAGTTGAATTTCATGATTGATGACAACTTTTTTTGTTTTTTGCACTTGCGTCCCCTGGCGTTTGGTGAGAGCACTAGTTTTTTGTGTAGTCATGACGTACTTGCGCATCCAAATTTCGCGGAGTGTCCTCTCTTAATTTTTTTATTATCTATCGGGGAACGGCGTATGAATGCAGGCAAGGTCTGCGCAGGCGTGGTCTAGCTAACGAGCAAATTTATATCTCCCTAGTGCATCTGGATTCGCGTTGTCTTGCTACAAAAGGATAGCGCTGAGTGCTCTTCAGCTTCAGCGATACGACAACGAGCACTGGACGGATAGGAGACTTTAGCATGCCGTGCTCATAATTCATAAATATAAAAGCCAGTCCATTCTTTGCGGCGTGCTCTCGCGATTATTTGCATCCATACTGGGAGACTGCATGAGAGTAAGGTGGCAAGGCCAGGCCCAGGAAAATCATCACTACTTTCGGTTTCAAGGAACATGCATACTCGTAGTGGTTGCCGTCCATCGTAATGCTTGCCTCCACTCCTACTCGCCCCTCACTCAGCGATATCAGAAGTTTGATGGTTAGATCGCGCTAAGTTATCTCACTCGGTTTGCGTGTCGACTACGGGAAAAAGAAAGACAGCAAGTTGTGGCGGGCAGAGAATGGCAGCCGCAGTGAGCTACGCCGAACAAGTCAACCATGCATTCCTCTAAGATGGATTAATCAGTGACTGAATGAAGGAACAGCGCAACCTAGAAGTAGTTACTTCGTAACTACGGAAGCAAAAAAACAAGGCCAGAAAAGACCACTGACTTTCAACAAAGATTTAATGCCGGACTGGTGTACATACATAGGCGAAAAATGAGAAAAACGGGCATGCGTAGAAGGGTGCAGGAACAACTACTGCGATACAATGTCAGCAAAACTCTTGTCTCTTGTTGAATGGGCTGAAAAAACAAATACATGTGTAACTTAAAAAAGATCGAGATACGCAATCAATCTCCTTTTGCAACAACGCAACCGATGGGCAACTTACACATTTACCGTCAAACTTGTTTATTTGATAAGCTTGAATTATCTCACGTGTGGCCTGCGAGTTGTGCTTGCTTAATACCTCGCAACGCTCAAAAACTGGCACGCAGCCGCAGTCTCGGCCGTGGATTCCGAGGTGTCCTTGAACTACGTTGTGTACATTGTTATTGTGCTCTCTTAAACGGTCATTAAGGCACCTTCCGGTTTGCCCTATGTATACCATTCCGCACGAAAGCGGAATGAGATATACGACACCAATAACACAAGGTACAAAGCGCGTTCTGTGTTTCACAGTGCATCTTCCTTTAATAGCAGCTGGATTATTCACCAGCTTACAAAGCTTTGTAAGCTTTTCTGGGGCGGAAAAAATAACAGTGACACCAGCGCGTTTACCCATTTTTTTCAGCCGATGTGACATGTTATGCAGATACAGAACTGCAACATATTTCATGGGAACAGACGCGCTTTGAAGCTGAGATCGCCCTCCTCGATTTTTAATTTGCTTCAAAAGTTTTTTCGCAAGAGCAGAAATCAGGGGGCTCGAGTAACCGGCGCTTAAGAGGCGCTCTACCTGTGCTTTGAAACTGCATTACATCGGGTGCGGGCATGACCTCTTGAGAGCGTTTACCTGGCAACCTTTAATGATACCCCTTTTCACCAATTTTGAATGAGCTGAGTGGAAAGGTAAAAGGGTTTTACCACTTCTCGGTGAAAACAGCCAGCACAAATGATTACTTTTCAGACAGAGTGTTAGGTCTAAGAACCTAATCAAATTTCCAGACGGTAACTCATGCGTTCAAGAGGATACAAGTGCTTCTTAAACAAATCTAGAAGACCAAGGACAACAACTTCAAAAACAGTATCCAAACAATCAATAAATACAACGAAATCATCAACAAACCTACAGACCTTCACAACGAGAGACAAGTCGAGATCTTTTTGAATGTGGCGATCCTTATGCGCGAGAAAGATGTCACTCAGGGCTGGTGCCAAACAGGAACCTATGCAAACGCCGCTTTTTTGAATTAAATGTTGATCATTCCAAGATGCAACCGTTAACTTTAAATAAAATGAAAGCAATTCCAGAAAACCTCGAACTGGCATACCTGATGCATTCTGGAAGTTTATCGACCCAAACGAATCAATGCATTCTTCTAAGCACTGGAGCAGTTCGTTATGTGGAAGTGAATAATATAGATCTTTCACGTCTATTGAGAAAGCCTTCAGTCCTTTGTCATTAGACCTTAAAAACGTAATAACCGCCTCAGAGTCTTTTACCAGGAAAGGATCGTCAATAGTTAAAAGGTTAAGCGGTTCTTTTAAAAACAAGGTGACCTGTTTTTGCCAGGTCCCGTTCTCAGAAACTATAACCCGTAGTGGGCAGTCAATCTTATGCGTCTTAGCGGTAAAAAATATCTCAAGACTTAGCTTCTTTGATTTGTCAATACATTTAGCAACTTTTTCTAGGCCGAGAAAGCTGCAAAGCCTTTTCGCTTTCAACTTAGCTTTTGCTAAAGAAGAGTGGCTGGGTTCAAAAACAGAGTTTATAGCCATGGTGGCTTTGTCCTTAAACAAAAGGGAAGGCAAAACAGCAAAGCCACCTTCTTTGTCCGATGGTAAAAGAGCTAAAGACTGGGCTTTTAAGAAATATACAACATTTCTAGTGGGCACTGCACATCTAGGTGGTTTACAGCGTGTTAAAACGTCCACACCATCAGAAACACACCTGTTCATCTCGCTGTCCGGGGTGCGTCGAGAAACTTGTCGTACGAGTGTCAGTAGCTCTTGTGGCGTTTTTTGAGGTTCAATAGCAAACTTTGGTCCAAGTCCCAAGACATCATGCACTTTTTCAGGGAGTTCAACATCACCAACGATGTGTACCCGGTTCTTCGGCAAAACTGGCTTCTTTGAAGGGACAGCTCGTAGGCTAAGGAGTGTGTGTTGCCACATAAACTCCGTCGTGCTGTCAGCCAAGGCAGAGAACTCGCGCCATTTCTTCTTGGCTGTAGATGGCCTTTCTGAACGTTGTAGCTGCAGATAGAAGCTCTCGCGGCAAAGGCGAGCCTGGCGCAACCATTCTGAACGCAAAATCTTGCAAATGCGAGCACCATGTCCAAGCGAAGGAGTGAAGCCAGCACAAAGGATCGCCACCTCTGCAGGCAAGACTTTGACACGGATGCAGTAGGCGAAGGACCTGGCTTTGCAAACAGCCATGGCAATACGACCTATTAAAACACTTGGAGGAACAAAGGAGCAAGAAAAAGGGCCCGTTGTACTTGAAATGAAGTCATGAAGCGTGGAAGCTTGGGCAAGTTGGTAGGACATAACTGAATGCAGGAACAGCGCAACCTAGAAGTAGTTACTTCGTAACTACGGAAGCGAAAAAACAAGGATAGAAAAGAGCGCTGACTTTCAACAAAGATTTAATGCCGGAGCGGTGTACACATATAGGCGAAAAATGAGAAAAACGGGCATGCGTAGAAGGGTGCAGGAACAACTACTGCGATACAAAGCTAAGTTGAAAGCGAAAAGGCTTTGCAGCTCTCTCGGCCTAGAAAAAGTTGCTAAATGTATTGAAAAATCAAAGAAGCTAAGTCTTGACATATTTTTTACCGCTAAGACGCATAAGATTGACTGCCCACTACGGGTTATAGTTTCTGAGAACGGGACCTGGCAAAAACAGGTCGCCTTGTTTTTAAAAGAACAGCTTAACCTTTTAACTATTGACGATCCTTTCCTGGTAAAAGACTCTGAGGCGGTTATTACGTTTTTAAGGTCTAATGGCAAAGGACTGAAGGCTTTCTCAATAGACGTGAAAGATCTATATTATTCACTTCCACATAACGAACTGCTCCAGTGCTTAGAAGAATGCATTGATTCGTTTGGGTCGATAAACTTCCAGAATGCGTCAGGTATGACAGTTCATGGTTTTCTGGAATTGCTTTCATTTTATTTAAAGTCAACGGTTGCATCTTAGAATGATGAACATTTAATTAAAAAAAGCGGCGTTTGCATAGGTTCCTGTTTGGCACCAGTCCTGAGTGACATCTTTCTCGCGCATAAGGATCGCCACATTCAAAAAGATCTCGACTTGTCTCTCGTAGTGAAGGTCTGTAGGTTTGTTGATGATTTTGTTGTATTTATTGATTGTTTGGATGCTGTTTTTGAAGTTGTTGTCCTTGGTCTTCTAGATTTGTTTAAGAAGCACTTGTATCCTCTTGAACGCATGAGTTACCGTCTGGAAATTTGATTAGGTTCTTAGACCTAACACTCTGTCTGAAAAGTAATCATTTGTGCTGGCTGTTTTCACCGAGAAGTGGTAAACCCCTTTTACTTTTCCACTCAGCTCATTCAAAATTGGGGAAAAGGGGTATCATTAAAGGTTGCCTGGTAAACGCTCTCAAGAGGTCATGCCCGCACTCGATGGAATGCAGTTTCAAAGCACAGGTAAAGCGCCTCTTAAGCGCCGGTTACTCGAGCCCCCTGATTTCTGCTGTTGCGGAAAAACTTTTGAAGCAAATTAAAAATCGAGGAGGGCGATCTCAGCTTCAAAGCGCGTCTGTTCCCATGAAATAATTTGCAGTTCCGCATCTGCATAACGTGTCACATCGGCTGAAAAAAATCGGTAAACGCGCTGGTGTCACTGTTATTTTTTCCGCCCCAGAAAAGCTTACAAAGCTTTGTAAGCTGGTGAATAATCCAGCTGCTAATAAAGGAAGATGCACTGTGAAACACTGAACGCGCTTTGTACTTTGTGTTATTCGTGTCGTATATCTCATTCCGCTTTCGTGCGGAATGGTATACATAGGGCAAACCAGAAGATGCCTTAATGACCGTTTAAGAGAGCACAATAACAATGTACACAACGTAGTTCAAGGACACCTCGGAATCCACTGCCGAAACTGCGGCTGCGTGCCAGTTTTTGAGCGTTGCGAGGTATTAAGCAAGCACAACTCGCAGGCCACACGTGAGATAATTGAAGCTTATCAAATAAACAAGTTTGACGGTAAATGTGTAAGTTGCCCATCGGTTGCGTTGTTGCAAAAGAAGATTGCGTATCTCGATCTTTTTTAAGTTACACATGTATTTGTTTGTATTTGTAAGACAAGAGTTTTGCTGACATTGTATCGCAGTAGTTGTTCCTGCACCCTTCTACGCATGCCCGTTTTTCTCATTTTTCGCCTATATATGTACACCACTCCGGCATTAAATCTTTGTTGAAAGTCAGCGCTTTTTTCTGTCCTTGTTTTTTCGCTTCCGTAGTTACGAAGTAACTACTTCTAGGTTGCGCTGTTCCTGCATTCAGTTATGTCCTACCAACTTGCCCAAGCTTCCACGCTTCAGGATTAATCAGGCAACGCATGTTTTTCACGGTTCTGGGGTGTGCTAACCCGAGGTTTTTCAGCATTTACTAAAGGAAACGGGTGAGTGCAAAAGTATGGAGCCATTATTCGAGCAGGTATTGATATGGCATGAGTACATATGAGTAAACCCAGTTCTCCGCAGGCCTGACTGGATTGAGAGAAGTGAAGTGTCACTTGACTAATTGAAGAAGATGGCAGCCAAGCTCTTGTCGAGAAAATGCATTAGTTGAAAGGCTTGAATTCGAGTTGGTTTTTCTAAATAGTTTTAGTTTCTTTTACTTTCGGCGTGTAGTTCCAGTGATGTCAAGTAATTTTAGGCTGTTTCCAGCTCGTGAAATTCTTGTAGCCGTGGTTAAAATTTGTGAAATTTCACTTCAGTAGTGTCACTAAAGTTCACTTGACGGGCTAAATGCTTTTAAAAATTATCACGGAGAATGTCAATGGAGCGTTCTGACAAGTGAATTTTTCTTCGTCAAGGCAACGCTTGCGCCCTGACGAAGACAAGTGAACTTCCCGGAACAATGTTTCCAGTGATGTTCTTTCTCGAAAAACTTGTGATCGCTTCAAGCCTCTACGTGCCTCTGAACTTTGTTCGATCAGTCTCGTTTGGTACGCAAGTTCTGTAAAAAAAAAAAAAAAAAAAAAAACTATTCGCGACGTCATACTCGCGTTCTATTCGCGATTGTTGATAATGTTCGAATTGGTTTGAACATTTTAGGTTTAACGTTTGCTCATTATGTCTTCATGTCAGCTGTGAGTTTGACCTGCGTTTATCGATTTATGCTCTCACATCACTTGTATATATCTGTTTTTTAAACAAAACATGCAATAAAAAGGGCATTTCAATTGTGTCGATGGATTTTCGTCTTAATGAAAAATAAGCGAAGTTAACTTTCGCCTCTTTCAAAAACACGAACAAAATAAAAAAACGAAGTTTTACAAACGGCCCCATCACCCAAGCGGCCAGTGGATCTTAAAGAAGCCACGAGCGCAATCCGCTTGCACGCGAAGTTGGAAAAGAGGGCTTCCCCGGTAACCCCTGCTCTTGATGTTTCGTTCTTTGGCTCTATTTCGAAACTTCACCAGTGATGTCATAAAAACTTTTTTCTGTTCGTAATTAATTTCCTGTAGGATGCCCTGCAAACACCAGTGGTACAAGCGGCGCTGCCGAGAGCGAATACATGGGAGGTGCAGGGAGTTTCCGTCCTCTGGCATAGCTACAACAGCATCGCTGCTTCATTTAAACCGCCTGAGTGTGCTTTGTGCAGTATTGGTTCTTGCTTCAATTACCTCGCAATCCGTGCTTCTACTAGCTCGGTTACACAAAGAAAGTTTGAACTATTACACAATCCCTCTACTGGTGTGTCTTTGGCTAGTGCCAATAAGACATTTCAGAAAATTAAATATTGTGGCTTGTTTGTCAAAGCTAATTTGAGGTACAGGGACTGATTGTGGTTGGCCTTTCTTTGTGCACTAATCAATTACGGAATCTGGGTACTTGGTAACGAGTATTTTTACGTTTAGATAGGGTGTCGTCCTTTGTTACCACAGTTCGTAGTCTTTTGGCTCAGAGGTAGTACATATGCCAGACAGCGACAGTTTGTCTAGGTTAAATGCAAAATAACTAGCATCCCAGTAGATATATATAACGTGATAGCATTAAAGGGCTCGTTTCGCAGAATTCCGACGTTGGCATCCTTGGTTTTGAGTGAAAAATCATCATCTTCTGAGTCACCTAAAAGTTGAGAAAGATGCATGGAAATAAATGAGTAATAAAAAATTCTGGGACTAGGTAGAGATCAAACCAGGGTCACTTGTGTGGCAATTTGGTGTTCTCCTACGCAGCCAGGAGTTTTTTGTTTAAACATGCTAATAGATAGACTGCGTATACAAAAAAATTGGTGCCGTATGTGCAAATGTCACCGAAGAGAGAGTGAATAAAACGTTTACTGGATGTTTTGCGCGAGAAGATTGGTGAATGAGATAAGAGGGCTATCTGGCAGTTATCTTGGAAAACAAAAGGACATCCTCCAGTGCACCGATCGCGTGGCGTGTGCGCGCAATCTCGAAGGCCATAATATGTAGAATTCAAGGCGACGGGTAGGTGCCAACATCGTATCGTCCTAGCAAAACGCAGGAAATACTCATTTTTCTTGCATAGCGTTGCATCCTCATCGCAGCGTAACAAACGCTACGTTCCTTAGAATTACTTATGTATGCCTTTATTAGCATAGAACACGCCACAGATATTGACATGGTGAGGTTGTGCCTCAAATACGTGCGATATTTTCTTTTATTAGACAATACGCACAAGTATCAGTATAGAAGGTATGCAGTATAGAAAAGCATTTCTGTGTGATGCTCTCCTCATTTTGTGCTTTTTATATGCTCAGCCCCTACCTTGCCTTGGAATAAAACCAATGCGGATACTCTGTCTCTGGTGTTCTGATTGATATATCGATTGACCGCTTGTTCCAAGAGAAAAACAAGTGCGATGAATAAAGCCGTGGTGAATTATGATTACTTGCAACTCTTTCAATTGTATATAACTTTGTCGAAATAAAAGTTATGCCATGACCTCAATTCACACGAACAATTCTGAGCTACACAGAAAATAAGGAATCGCTAATTGAAAACGACAAGCAATAGCCTTGCCATTTAGGTAGAAAAAAGCGGTCTGAACTCATTATACTGCTCAATAGCTAAACATCGGTTGCGCACAGTAATCCAGAATTTGCGCCAGTGAAACCGAAACTCGAAGCTCAGGGCAGCTGCTGGCACCAACCACCAGGTGCGCTAGGATTGATTGGGCTGCCGAGGTGTATGCGAGTGTCCTCTCTTAACATGTTTTTTATTTCTTTTTGCTGAAAGTTACATTCATGATTTACAAACACGCACGTCCTCTATACATGCTTCACAAATAACATGAAATCTTGCAGTAATAATGCGTTGAACAAGCGTACAGCCGTCAGCACCTTTAACACGAACACTTCAATGCATGGCCAGGGCTAGTTTGATTGATGCCAGCCACGACGGGCTGGTCGCTTTTGCCGAGATAATACCTCGGTAGGCTTGGATAGTATGTCGGCATGTATGGTTAACATCTTGGCAACAGAACTTAAACGTACGTGGTGTCAGCGTCAATCAAACTGCTGCAGGACACGCGGCGGGGCGTTTGTGTCAAAGGTGCTGACGGCTGTACATTGCCATTGGTGGTCAGAAAATTTCAATATGATAACATCTCAGTATGAATATTAACTTTGTGAATGTAATTGTCACGACACGTTTTGTTAAGTAAGGGCCCTGTATGATGCCTAAACCAAACTCTACTTCACCAGCCGCGTATTAAATGAAACTTCATGTGAGCATATCATTTGGACCCTAACAATGTGGTGCATTTGATAATAAAATTTGGATATCGCGGTACATAGACAAGAAAATGCGGAAATACATACTCGCGTATTGTATGTGGATCATAGACAACCGAACACTAGCATTTGCTTCAATGTGGCCAAACATTTTTGGCCACAGTGTGAGAACAATGTGCGTGATTAAGTGCTCTATCGGAGGTTTACATTATTATTATTATTATTATTATTATTATTATTATTATTATTATTATTATTATTATTATTATTATTATTATTATTATTATTATTATTATCAAAGCACTGCCATGCCAGGCCTTCTTATTCTCGGCTGTGTTGGCAGAATCTCTCGACAATTCAGTTATCGTACAGCCTTCCACAATTTGTACACCGCAATATGTCTTCCTAAACATCAGTATATATACATCTCTGATCTGTGATTGCCTTGCTAAGTCTAGCAGTAATGCAGTGAGTGAGTCCAGAGAAAATTCATAAGCATTTACACCCATTGTTTCGCTAGAAATGAAAGTGGATCTCCTTCCAACACTGCTAGATGATTATCAGTGGCATCATTTCAATGCCGAGGTAATGACGCTGAGCTGTTATTTTTCTTCAAGCTAGTCCACAGTAATACATCCTGCATTTTAATTCTCAGTTGTATTGCTATTCTAAGTCCGCGTAAGTTAGCCAGAGAGCATCGACCATTGCGCGTACCTGCCACCTTCTTCCGACGCCCTACCATCCACGACATACAAAGTCTCTATAACGTCATCTTTCTTGATTAGTTGTGTTTTTCATGACCCACTGTATTTTTTTATCTGAGCTTTGCGCTGTACTAATATAATTTTGTACATATACAGATTCTTCCCTTTTAGGTTTTTAAGGACGCCTTTCGAACAATTCTGTATATTTCGCAGTATTTTTACTCATA
Organism: Rhipicephalus microplus; assembly: GCF_043290135.1. Lineage (NCBI taxonomy): Eukaryota > Metazoa > Arthropoda > Arachnida > Ixodida > Ixodidae > Rhipicephalus > Rhipicephalus microplus. The sequence goes on along the minus strand of NC_134710.1, from coordinate 164,845,910 downwards.
ATATATGATTAACGTCTTGTCTTCTGATGTTCACGATTGTGCGTTGATTTCTTTTTGTCAGTGCGTTTTTATTTTTATTTTCATGTCTTTTTCTGAAGATTCTGCATTCTTTTGTTTCTTAATATAGTTTATTCTTGCTTGAGCAGTCTAAATAACCTATGATTTTTTGGGCACTTTATATAAATGATTGAATAATTTCTTTATTGAGTAATATCATTGTTACTGTTATAAATGCATGAGAAGTAAGACGAACATGTGTCGGGAACGCATCCAGGCAGCCAGCGTACACGAAGTAGATATTGCAGCATCGCGGAATGCCTTTCTCAAACGTCATTCACCTACAGCTCTCTGCGGACTGTGCAGACAGCTTGGGTACATTGTCCCCGACACCCGCCTGTCTGCAGGCTGCCGCTTGAAATTGGTGGGGATAGTAAAGAACGTAAACATGTGTCAGTAAAAAGCGTGAAAACTTCAGGGAACGTTTTCTGTAGGTAGCAGTCAATCAGCACACCAGAAAAGAAAGCTTCGCGGCCCATTTACAGTAAAGGTGAAAAATGTAGCTCGCGAGAACATTCACTCGTGAAGTATTATTATTGCGTCAATACTTGTGAAAATACGAAACTTTGTTCGCCAATAAGCTGAGAAAATTTTACATGCAGGGACAAGCACGTTAATTGTTAATCTCACGGATAATTCAGGATACACGGTCAAGTCTCTAGAGTATACATCCGCAACATTGTTGCTTTTTCTCTACGCTGGAGTCATGCGTGCGGATTGTGCTCTTCACTTTTTATCCCTATTGTTTGCATTTCGTGATGAATTACTGCTGCGATTTACACCAGATACCAACGCAGCTCTCAGGAATCTACTTTGCTGCACGTCCTGCAATTGTGGAGCCACATGGAAGAGTTGGTGTTTGTGTGAGAGTATCGAGGCTGCCGAATGGCCATCGTAAACTTCTCATGCGCAAAACAAAATGCGCACTTTAGCTTGCGTGTAAGCATTTTCTCAGAACCTCTTTTTTCAAAGCTTTGCGAATGGACATAGTGTTAAGGTATGAGTAGGTTATCTGGATTAAAAGGTTCTGTGAAACACAATCTTGGTTACACGTTAAGGTAAGTTGGCTATTTCGATTACCTTAACACGCAGTTCTCGAATCTTATAACTAAGAAAAAAAGCGCATTGCACGCTATGTGAGTAAAAAACTTCGTAATAATTGTGGCTACGTTATAGGGCTCTTTTGCTCTAGCGATAAGACAGCACCATTTTGTTCTATTTCTTCCAGACATGGCTCTACTTCACCGGAAAGATACCGTACACCAACAAAGTGTGGCTTCATTTTGATGAAGGTTTTGTAAAACAAAAAAAAAAAAAACTGTTGCAAAGGTATTTGTTTTTTTCTCACTTCACAGCTTGAAGAAAGACCAAGGCTAAATTACGACCTTACAAATAACAAATGAAAAACAGCTGGCACACTCCATCCTACACGGTGTCCTAGGATTTGTGTGCAAGTGTCTTAATTTGTCTCTTTTCGCCCACTTTCCCCTTGTTTTTAGAATTACGCGTGTCTTGATAAGTGCACGCAGCGAAAACTTTTTTTGCTCATGTGGTTTTTCAAACCAGAGCAGCGCTCACAGATGTAAACAAGGCAATTTAGGAATAGCACACAATTTTAACGCGATAGAGTTTAATTGCGTTTAGGAGTTCGTTTCGCAGAAACTCTGGTGCCTGCATCGTTGGTTGTGAGCGAAAATTCATCATCTTATGCATGACCGAATAATTGAGAACGATGAAAACAAAAGAAGTTAACTAAAAACTCTGTAGCAGAGTGGGGGTTCAACCAGGTTTGTTCAGGTCCACATAGAGAGTGAACGCGGGTCGCTTGCGTGGCAATCGGATGTTCTACCACACGGCCATGCCTCTGCTTGTGAAGACAGTGAAAATAACTTTCTTTGCTTGGAAACGCAGTGAAAGTAGATTTCATGGTTTACAAACACATGCGTCCTGTATACATGGTTCACAATGCAACACGACATATTGCAGTACTAAAGCGCGGAACAGGCCTCCATTGCCAACAAGCGTCAGAATATATCAATATCAAATGACTCCGTGGATGAAAGAGGGTACTCAACTACAAAAGGCACACACGTACTGCGCCTATTCCCATAAGGTGGTATATTAGGTGCACAGTAAAATCGAAAAGATTTCATGCACTAAATGCTTCAAGTACGCACTGGCATCAGGGTGTCACCATTGTAATTAACTCCTGAAGACGAAGCTTCCGCATCTCCTAATTTTTGTTTCTACCATCTACAGTTCGAGTGATACCTGTTAACTTCAGCTTGGACGCGTACACCAGAGCCCCCACTATCTTTACAGAGCAGATTCGTTGCAACAGCACGTGGTTATCTTGAGGAACTGCACATGCCCATCTTGACCTTAAAATGAGATGTAAAGTTTTAATCCGTGGGCACTGTAGACAAATTTATGCAAGCCAAGAAACCAAACTCGACTGATCCGCATTAGGGCTTGCTACTATTTCGAAAAATTTGGGGACGATTAAGCTCCACTTTTCAGAGTTGAAGGTTATATTGATATCCTTCTGCTTGTGCGTATTTGAACCACTTCATGCGTTTTTCATTGTATGATGTTACTTGAAAAAATTAATTGCGAAATACTATAGTATAATTGATAAAGTTCAAAATGTCTTGTCTCAATGAAGCTTTCGCACATGATTGAATTTTGTATAAACAAGTGTAGCATATTTTAAAGAATGAGTGAGTATGTGCGCGAGATGTTTTCTTACTTGCTATGAACCCACTATGTTGTCTTAAGAAAACACGTGCAATGACGCTTTTGCCTTTTACAGTGGTTGGCTAAGTTTAAAGCGCAAATCGCATTGGAAATCACATAATGTTATGCCCGATGTTATATACGTTTTTACCGTGCAATAGTACTGCCATATTACAAGTTGTGCTCTAAAGTCTGTATACAATATGTGTGTAGCATGAAAAATATTTTCCCTGCATTTCCAACCAGAGGAAGTTATTGTCACTTTAATTTCAATCAGACGCGTGACCTTGTGGTAGGATAGTTCCTTGCCATGCAAATGGCCTGCATTAGAATTGAAGCTTAAACATTAGCACACCCATGGTGGGGTATCGGTCAAAAATCTGTAGTTTTGGGGAGAAATTCCTAGTTATTTGAATAAATGTCGTCAAGTTCAAGATGAAAGAAGTAGTGAAGACACAAAATCGCAAATACTTCAAACAGATGAATACTAACATAGGGAGTAACTCTGAGCTGCGTAATTTAGAAAACAGTGCTTAGAAATTTACACGCAATTTAGAAAAAAAGGATCTAAATCTCTTATAACATTTATTGAACTCCTACAACGTATCGGCGACGTTCACGGCACAGTGGCCCAGGGACAAAGCCTCGAATGAAATTTGGTACATTTAAGTCTAGTCTAAGAAGTTGGCAAATGTTACTTAAAGTATTGTTATTATCTTGTGTCGTTAAAGGAACGAAGAATATCTGTTGCAGGAAATGAAAAATGTTCATTGTCTTATGTATTCCAAAAAATAACAGTTAGAAGAAGCTGTCAGACAAGCTTTGTGTAAAGAAATATTAGGATATGAAGTCTGGAAACGTGCTCAAGCTATTGCGACTTCAAGTTCATTTGTAGGATACCCTTTTGCTGTTCCACTGGTGTCAAGGGTGCTGAAATTCTAATGTGGTTGGCAATAATGGACAAGAAAATTATTCTAACGACATTTTCTCCTTATTTTAGCATCTATTATCAATGTGGACACCAGCAATGCATGAGCAACCGGGCCATTCAAAGGTACCTTTGCTAGTGCATCCGCCATTTTTTTTAGAAATAGACCTTTTTGTCATCGAAGCCCAATCAACCAAATCAAGTTTTTAGGATAGAAATAACGATTTCAGTGATGCAGAATATGTGACTGCTAATTTGGTGAGAGGGAAAAACACACGTTTAATAAATCCTTCAGGGTCCTGCAGAAATTGTTCATGAGGTTCAATTGTGGAGCGCTTGAATGATCGCCAAAAGTTCTTCAAGAACGACGGGCACAAAATCTGAAAGGCCATGGCCAAAGAGCAATCTGGAGTTGATGATAATGATGATGGTGCTCCTTGAATAATTGGCACCTTCCCACTCTTGAGGATGGGCCTTGAGTGGGGCGGATCATACATAATGAATTTTTGATTAATATTTAGTAAGAGCAAAAATGATTCAGAGATGACTTCTTTAACTTGACGTTAATTATGAATAATTGTATTTTTCAATCGCAATAATCTGTGTATTATCCCAGAGACTAAAGATTTTTTGACTAGAAAGGCTGAATAAAGAATTGTTCGTTGTTGATACTCCTACCAAATCTATTCGAGTCGCATATAAACTTTTTGACAGCTTTGAAAATATTCCTGTCCGATTGCTGCAGCGCAAATGTCCCAAATGATAGCAGAATGAACGACGTAACCGGCAGACTACATTGTCGCTATATAAATTTTCAATACGTTTTCTGTAAAAGAAGAAACATTGGCAGCTCAATAAGAAGCGTTTGATAGTTTCGAGTTCGTTGCAATAAAAGCAATAAGGAGAGACTACCAAACCCGCTCTGTGCATGTAAAAAATTAGATTTGAAATTTTTTAACGTATTCTGGTTACTCTGGAATAGGATAATTTAGTTGTATACAAGTGGTCATCTTTTTCTTCTATACGCGTTCATGTTTTGGCCAGCGCACCTCACGCGCTAGCCCAGCTGGCGCTTGCACCTGCGCACGTAGTGCACGCTCAGAAGCTCGGCGTCATTCCGCAGCAACGAAGCAGAATCGTCATGGGTGACCGCTGTCAAAGATTGCAGCTCATGCCGCTCACGGATGGCCCTCAACCGCGGAGGCGCTTTTTTCATGGCAGATACCCGCACCCGCCGCCACGATTTGAAGGACTGATGGTCGCCGCTAACGTGCAGCAGTGGTTGGGCCTTCCCTCAACGTTTCCTTGGACAGCGGGGCCCACACTGCCCACGGAACCGTCGCCGTACTACTTCGTCCAGCGGCCCTACTGTGTAGTCACGCGGTTTCCATCATTGCCACCGTTGATGGTTCCTGTGTTTTCTTCCGAACACGGCACACCATGGCCACAAGATCGGAGCCCTGGTGCTAGCCCGGATGTCACCACGAACGGCACCCCGCCACGTCTGGCAGAGAGGCAGCTTGTCAAGAGCCGCGGGTCGCAGGCACCTGTCGAAAAAGGCACCGAGGTGGTGGGATCCCAGGCTACCAGGGTGCGGACTCCCAAAAGCGCCACCCCTTTAGGAAGCAAGACATCGCGAAGCAGCCCGTCGAAAGAAGAAGAGGAATACATCGAGCTGGTGCTCTCCCGACTGCTGCGCACTGTGGCTGACCTCGGGCTCGGCGTGCCCGCAAAGAAAGAAGAGCCAAGGTGCTCCACAAGTAGGTTAGTCTACAGCGCCGCGATGCTGAGAAGCCTCAACGTGTCCAACCGGGTTCCAACGCCTGCCTCGAAATCGGAGCCCCGAAACAAAAACCCGGAGTAGAGCACCACATCAGCCAGCAGGATTCGTGAATAACCCGTGGAGAGGATGGATCGCGACAGGTCAAAGACCCTGGACGTCGTTTACTGGTTTGGCGCCGCTGACGCTCCCGTTGACAGCTTAGACAAACCCTGGTACTTGTGACAATAAAGGCTTTTTTGACAGGCATGTAGGTTCATGATTAATCAGCAGACGTTGCAGCAATGTCTTGGCACGCTTGATAAGATTGTAATGAATGGAGGTTTTTTGTTCCAAAACGACTAAATGATGATAAGACATACCGTAGTGATTGGCTCCAGAAAATGAAGGCGACTTGGGTAGCCAAATGTACATTATCAAGCATTTCGATCTGCTTCGAAAATATGGATGCTGTGGCGGCGGTTTGATATCATCTTCGAGACCCATAACCCTTAGACGACCACGCATTCGTTTGAGTCGTTTCCTAGAAGATTGGAAATGCCAACACGCGGGGAACGTAGCAAGACCAATGGGTGCTCTTGTATATCTTACTCCTTGTATCCCATGTCCCATCTGCTTGTACACGTAAATTTTTTTCGTAATGCAATAATAATACCAGCGCGGTGGAAATAAACACAAGGCTTGCGAATTTAAATGTAGTTTTAGAAGAAAAGAAGTATCCACATATATGGATGCCGAGTACACCAGCTACAATATGTCCATCATCTTTTCTTATCGCTCATGAAAACAATGTCCGCTAAAGGCACTTTTTCAGCCGATTAGTCGTTACGATCATCACTGCATAAAAATAAACAATGCGTTGATCATGAATTGAACGAGTTCGTCATTACTGTCATCAACATCATCGTAAACGTTCTCGTGACCACTCGCTAACTGCCTGATTCAACACTCTCAGATCCTTCGTTCATTATCGTTATTATCAACACGCTAATACTTATGTTCAACGCTTTCCCCATCACCATCAATGTTACCATTCAAGGCCCATTTTCTTGCAAGAAAGCTATATTTTAGTTCTTGTTCACCAAGTAACTGTGGCTCATGCAATCTGTGAGGGATTCGCCAAGAATCAAGTCGTTTTAAAAAACAGTGGGATATTTCAGAATAGTGAAGTTTATATAATAAAAAGATAGCAGATGACTAAGGAGATATTGATGCTTGATCTAATGTATGTATATCTTAAAAAACAAAACATTGTTTTGTTTACTAATAGCTTATGCATAAACCAGGACATACCTCTACTTTTGCACTTGTCTAATGGTGTCGACACATTGCAAAATAAATACTGATAATTTAGTTATTCAAATTGTTGTTATGGTATATGACAGCCACGCATACATTTGCATCTGAGAAAAGAGAAATATTAGCCCAAAAAGACGAAATGGCAGGCACAGATAAAAGCAGTTGATTACCTAAAAGGGTAATAGGAGGGTTATGCGTACTGTAGTAAACCGTCAGCAGCTCACAAAGAAATTTGTTGTTTCCAGTTTACCACAGAATGCACATAGAGGCAAAAGTGCGTGAGAAGATCTGTGTTTGTATAACTTTATATTCTATACCCGGCATCGCAGCCCCGTGATAGCTACTTCAAATTTACAGGTTTCAGAAAAGGCCTTCCACCGGGGATATTAAGAGGGCTGATATTCGGTGGAGTTTATCAGTGGCGTGTCTCCTTAGGCTTCCTCAATTGCACACCCGTGTAATCGAGCAGCAGTCTCCTGTAAACCCCATTCGTTTTAAACGGGTTACCAAAACGCTTTGAATGAAACTCGTGTTTTGCAGACCAAATGGGAAATAACAATTTATAATTGTAAAAGAGAGGTCTTCGGGCGGACAAAGTCCAATGCTACCATTTCACAATCGGAGTCTCACATTCCGAGTTATCAGACTTGGGTTCATAATAAATAGCCCCAGTTGGTGTAAATATCCGGAGCCTTCCAATATTGCGTCTCTCATAATCATATGGTGAATTTGGGACCTTAAACCTACATATCAATCAATCAAATAAACATTATGAATAACATTTTGCCGTATGGCATGAGTAATCTGATACAACTGGATCATAAGCTACCACCACGTGTTTGGAGATCTGTTCGAAAAGAACGAAAACCTGCGAAATAAGAAGTAAAAAGTGATCTATTATGAGGTACAGTGTGGCCAATCCCCCATGGGGGTATGAGCCAAGATCTCCCAGGAGACAAGACAAGACAAGAAGTTTTATCTGAAGTAAGCCATGTATGTTCTAGAATCATGATGTCAAGGGCAAATTGATTGTAAAAGTAATGTAAATTGGTGTTGGGCGAGAATGAAGATTGGCAGTTCCATTGAAGTACCCTCAGCTTACCAATTGTGTTGATGGCACCTCTCTATTACAATGTGTTCGTTATTGTCTTTCTCACCGCTGATCACGTTCACCACTGCTTTTTCGGTTACGTTTAATCGTAGTGCTTTCATCATCGGAAGTGGCACTGTTCAAGATTCTTTTGCTTGTTTTGGCTCTCCTCGTACACACTGCTAATCTAATCTGTAGAAAACAGAGCATGCGTGTCCACAAGTCCGCTTTAAAATATGGCAAATATATCTTTGCCCGACGTCCCGAATAGACCAAATTAATCCTAAACATAACTCATGAATTGCGTATACAGCTATTGAAGAGAAAATGTTTTTTGCTTATCCATACGGCAATAAAGCGGATCCTGCTATCATGCGGCATTCTACCAGCTCATCACACGAACTCGGCATGCCAAGCATCCAGAAGCGTGAACGCTGAAGGATCAAATAGACTTACCAAATTTCAGGCCGCTCACCATAAAATAAAACGCACACAAAGCAAAAGTAATCCCTTCTTTTCCTCCGAGTGAAGAGTTGGCGTTTCTGTGAGAGTATCGAGGCTGCCTGAACGTCCATTGTAAACTTCTTATGCACAAAAAGAAAATGCGCACTTTAGCTTGCGTGCAAGCATTTTCTCAGAACGTCTTTTTTCAAAGCTTTGCGAATGGACATAGTGTTAAGGTATGATTAGGTTATCTGGGTTAACAGGCTCTGTGAAACACAATCTTGGTTACACGTTAAGGTAAGTTGGCCATTTCCATTACCTTAGCACGCTGTTCTCGAATCTTATAACTAAGAAAAAAAAGCGCATACACGCTCTGTGAGTAAGTACCTTCGTAATTATTGTGACTAATTTATAGGGCTCTTTTGTTCAATAGCGATACGAGAGCACCATTTTGTTCTATTTCTTCCAGACATGGCTCTACTTCACTGGAAAGATACCGTACACCAACAAAGTATGGCTTCATGTTGATGAAGGTTTCGTAAAACAAAAAAAACTGTTGTGAAGCTATTTGCTTTTTCTCACTTCAAATCTTGAAGAAAGACCAAGGCTAAATTACGACCTTACAAATAACAAATGAAAAACAGCTTGCACGCGCCATCTTACACGGTGTCCCAGGATTTGTGTGCATGTGTGTTAATTTGTCTCTTTAGCCCACTTTCCTCTTGATTTTAGAATTACGCGTGTCTTGATGAGTGCACGCAGTGAAAACTTTTTTTTTTGCTCATGTGGTCCTTCAAACCAGTGCAGCGCTCACAGATGTAAACAGGGCAATTTAGGAATAGCACACAATTTTAACGCGATAGAGTTTAATTGCGTTTAGGAGTTCGTTTCGCAGAAACTCTGGTGCCTGCATCGTTGGTTGTGAGCAAAAATTCATCATCTTATGCATGACCGAATAATTGAGAACGATGAAAACAAAAGAAGTTAACTAAAAACTCTGTAGCAGAGTGGGGGTTCAACCAGGTTTGTTCAGGTCCACATAGAGAGTGAACGCGGGTCGCTTGCGTGGCAATCGGATGTTCTACCACACGGCCATGCCTCTGCTTGTGAAGACAGTGAAAAGAACTTTCTTTGCTTGGAAACGCAGTGAAAGTAGATTTCATGGTTTACAAACACATGCGTCCTGTATACATGGTTCACAATGCAACACGACATATTGCAGTACTAAAGCGCGGAACAGGCCTCCATTGCCAACAAGCGTCAGAATATATCAATATCAAATGACTCCGTGGATGAAAGAGGGTACTCAACTACAAAAGGCACACACGTACTGCGCCTATTTTCATAAGGTGGTGTATTAGGTGCACAGTAAAATCGAAAAGATTTCATGCACTAAATGCTTCAAGTACGCACTAGCAACAGGATGTCACCATTGTAATCAACTCCTGAAGACGAAGCTTCCGCATCTCCTAATTTTTGTTTCTACCATCTACAGTTCGAGTGATACCTGTTAACTTCAGCTTGGACGCGTACACCAGAGCCCCCACTATCTTTACAGAGCAGATTCGTTGCAACAGCACGTGGTTATCTTGAGGAACTGCACATGCCCATCTTGACCTTAAAATGAGATGTAAAGTTTTAATCCGTGGGCACTGTAGACACATTTATGCAAGCCAAGAAACGAAACTCGACTGATCCGCATTAGGGCTTGCTACTATTTCGAAAAATTTGGGGACGATTAAGCTCCACTTTTCAGAGTTGAAGGTTATATTGATATCCTTCTGCTTGTGCGTATTTGAACCACTTCATGCGTTTTTCATTGTATGATGTTACTTGAAAAAATTAATTGCGAAATACTATAGTATAATTGATAAAGTTCAAAATGTCTTGTCTCAATGAAGCTTTCGCACATGATTGAATTTTGTATAAACAAGTGTAGCATATTTTAAAGAATGAGTGAGTATGTGCGCGAGATGTTTTCTTACTTGCTATGAACCCACTATGTTGTCTTAAGAAAACACGTGCAATGACGCTTTTGCCTTTTACAGTGGTTGGCTAAGTTTAAAGCGCAAATCGCATTGGAAATCACATAATGTTATGCCCGATGTTATATACGTTTTTACCGTGCAATAGTACTGCCATATTACAAGTTGTGCTCTAAAGTCTGTATACAATATGTGTGTAGCATGACAAATATTTTCCCTGCATTTCCAACCAGAGGAAGTTATTGTCACTTTAATTTCAATCAGACGCGTGACCTTGTGGTAGGATAGTTCCTTGCCATGCAAATGGCCTGCATTAGAATTGAAGCTTAAACATTAGCACACCCATGGTGGGGTATCGGTCAAAAATCTGTAGTTTTGGGGAGAAATTCCTAGTTATTTGAATAAATGTCGTCAAGTTCAAGATGAAAGAAGTAGTGAAGACACATAATCGCAAATACTTCTAACAGATGAATACTAACATAGGGAGTAACTCTGAGCTGCGTAATTTAGAAAACAATGCTTAGAAATTTACACGCAATTTAGAAAAAAAGGATCTAAATCTCTTATAACATTTATTGAACTCCTACAAGGTATCGGCGACGTTCACGGCACAGTGGCCCAGGGACAAAGCCTCGAATGAAATTTGGTACATTTAAGTCTAGTCTTAGAAGTTGGCAAATGTTACTTAAAGTATTGTTATTATCTTGTGTCGTTAAAGGAACGAAGAATATCTGTTGCAGGAAATGAAAAATGTTCATTGTCTTATGTATTCCAAAAAATAACAGTTAGAAGAAGCTGTCAGACAAGCTTTGTGTAAAGAAATATTAGGATATGAAGTCTGGAAACGTGCTCAAGCTATTGCAACTTCAAGTTCATTTGTAGGATACCCTTTTGCTGTTCCACTGGTGTCAAGGGTGCTGAAATTCTAATGTGGTTGGCAATAATGGACAAGAAAATTATTCTAACGACATTTTCTCCTTATTTTAGCATCTATTATCAATGTGGACACCAGCAATGCATGAGCAACCGGGCCATTCAAAGGTACCTTTGCTAGTGCATCCGCCATTGTTTTTAGAAATAGACCTTTTTGTCATCGAAGCCCAATCAACCAAATCAAGTTTTTAGGATAGAAATAACGATTTCAGTGATGCAGAATATGTGACTGCTAATTTGGTGAGAGGGAAAAACACACGTTTAATAAATCCTTCAGGGTCCTGCAGAAATTGTACATGAGGTTCAATTGTGGAGCGCTTGAATGATCGCCAAAAGTTCTTCAAGAACGACGGGCACAAAATCTGAAAGGCCATGGCCAAAGAGCAATCTGGAGTTGATGATAATGATGATGGTGCTCCTTGAATAATTGGCACCTTCCCACTCTTGAGGATGGGCCTTGAGTGGGGCGGATCATAAATAATGAATTTTTGATTAATATTTAGTAAGAGCAAAAATGATTCAGAGATGACTTCTTTAACTTAACGTTAATTATGAATAATTGTATTTTTCAATCGCAATAATCTGTGTATTATCCCAGAGACTAAAGATCTTTTGACTAGAAAGGCTGAATAAAAAATTGTTCGTTTTGATACTCCTACCAAATCTATTCGAGTCGCATATAAACTTTTCGACAGCTTTGAACATATTCCTGTCCGATTGCTGCAGCGCAAATGTCCCAAATGATAGCAGAATGAACGACGTAACCGGCAGACTACATTGTCGCTATATAAATTTTCAATACGTTTTCTGTAAAAGAAGAAACATTGGCAGCTCAATAAGAAGCGTTTGATAGTTTCGAGTTCGTTGCAATAAAAGCAATAAGGAGAGACTACCAAACCCGCTCTGTGCATGTAAAAAATTAGATTTGAAATTTTTTAACGTATTCTGGTTACTCTGGAATAGGATAATTTAGTTGTATACAAGTGGTCATCTTTTTCTTCTATACGCGTTCATGTTTTGGCCAGCGCACCTCACGCGCTAGCCCAGCTGGCGCTTGCACCTGCGCACGTAGTGCACGCTCAGAAGCTCGGCGTCATTCCGCAGCAACGAAGCAGAATCGTCATGGGTGACCGCTGTCAAAGATTGCAGCTCATGCCGCTCACGGATGGCCCTCAACCGCGGAGGCGCTTTTTTCATGGCAGATACCCGCACCCGCCGCCACGATTTGAAGGACTGATGGTCGCCGCTAACGTGCAGCAGTGGTTGGGCCTTCCCTCAACGTTTCCTTGGACAGCGGGGCCCACACTGCCCACGGAACCGTCGCCGTACTACTTCGTCCAGCGGCCCTACTGTGTAGTCACGCGGTTTCCATTGTTGTCACCGTTGATGGTTCCTGTGTTTTCTTCCGAACACGGCACACCATGGCCACAAGATCGGAGCCCTGGTGCTAGCCCGGATGTCACCACGAACGGCACCCCGCCACGTCTGGCAGAGAGGCAGCTTGTCAAGAGCCGCGGGTCGCAGGCACCTGTCGAAAAAGGCACCGAGGTGGTGGGATCCCAGGCTACCAGGGTGCGGACTCCCAAAAGCGCCACCCCTTTAGGAAGCAAGACATCGCGAAGCAGCCCGTCGAAAGAAGAAGAGGAATACATCGAGCTGGTGCTCTCCCGACTGCTGCGCACTGTGGCTGACCTCGGGCTCGGCGTGCCCGCAAAGAAAGAAGAGCCAAGGTGCTCCACAAGTAGGTTAGTCTACAGCGCCGCGATGCTGAGAAGCCTCAACGTGTCCAACCGGGCTCCAACGCCTGCCTCGAAATCGGAGCCCCGAAACAAAAACCCGGAGTAGAGCACCACATCAGCCAGCAGGATTCGTGAATAACCCGTGGAGAGGATGGCTCGCGACAGGTCAAAGACCCTGGACGTCGTTTACTGGTTTGGCGCCGCTGACGCTCCCGTTGACAACTTAGACAAACCCTGGTACTTGTGACAATAAAGGCTTTTTTGACAGGCATGTAGGTTCATGATTAATCAGCAGACGTTGCAGCAATGTCTTGGCACGCTTGATAAGATTGTAATGAATGGAGGTTTTTTGTTCCAAAACGACTAAATGATGATAAGACATACCGTAGTGATTGGCTCCAGAAAATGAAGGCGACTTGGGTAGCCAAATGTACATTATCAAGCATTTCGATCTGCTTCGAAAATATGGATGCTGTGGCGGCGGTTTGATATCATCTTCGAGACCCATAACCCTTAGACGACCACGCATTCGTTTGAGTCGTTTCCTAGAAGATTGGAAATGCCAACACGCGGGGAACGTAGCAAGACCAATGGGTGCTCTTGTATATCTTACTCCTTGTATCCCATGTCCCATCTGCTTGTACACGTAAATTTTTTTTCGTAATGCAATAATAATACCAGCGCGGTGGAAATAAACACAAGGCTTGCGAATTTAAATGTAGTTTTAGAAGAAAAGAAGTATCCACATATATGGATGCCGAGTACACCAGCTACAATATGTCCATCATCTTTTCTTATCGCTCATGAAAACAATGTCCGCTAAAGGCACTTTTTCAGCCGATTAGTCGTTACGATCATCACTGCATAAAAAATAAACAATGCGTTGATCATCAAATGAACGAGTTCGTCATTACTGTCATCAACATCATCGTAAACGTTCTCGTGACCACTCGCTAACTGCCTGATTCAACACTGTCAGATCCTTCGTTCATTATCGTTATTATCAACACGCTAATACTTATGTTCAACGCTTTCCCCATCACCATCAATGTTACCATTCAAGGCCCATTTTCTTGCAAGAAAGCTATATTTTAGTTCTTGTTCACCAAGTAACTGTGGCTCATGCAATCTGTGAGGGATTCGCCAAGAATCAAGTCGTTTTAAAAAACAGTGGGATATTTCAGAATAGTGAAGTTTATATAATAAAAAGATAGCAGATGACTAAGGAGATATTGATGCTTGATCTAATGTATGTATATCTTAAAAAACAAAACATTGTTTTGTTTACTAATAGCTTATGCATAAACCAGGACATACCTCTACTTTTGCACTTGTCTAATGGTGTCGACACATTGCAAAATAAATACTGATAATTTAGTTATTCAAATTGTTGTTATGGTATATGACAGCCACGCATACATTTGCATCTGAGAAAAGAGAAATATTAGCCCAAAAAGACGAAATGGCAGGCACAGATAAAAGCAGTTGATTACCTAAAAGGGTAATAGGAGGGTTATGCGTACTGTAGTAAACCGTCAGCAGCTCACAAAGAAATTTGTTGTTTCCAATTTACCACAGAATGCACATAGAGGCAAAAGTGCGTGAGAAGATCTGTGTTTGTATAACTTTATATTCTATACCCGGCATCGCAGCCCCGTGATAGCTAATTCAAATTTACAGGTTTCAGAAAAGGCCTTCCACCGGGGATATTAACAGGGCTGATATTCGGTGGAGTTTATCAGTGGCGTGTCTCCTTAGGCTTCCTCAATTGCACACCCGTGTAATCGAGCAGCAGTCTCCTGTAAACCCCATTCGTTTTAAACGGGTTACCAAAACGCTTTGAATGAAACTCGTGTTTTGCAGACCAAATGGGAAATAACAATTTATAATTGTAAAAGAGAGGTCTTCGGGCGGACAAAGTCCAATGCTACCATTTCACAATCGGAGTCTCACATTCCGAGTTATCAGACTTGGGTTCATAATAAATAGCCCCAGTTGGTGTAAATATCCGGAGCCTTCCAATATTGCGTCTCTTATAATCATATGGTGAATTTGGGACCTTAAACCTACATATCAATCAATCAAATAAACATTAAGAATAACATTTTGCCGTATGGCATGAGTAATCTGATACAACTGGATCATAAGCTACCACCACGTGTTTGGAGATCTGTTCGAAAAGAACGAAAACCTGCGAAATAAGAAGTAAAAAGTGATCTATTATGAGGTACAGTGTGGCCAATCCCCCATGGGGGTATGAGCCAAGATCTCCCAGGAGACAAGACAAGACAAGAAGTTTTATCTGAAGTAAGCCATGTATGTTCTAGAATCATGATGTCAAGGGCAAATTGATTGTAAAAGTAATGTAAATTGGTGTTGGGCGAGAATGAAGATTGGCAGTTCCATTGAAGTACCCTCAGCTTACCAATTGTGTTGATGGCACCTCTCTATTACAATGTGTTCGTTATTGTCTTTCTCACCGCTGATCACGTTCACCACTGCTTTTTCGGTTACGTTTAATCGTAGTGCTTTCATCATCGGAAGTGGCACTGTTCAAGATGCTTTTGCTTGTTTTGGCTCTCCTCGTACACACTGCTAATCTAATCTGTAGAAAACAGAGCATGCGTGTCCACAAGTCCGCTTTAAAATATGGCAAATATATCTTTGCCCGACGTCCCGAATAGACCAAATTAATCCTAAACATAACTCATGAATTGCGTATTCAGCTATTGAAGAGAAAATGTTTTTTGCTTATCCATACGGCAATAAAGCGGATCCTGCTATCATGCGGCATTCTACCAGCTCATCACACGAACTCGGCATGCCAAGCATCCAGAAGCGTGAACGCTGAAGGATCAAATAGACTTACCAAATTTCAGGCCGCTCACCATAAAATAAAACGCACACAAAGCAAAAGTAATCCCTTCTTTTCCTCCGAGTGAAGAGTTGGCGTTTCTGTGAGAGTATCGAGGCTGCCTGAACGTCCATTGTAAACTTCTTATGCACAAAAAGAAAATGCGCACTTTAGCTTGCGTGCAAGCATTTTCTCAGAACGTCTTTTTTCAAAGCTTTGCGAATGGACATAGTGTTAAGGTATGATTAGGTTATCTGGGTTAACAGGCTCTGTGAAACACAATCTTGGTTACACGTTAAGGTAAGTTGGCCATTTCGATTACCTTAGCACGCTGTTCTCGAATCTTATAACTAAGAAAAAAAAGCGCATACACGCTCTGTGAGTAAGTACCTTCGTAATTATTGTGACTAATTTATAGGGCTCTTTTGTTCAATAGCGATACGAGAGCACCATTTTGTTCTATTTCTTCCAGACATGGCTCTACTTCACTGGAAAGATACCGTACACCAACAAAGTATGGCTTCATGTTGATGAAGGTTTCGTAAAACAAAAAAAACTGTTGTGAAGCTATTTGCTTTTTCTCACTTCAAATCTTGAAGAAAGACCAAGGCTAAATTACGACCTTACAAATAACAAATGAAAAACAGCTTGCACGCGCCATCTTACACGGTGTCCCAGGATTTGTGTGCATGTGTGTTAATTTGTCTCTTTCGCCCACTTTCCTCTTGATTTTAGAATTACGCGTGTCTTGATAAGTGCACGCAGTGAAAACTTTTTTTTTTGCTCATGTGGTCCTTCAAACCAGTGCAGCGCTCACAGATGTAAACAGGGCAATTTAGGAATAGCACACAATTTTAACGCGATAGAGTTTAATTGCGTTTAGGAGTTCGTTTCGCAGAAACTCTGGTGCCTGCATCGTTGGTTGTGAGCAAAAATTCATCATCTTATGCATGACCGAATAATTGAGAACGATGGAAACAAAAGAAGTTAACTAAAAACTCTGTAGCAGAGTGGGGGTTCAACCAGGTTTGTTCAGGTCCACATAGAGAGTGAACGCGGGTCGCTTGCGTGGCAATCGGATGTTCTACCACACGGCCATGCCTCTGCTTGTGAAGACAGTGAAAAGAACTTTCTTTGCTTGGAAACGCAGTGAAAGTAGATTTCATGGTTTACAAACACATGCGTCCTGTATACATGGTTCACAATGCAACACGACATATTGCAGTACTAAAGCGCGGAACAGGCCTCCATTGCCAACAAGCGTCAGAATATATCAATATCAAATGACTCCGTGGATGAAAGAGGGTACTCAACTACAAAAGGCACACACGTACTGCGCCTATTTTCATAAGGTGGTGTATTAGGTGCACAGTAAAATCGAAAAGATTTCATGCACTAAATGCTTCAAGTACGCACTAGCAACAGGATGTCACCATTGTAATCAACTCCTGAAGACGAAGCTTCCGCATCTCCTAATTTTTGTTTCTACCATCTACAGTTCGAGTGATACCTGTTAACTTCAGCTTGGACGCGTACACCAGAGCCCCCACTATCTTTACAGAGCAGATTCGTTGCAACAGCACGTGGTTATCTTGAGGAACTGCACATGCCCATCTTGACCTTAAAATGAGATGTAAAGTTTTAATCCGTGGGCACTGTAGACACATTTATGCAAGCCAAGAAACGAAACTCGACTGATCCGCATTAGGGCTTGCTACTATTTCGAAAAATTTGGGGACGATTAAGCTCCACTTTTCAGAGTTGAAGGTTATATTGATATCCTTCTCCTTGTGCGAACTTCAACCACTTCATTGTTTTTCATTGTATGATGTTACTTGAAAAAATAAATTGTGAAATACTGTAGTATAATAGATAAAGTTTAAAATGTCTTGTCTCAATGAAGTTTTCGCAAATGGTTGCATTTTGTATAAACATGGGTAGCATATTTTGAAGAATGAGTAAGTATGTGCGCGAGATGTTTTCTTACTTGCTATGCACCCACTATGTTGTCTTAAGAAAAGACGTGCAATGACGCTTTTGCCTTTTACAGCGATTGGCTAAATTTGAAGCGTAAATCGCATTGGAAATCACATAATGTTATGCCCGATGTTATATACGTTTTTCCATTGCTCGCTTCGTCGTCCTCAATTTAAGCTGAACCCTCTTTGTAAGTCTCCAGGTTTCTGCTCCGTAGCTAAGTACCGGCAAGATACAGCTGTTATATACCTTCCTCTTGAGAAATAGTGGCAATCTACCTGTCATAATTTGAGAGTGCTTGCCGAATGTGCTCCACCCCATTATTATTCTTCTAGTTACTTAAATCTCGTGGTTCGGCTCTGCGGTTATTACCTGCCCTAAGTAGACATAGTCTTTTACAACTTCAAGTGCACTATCACCTATCTCGAAGCGCTGCTCCTTGCCGAGGTTGTTGTACATTACTTTCGTTTTCTGCAGATTAATTTTAAGACCCACCTTTCTGCTCTCCTTGTCTAACTCCGTAATCATGAGTTGCAATTCGTCCCCCGAGTTACTCAGCAATGCAATGTCATCGGCTAAGCGCAGGTTACTATGGTATTCTCCATTGACTCTAATCCCTAACTGTTCCCATTCTAGGCTTCTGAAAACCTCCTGTAAGCACGCGTAAATAGCATTGGGGAGATTGTGTCCCCCTGCCTTACACCCTTCTTGATTGGTATTCTGTTGCTTTCTTTATGAAGCACTATGGTAGCAGTTGATCCCCTGTAGATTTCTTCCAGAATGTTTATATATACTTCATCTATGCCCTGATTCCGCAGTGTTTGTATGACGGCTGATATTTCTACTGAATCAAACGCCTTCTCGTAATCTATGAAGGCTATGTATAGTGGTTGGTTATACTCTGAACATTTCTCTATTACCTGATTGATAGTATGAATGTGGTCAATTGTTGAGTAGCCTGTTCGAAATCCTGCTTGTTCCTTTGGTTGATTGAATTCTAATGTTTTCTATACTCTGTTAGCAATTACCTTTGTAAATAGCTTGTATACTACAGAGAGCAAGCTGATCGGCCTGTAATTATTCAAGTCCTTGTCATCTCCTTTCTTATGTATTAAGATGATGTTAGCGTTCTTCCAAGACTCTGGTACTCTTCCCGTCAGGAGACACCTCGTAAACAGGGTGGCTAGTTTTTCTAACACAATCTGTCCTCCATCTTTCAGCAGATCTGATGTTACCTTATCTTCACCAGCAGCTTTGCCCCTTTGCATGCTCTCCAAAGCTTTTCTGACTTCTTCTATCATTACTGGTGGGGTGTAATCTAGGTTACTGCTAGTTCTTATAGTATTAAGGTCGTGGTTGCCTCGGCTACTGTACAGATCTCTGTAAAACTCCTCCGCTATTTTAACTATCCTATCCCTATTGGTAGTTATTTTGCCTTCTTTGTCCCTTAGTGCATACATCCGACTTTTGCCTATCCCAAGTTTCCTCTTCAATGCTTTGACACTTCCTCCGTTTTTCAGAGCGTGTTCAATTCTCTCCTTGTTATACCTTCTTACATCGCATACCTTACGTCTATTAATCAACTTCGAAAGCTCTGCCAGTTCTATTTTGTCTGTTGTACTTGACACTTTCATGATTTGACGCTTCTTAATTAGGTTCTTCGTTTCCTGGGAAAGCTTGCCAGTGTCCTGTCTAACTATCCTGCCTCCAACTTCCACTGCACACTCCGTAATGATACTCGTCAGATTATCATTCATTGTATCTACGCTAAGGTTGGTTTCCTCACTAGGAGCCGAGTACCTGTTCTGCAGCGACACTCTGAATTCCTGTACTTTCCCTCTCAGTGCTAGCTGATTGATTGGCTTCTTGCGTATCAGTTTCTGTCGTTCCTTCTTCAAGTCTAGGCGAATTCGAGACCGTACCATTCTATGGTCCCTGCATCGTACCTTGCCAATCACTTCCACATCATGCACAATTCCAGGGTGTGCACTCATTATAAAGTCTATTTCGTTCTTATTTTCGCCATTAGGGCTCCTCCATGTCCACTTGCGGTTTTCTGGAAAGAAAAATGGTAGGTGTAACCTTAAGAGACAAGAAGAGAGCAGAGTAGATTAGGGAACAAACGGGGGTTTAGGATATCATAGCTGAAATCAAGAAGAAGAAATGGACATGGGCAGGGCATGTAGCGCGTAGACAGGATAACCGCTAGTCTTAAGGGTAACTGACTGGATTCCCAGAGAAGGGAAGCGGGTTAGGGGGAGACAGAAGGTTAGGTGGGCAGATGAGATTAAGAAGTTTGCGGGTATAAATTGGCAGCAGCAAGCACAGGACCGGGTTAACTGGCGGAACATGGGAGAGGCCTTTGTCCTGCAGTGGACCTAGTCAGGCTGATGATGATGATGATGATGATGATATACGTTTTTACCATGCAATATTACTGCAATATTACAAGTTGTGCTCTGAAGTCTGTATACAATATGTGTGTAGCATGAAAAATATTTTCTCTGCATTTCCAACCAGAGGAACCTAATGTCACTTTATTTTCAATCAGACGCGTGACCATGTGGTAGGACAGTTCCTTGCCACGCAAATGGCCTGCAATAGAATTGAACCTTGCACATTAGCACACCCATGCTGGAGTGTCGGCCAAGAATCGGGTAGTTTTCGGGAGAAATTCCTAGTTATTTGGTGAAATATCGTCACGTTCAAGATAAAAGAAGTAGTGCAGCAACATAATTGCAAATACTTCCAACAGTTGAATACTAACATAGGTAGTAACTCTGAGCTGCGTAATTTAGAAAACAATGTTTAGAAATTTACATGCAATTTAGAAAAAAAAGATATAAATCTCTTAGAACATTCATTGAACTCTAACAAGGCATCGGCGACATTCACGTCATAGTGGCCCAGGGACAAAGCCTCGCACGAAATTTGGTACATTTAAATCTAGTTTAAAACGTCGGCAAACGCTGCCTAAAGTATTGTTATTATCTTGTATCGTTAAAGGAACGGGGAATATCTGTTGCAGGTAATGAAAAACGTTCAGTTGTCTTATGTACTCCAAAAAATAACAGTTATGTTGAATTCCAATGGCGGAGAGCAAGTTTTAGATGCGGAAGCATCTTATACTCGCGCCTTGTAGTGCGCCGTCCGCGCCGTCCGCACCGCTTCTCGAACATTCGACAGCTGACGCGCGCGCATGCGCCGTCGCGCCGTCGCCCACTCTTCCACCATCTGTGCATCCCTTCCTCCTCTACACACCGCGCGCGCTTCACTCCTCCACCATCTGTGCACCCTTCCTCCTCTACACACCGCGTTCGACATCTACAATTCTCCTGATTCTCCAGTGGACGCGCATGTGGCGTCGCGCTTCGAGAACATTCAACAGCTGACAGTGCAGGCGCCGTCGCGCTGTATATATACTCAAGGTCGGCGCTCGCTCGCTCAGTTGCCGCTCGTCGGTTGGTTTGTACGGCGCGTCGACGTCCAAGGTCGCGGTGAAATGAATTCCAACGAATCCACAAACACAATGATCGACGTCCCTTCGACCAGCGCCGCCCTTTCGCATACGTGTGTACGTGTTCACTCATTTAACACCCCCTCCTACAACCACGTTAACCAATTTAGCCATCGACCCAAGTAAGTCGCAATTTAACACCCCATTTCACAACCACGTTAACCAATTTAGCCATCGACCCAAGTAAGTTGTACTTTAACACCCCGTTAACCAATTATATGCTCCGCATCCTCCTCAGTGTTCCCCCGAGGGAAGCTGCGGGCAATTTTTTTTCTGCTCCTTTCAGAGCAAGTGTGTTCCAATGACAGAGTGAGAGCGAGAGTCAAAAGTTCCAATGAGAGAGCCGGAGGGGATTCAGAGCGGGAGTCCCTCCGTGGAGCAGGAAAAACTGCTCCGCCGAAATCGGTGGAGTGGACCGGAACTCAGCGTGACGCATTTCCTTTAACACGTTTGCCTGCTTGGGGGCGCGGCTGGCGCGGCGCGAGTTGTGTTGATAATGGCGGACGGCATAGACGGCTCGGCTACCTCGACAAAGTGTGCAGCAATGCTTCTGCTACTCGATAGCAACAGCAGACATCGTGGACAATAGCTGTTGCACGCTTGACGTGATATCCATTTCACACAGGTGAATAGCGCTGAACAAGCAAACGAACGATGCGGCGATTCTGGTAAACCACGTGGGAAACAGACAGCGGAAAAGACCACGCGCAAGGTATCCTGTGTAACCCGGCAGCTTCCGCCTTGCTCCAGCAGGGCGGGTTGTGTTCCGATGGTGGATTTGGAGGATTTGCTCTACGCCAGAGTCGAGTGCTCGCTCGCGAAGTCGGTCGGCTGCACCGACTCCGCCATTGGAATTCAACATTAGAAGAAGCTGTCAGACAAGCTTTGTGTAAAGAAATATTAGGACATGAAGTCTGGAAACGTACTCAAGCTATTGCAACTTCAAGTTCATTTGTAGGATACAGTTTGCTGTTCCGCTGGCGTCAAGGGTGCTGAAATTCTAATGTGGTTGGCAATAATGGACAAGAAAATTATTCTAACGACATCTTCTCCTTAATTTAGCCCCTATAATGAATGTGGACACCAGCAAAGCATGAGTAACCGGGCCTTTCAGAGATACCTTTTCTAGTGCATCCACCATTTCTTTTAGAATTAGGCCCTTTTGTCATCGAAGCCCAATCAACCAAATCAAGTTTTTAGGAGAGAAACAACGATTTCTGTGATGCAGAAGATGTGATTGCTAATTTGGTGAGAGGGAAAAACACACGTTTAATAAATCCCTCAGGGTCCTGCAGAACTTGTACATGAGGTTAAATTGTGGAGCGCTTGAATGATCGCCAAAAGTTCTTCAAGAAAGACGGGCACAAAATCTGGAAGGCCAAGGCCAAAGAGCAATCTGGAGTTGACGATGATGAAGATGGTGCTCCTTGGATAATTGGCACCTACCTACTCTTGAGGATGGGCCTTGAGTCGGGCGGATCATACATGCTGAATTTTTGATGAATATTTAGTCAGAGCAAAAATAGTTCAGAGATGACTTTTTTAATGTAACGTTAATTATGAATATTTGCATTTTTCAATCGCAATATACTGTGTATTATCGCAGAGACTAAAGATCTCTTGACTAGAAAGGCTGAATAAAAAATCGTTCGTTGTTGATACTCCTACCAAATCTATTCGAGTCGCATATAAACTTTTCGACAGATTTGAAAACATTTCTGTCCGAGTGCCGCAGAGCAAAGGTCCCAAATGATAGGAGAACGAACGACGTAACCGGTAGACTACATTGTCGCTATATAAATTTTCAATACATTTTCTGTATAACAAAAAAACATTGGCAGCTCAACAAGAAGCATTTGATAGTTTCGAGTTCGTTGTAATAGGAGCAATAAGGGGAGACTACCGAACTCGCTCTGTGCATGTAAGAATTAAAATTTGAAATTTTATAACGCATTCTGGTTACTCTGGAATTGGATAATTTAGTATATACAAGTAGTCATCTTTTTTTTCTATACGCGTTCATGTTTTGGCCAGCGCACCTCACGTGCTAGCCCAACTGGTGCTTGCAGCTGCGCACGTAGTGCACGCTCATCCGCAGCAACGCAGCAGGACCATCATGGGTGACCGCTGTCAAAGACCGCAGCTCATGCCGCTCAAGGATGGCCCTCAACCGTGGAGGCACTTTTTTCATGGCAGATACCCGCACCCGCCGCCGCGGTTTGAGGGACTTATGGTCGCCGGTAACGTGCAGCAGTGGTTGGGCCTTCCCTCCACGTTTCCTTGGACAGCGGGGCCCACACTGCCCACGGAACCCTCGCCGTACTACTTCATCCAGCGGCCGTACTCTGTAGTCACGCGGTTTCCATCGTTGCCACCGTGGATGGTTCCTGCGGTTTCTTACGAACACGGCATACCATGGCCACCAGATCCGAGCCCTGATGCTAGCCCGGATGTCACCACGATCAGCACCCCGCCACGTCTGGCAGAGAGGCAGCTTGTCAAGAGCCGCGAGTCGCAGCCACCTGTTGAAAAAGACACCGAGGTGGTGCGATCCCAGGCTACCAGGGTGCGGACTCCCAAAAGCGCCACCCTTCAAGAAGCAAGACATTGCGAAGCAGCCCGTCGAAAGTAGAGGAGGAATACATCGAGCTGGTGCTCTCCCGACTGCTGCGCACTGTGGCTGACCTCGGGCTCGGCGTGCCCGCAAAGAAAGAAGAGCCAAGGTGCTCCACAAGTAGGTTAGTCTACAGCGCTGCGATGCTGAGAAGCCTCAACGTGTGCAGCCGGATTCCGACGCCTGCCTCAAAATCGGAGCCCCGAGACAAAAACCCATCGTTGCCACCATTGATGGTTCCTGAGGTTTCTTCCGAACACGGCACACCATGGCCACGAGATCGGAGCCCTGATGCTAGCCCGGATGTCACCACGAACGGCACCCCACCACGTCTGGCAGAGAGGCAGCTTGTCAAGAGCCGCGGGTCGCAGTCACCTGTTGAAAAAAAATTGCCCGCAGCTTCCCTCGGGGGAACACTGAGGAGGATGCGGAGCATATAATTGGTTAACGGGGTGTTAAAGTGCGACGTACTTGGGTCGATGGCTAAATTGGTTAACTTGGTTGTGAAATGGGGTGTTAAATTGCGACTTACTTGGGTCGATGGCTAAATTGGTTAACGTGGTTGTAGGAGGGGGTGTTAAATGAGTGAACACGTACACACGTATGCGAAAGGGCGGCGCTGGTCGAAGGGACGTCGATCATTGTGTTTGTGGATTCGTTGGAATTCATTTCACGCGACCTTGGACGTCGACGCGCCGTACAAACCAACCGACGAGCGGCAACTGAGCGAGCGAGCGCCGACCTTGAGTATATATACAGCGCGACGGCGCATGCACTGTCAGCTGTTGAATGTTCTCGAAGCGCGACGCCAAATGCGCGTCCACTGGAGAATCAGAAGAATCGTAGATGTCGAACGCGGTGTGTAGAGGAGGAAGGGTGCACAGATGGTGGAGGAGTGAAGCGCGCGCGGTGTGTAGAGGAGGAAGGGATGCACAGATGGTGGAAGAGTGGGCGACGGCACGACGGCGCATGCGCGCGCGTCAGCTGTCGATTGTTCGAGAAGCGGTGCGGCCAGCGCACTACAAGGCGCGAGTATAAGATGCTTCCGCATCTAAAAGGCACCGAGGTGGTGCGATCCCAGGCTACCAGGGTGCGGACTCTCAAAAGCGCCGCCCCTTCAAAAAGCATCCCATCGCGAAGCAGCCCGTCGAAAGAAGAAGAGGAATACATCGAGCTTGTGCTCTCCCGACTGCTGCGCACTCTGGCTGACCTCGGGCTCGGCGTGCCCGCAAAGAATGAAGAGCCAAGGTGCTCCACAAGTAGGTTAGTCTACAGCGCTGCGATGCTGAGAAGCCTCAACGTGTGCAGCCGGATTCCGACGCCTGCCTCAAAATCGGAGCCCCGAGACGAAAACCCGAAGTAGAGCACCACGTCAGCCAGCAGAATTTCGTGAATAACCCGTGGAGAGGATGGCTCGCGACAGGTCAAAGACTCTGGACCTCGTTTACTGGTTTTGCGCCGCTGACGCTCCCGTTGACAGCTTGGACCAACCCTGGTACTTGGCACAATAAAGGCATTTTTGACAGGCATGTAGGTTTATGATTAATATGCAGACATTGCAGCAATGTCCTAGCACGCTTGATAAGATTGTAATGAATGGAGTTTTTTTGTTCCAAAACCACTAAATGATGATAAGACATTCCGTAGTGAATGGCTCCACAAAATGAAGGCCACATGTGCAGCCTCATGTACGATATCAAGCATTCCGATCTGCTTCGAAAATATGGATGCCGTGGCAGCGGTTTGGTATCAACGTCGAGAACCATAACCCTTAGACGACCACGCATTCGTTTGAGTCGTTTCCTAGAAGATTGGAAATGGCAACACGCGGGTGACATAGCGAGACCAATGGGTGCTCTTATATTTCTTACTCCTTGTATCCCATGTCCCATCTGGTTGTACACGTAATTTTTTTTCGTAATGCAATAATTCTACCAGCGAAGTGAAAATAAACCAAAGGGTTACGAATATAAATGTAGCTTTAGAAGAACAGAAGTATCCACATATATGGATGCCGAGTACACCAACTACAATAGGTCCATCATCCTTTCTTATTGCTCATAAGAACAATATTCGCTAAAGGCTGTTTTTCAGCCCATTAGTCGTTACGATCATCACTGCATAAAAAAAAAACATTGCGTTGATCATCAATTGAACGAGTTCGTCATTACTGTCATCAACATCATCGTAAGCGTTCTCGTGACCGCTCGCTAACTGCCTGATTCAACACTGTCAGATCCTTCGTTCATTATCGTTATCATCAACACGCTAATACTTATGTTCAACGCTTTCCCCATCACCATCAATGTTGCCATTCAAGGCCCATTTTCTTGCTAGAAAGCTCTATTTTTAGTTCTTGTTCACCAAGTAACTGTGGCTCATGCAATCTGTGAGGGATTCGCCAAGAATCGAGTCATTTTATAAAACAGTGGGATATTTCAGAATAGTGGAGTTTATTTAATGAAAAGATGGCAGATGTTTAAGGAGATATGGATGCTTGATCTAATGTATGTATATCTGAAAAAACAAAACATGGTTTTGTTTAACTTATAGCTAATGCATAAACCAAGAGATACCTTAACTTTTATACTTATATAATGGTGTCGACACATTGAAAAATAAATACTGATAATTTAGTTATTCAAATAGTTTTTATGGTATCTGACAGCCACGCATACATTGGCCTCTGAGAAAACAGAAATATTGGCCCAAAAAGACGAAATGCCAGGCACAGATAAAAGCAGTTGAATACCTAAAAGGGTAATAGGAGGGTTATGCGTACTTTAGTAACCCATCAGCAGCTCACAAAGAAATTTGTTGTTTCCAGTTCACCACAGAATGCACATAGAGGCAAAAGTGCGTGATAAGATCTGTGTTTTGGATAATTTTATATTCAATACCCGGCAACGCGACCCCGTGATAGCTACTTTAAATTTACAGGTTTCACAAAAGGCTTTCCACCGGGGATATTAACAGGGCTGATATTCGGTGGAGTTTATCAGTGGCGTGTCTCCTTAGGCATCCTCAATTGCACACCTGTGTAATTGAGCAGCAGTCTCCTGTAAGTCCGATTTGTTTGATACGGGTTACCAAAACGCTTTGATTGAAACTCGTGCTTTGCGGACCAAAGGGGAAATAACAATTTATAATTGCAAAAGGAAGGTCTTCGGGCGGACAAAGTCCAATACTACCATTTCACAATCGGAGGCTCACATTGCGAGTTATCAGATTTGGGTGCATAATAAATAACCCCAGTTGGTGTAAATTTCCGGAGCCCTCCAATACTACATCTCTCATAATAATATGGTGATTTTGGGACGTTAAACTTACATATCAATGAATCAAATGAACATTTTGAATAACATTTTGCGTATGACATGAGTAATCTGATACAATTGGATCATAAGCTACCACCACCTGTTTGGAGATCTGTTCGAAAAGAACGAAAACCTGCAAAATAAGAAGTTATGTCTGAAGTAAGCCATGTATGTTCCAGAATCATGATGTCAAGGGCAAATTGGTTGTAAAAGTAATGTAAATCGGTGTTGGGCGAGAATGAATATTGGCAGTTCCACTGAAGTACCCTCAGCTGACCAATTGTGTTGATGGCACCTCTCTATTACAATGTGTTCGTTATCATCTTTCTCACCACTGATCACGTTCACCATTGCTTTTTCTGTTACGTTTAATCATAGTGCTTTCATCATCAGAAGTAGCACTGTTCAAGAGGCTTTTGCTTGTTTTGGGCTCTCCTCGCACACACTGCTAATCTAATCTGTAGAAAACGGAGCATTCGTGTCCACAAGTCCGCTTTTAAATTATGGCAAATATATCTTTGTGCGACGTCCCGAATAGATCAAAGTAATCCTGAACATAAGTCATGAATTGCGTATTCAGCTATAGAAGAGAAAATGTTTTTTGCTTATCCATACTCCAATTAAGCGGACCTTGCTATCATGCGGCATTCTACCAGCTCCTCACACGAACTGGGCTTGCCTAGCATCCAGAAGCGTGAACGCTGAAGGATCAAATAAACTTACCAAATTTCAGGCTGCTCACCATAAAATAAAGCGCACACAAAGCAAAAGCAAGCCATTCTTTTCCTCCGAGTGAAGGCGCTAAATTTAAAAACTATTCGGAACCTAAAGTGAACTTAGAGGAAAAAGTATTTGATTGATTTGTGGTGTTTAACGTCCCGAAGCCACCATATGATTATGAGACACGTCCTATTGGAGGGCTCCGAAAATTTCTACCACCGGGGGTTCTTTAACGTGCACCCAAATCTGAGCACACGGGCCTACAATATTTCCGCCTCCATCGGAAATGCAGCCGCCACAGACGGGATTTGATCCCGCGACCTGCGTGTCAGCCGCTGAGTACCTTAGCCTCTAGACCACTGCGGCGGGGCGAGGAAAAAGGAGTGGCATGCAGGGAATGGTTTTAAGGTCTCTGCTTTACACTAGCCTTTCATCTTAGACATTCATTTGACAATTCACCGTCACCCTCGAAGACTTATTTAAGGCACTTCAATACGAGCATCTTGTGGGTTCACGCTAACCAATGAACACAACACACTAGAAATATCATAGCGAAACAGATTCGGTAATATATTGTGCAAGAGATGCAAAGGCAATCTACGTAAATTTGATGTTCTCGCTGAAGACAGCTGTCACTGGGCCGAACAGAATGCTACCTCAGTGCTTCCTGATAATCTACTAATTCTAACTGTAAGCGGGCGCTTGACGAGCAACCTAAACATTATGTCGAGCTTCGCACGCGCTATTTGATAAGCTTAACTATAAGTTTACGCGAGAAATTGCTTGGCGCTACGTCGAAAGGTACTACTGTTTCTTCCGCGTCATAGACGTACAGTCGGCCACAACTTAAGCTATAGTGCGCAGTGGCCCCTTTTCTGTCTGTCAATGCATTATATGGGACGAATTTACAAATAGTTGCTTTGGGGACTTGTGTTTTGTGGACAAGAGCTTGTCATCACTTTTTTTTTCAAACTTGGTTGAGTCGCATGGCAAAGATAGACAGAAAAAACAGCCACTCATGCACGATAGCTGAAGATTTGGCTGACTACACTTCACATCGACAGTTTCCATCCTCTTGACAAAACAGTCTCCCGAAAGTATACGACCACGCACATCACATCGCTGAAACCGTAGCAGAGAATATTCGCTGCTCTCTGCTGCGTCGCAGTTTACGGTGAAGTGTTCAATTCTTCGCTGGTCTTCCGCGTTTCAAAGTACCTACAAGACGACGTATATCAGACAAAGCCGGGTGTAGTGCCGCATGGCGCTCATCTTGAATTTGAGCGTGTTTGACGTGTACGAGGGCACGTTAAACTTGCCTGTAAAGTACACCTCGCGGTGGTTTTGTGCTACTAGCTGGTTATCAGTCAGCTTGCCAAGGTATAGCGCTTCATAAAAATTTTAGGCGCACTTGTAGGAAGGGTTGGCACGCCACCTCGGCCGCTCTGGCATACCATACCAAGAGGGGTATTGCATAAAATCGGTGTGTTATGCGCGTAAGTGATAGTCATTATATCAAAATCATGACATATATGATATGAATATCGTGATTTTGCTGTTCGACGTGTACGAGAACACGTTAAACGTGCCTGTAAAGTACACCTCGTGGTGGTTATGTGCTACTAGCTGGTTATCAGTCAGCTTGCCAAGGTACAGCGCTTCATAAAAGTTTTAGGCGCACTTGTAGGAAGGGTTGGCATGCCACCTCGGCCACTCTGGCATACCATACCAAGAGGGGTATTGCATAAAATCGGTGTGTTATGCGCGTAAGCGATAGTCATTATATCAAAATCATGACATATATGATATGAATATCGTGATTTTCCTGTCATGCTTTTGCTGCTGTCGCGGTGGTTTCCTTCATATGACATTTTGTAAAACTGGTATGGTTTGACATACTGCAATGCGAACCTAAGTGACAGGCCTTAACGTGGAAATCTTTACACGCATGTCATGTAAGTCATGGCTATATACCACGTTCATAGTGGGCTAGCGGTCGTTTTGCTAGCTTCACAAATACCAAATTTGGTATTATGTAACGTAAATGAATGACGAAGCTAATTGACTGCTGCCAACATGATAACCACGACAGGCGTGTGATCTGGGTGCTTTATTGTACACCACGCTTATGATGCGCTTGAGGTCGTTTGTCTAGCTTCGTATATACCAAGGTTGGTATTACGTGACGTGAATGGATGACGAAGGTTGTAGGGGTATTCGAAGCTGCTCAACCCTGAACACCGCAGGGAGGACGTGGAGCCCGACCAGCAACCTTCTTTATTGACCGGAACCCGGGCCGCAACAGCCCGCTGCCAGCGGCGGCCGCGTGGCACTCAGCGCACACCCGATCGTCGTCTTCCTCTTCCTTCTGTCATTGGCAACCTCGCGGCCACCGCTCCCATAATGCCCCCTCCCCTTCAGCGAAAGTGGAGAGATTGACGTGATGCGACAGCGGCTAGCCCTCGCTACGACGGGCTGCACGTGGTGCACAAGCCCGCATGCCAGCGCAGTCAGTCCACAACTTCATGTGGGACCTCAGTAGCTGCCAGCCTCTCGTGCTGTACTTGTATGTCCATCCGCCTTTACAGCTGGCCTGCTGCTTTGTGCGTGAGGTGGAAGTGCCAGAAGGTACACTCTTGCCATCATCCTTTGAACCTTTGCCTCCAGCACCATTATTGTCTGGCTTTAGCTTTCTTTGTCTGGTGAATTCTTAGACCTTCACTTAATGCTTTTTACCCTTGAAGTGCCTCTCGAGCTCGTTGCCGTGAATTAGCACTGACATTTTGCAAATGCCATTTACCGTGGTCGCCACATTGCTTTCGTTATCAGTGCCATCAGCCTGGGCACCGTCTTTCACGCTTTAGTCCTGTGTATCACGCACCATCTCGTCTTGCGCTGTGGGGTTGTTTGGGACGTCATGCTCACATCTACCACCGTCAGCGCACTCCTGGCACATGCTTTCAGCATTATGCACATCATGAACGACATCTGCATCATCGGCGTCTAGGCATTTCATGTCGTGTTACCACTGGGCGTATTGCGGCGGGAAGTCGCGCTCCATGAAAGAGTCGACTTCACCGTCGGCTGCTGCTGGGACGTCATGCTCCCATCTACCACCGTCAGCGCACTCCTGGCACATGCTTTCAGCATTATGCACATCATGAACGACATCTGCATCATCGGCGTCTAGGCATTTCATGTCGTGTTACCACTGGGCGTCTTGCGGCGGGAAGTCGCGCTCCATGAAAGAGTCGACTTCACCGTCGGCTGCTGCTTCCCAGTTTTCAGCGGCTTCTTCCTCCTCGCAGTGTTCCCCGGCGTCTGCATCAGTGACCTCCTCCTCACGATCCCGAACTCTACGGCCTCTGTCAGGTCCTACGACTCGTCGATAGCTTCATTGCCGTGATCATCAACCTCTTTATCGCAATGCTGCGACTCTTCGGGCTCTGCTTCGCCTTCCTGGGACTCTTCGGCCGTCGGCGCACCCTTCGTCGTACTCCGTAGTCGCCTCATCGCCCACCTCCTCCGAATACAAAGCACCGTCCAAGTTTCCTTCAGCGTGTTTCTCGGTCTCAGCAGCCATGGAGTTCTCCTGATCGGCAGCGCTGTTGCGGTACTCACCCGCCACCGCCCCATCAATGTGCCGCACGTAATATTATTTTCTGTTCCTTTTCTCCTTCTTTTTCTGAACGTCATCATTAGCGAGATCGTCAGCCCTTGCTCTGGATGCAGCGCCGGCTCACCTCCCGTTGTTCTTTGATGTGAAGTTCACTGCTTCGCCTACTGCGGTGGCTCGCTGCGGCGGTTCTGCTCGCTGGTCCGACCCTCAGCGGTCTCTTTATTAACTCCCCTGGAAGTCGACGCCCTCCTTGGTGACGATCGCCATGGCCAAAGAAAATGCCTCAGTACTCAGGCACCTGACAGCTTGCTTGTAACATGCTCGTAACAGCTCGTACCGGGGGTCGTTCGCTCGTAGTCGTCAGGCCGAGAAAGATGGCTAGGCACAAGGGGGCCCGAGAGCAACGTCAAGAGGTGGTGCCTGGTGCCCCCGAAAGACGGCCTCCTCAACTTTCAGAGCAAAACGGGCAAGCTCCTCGAGGGAAGAGAAGGAGCGACCGAACAGATGCAGCTGGAAACTGGGGTGGCATCGCTGCATTACGTGCGAGACCTTAAGACCTCAGGTGCAATGGAGTCCGCCCGACGGAAGAGCTTCTGCATGGTCCGAACATATCTCCCAGATTCTCCTCTGGGAGGGATCTACAACAAGAAAGAAGGCAGGGAGGTTAACCAGGCACATGCCCTATTTGCTACCCTACGCTGGGGGAATGAGAAGGGGGGCATAGAGATGAGAGAGAGAGAAAATAGAAGAGAAAGAGAGAAAAAAGAGGATTGTCAGTCAATGGGCTGACGCGTATGCATTGGTGGCACTACACAAAAGTTAAAGGTGGTCACGTAGGCCTGTATTCCTCAAAAAGCACAAGACAGCTTTGACTGCTTTTTGAGCCGAGGAAAGGCGAGGACGGTGTTCCAGGAGCATCTTCATAGAGAGTGGCCGATCGTCCAATTGTCGCAGTGCGTCCGAAAGCTTCTGTCTTTCAGAGGCAAATCGAGGGAAATGGCATATCAGAGGGTCGATGTCTTCTTTGGGGCAGCAGACGTCGCATTCCGCATTGTTGGTCAATCCGATGAGGGTTGAATATGCTTTTGTGAAGGCAACCCTCAACCAAAGGCGACAAAGAAGCGAAGCTTCACGTCGATGAAGTCTGGATGGAGGTCGAAGTTCCAGACGAGGGTTCATTTGGTAGAGTCTCGTATGTCTCATGCTTGGGGTGTTCCACTCCAGCCGACACAGACTACGTTCCAGGTGAAGAAGTTGCTTTGCAGCTTCAGTCCTTGACAAAGGAATCGGAAGGGTGTGCTCTTCTTGGTGCAATGTGCAAGCCGCGTTGACTGCGAAATCTTTGCCACTGATCCCAAATTGGCCAGGAAGCCACTGAAACTTGACGTCGTGGCCTGTTTCTGTGACGTGGTGAAGAATCTTGACAACCTTGTAAGTTAACTGTTCATGGCAACCTTGTTGAAGGACTGGCTGCATGGTCTGTAGAGGTGGTTTCGAGTCGGAAAACGCAGCCCATTTACTCGGTCTCTTGGATTTGATGTACTCTAGGGCGCCACGTAAAGCCGCAAGTTCTGCCGCCGTAGACGTAGGGACGTGTGACAGCTTGATTCGCAGAGTCATTCCTCTAGCTGGAATCACCACCGCACCGCCAGAACCAGACGCTGTGGTTGAACCATCGGTGTATATGTGCACGTGGTTATTGTACATTTCGTGCAGAAGGTGCAAGCTCAATTTTTTAGGGCTGATGAAGGCAAATTTGATTTTTTTCTGTATTCCTGGAATTGAAACATGTACTTCCGGAAGTGTCAGTTACCACGGAGGACACACCAGTTTTTCAGCAGGCGTAAAACCTGAGCTAAACGACGCACGATGTGCACAGACAATTGCACTAAATTTCGTGCGGGGCCTCTCAGTAGCGAGGGCTGCCAAGTGGCGGGAAGCATTCCTAGCCTGTTTACTGACGTACGTAAGCATCGTTTCAATGGTGATGTGCGTCATGATCGAGTAGTCCTGTGCAATGGAAATTGTTTCAACTGTCGATGCGCAGCGGGTAAACCAAGGCATATCTTAAGCGCCTGGGCTTGAATATTTTGGATTGTGCGCAGGTTCGTTTTGCACGTGTTAGATATAACAGGTAAACTGTACCGCAGGAATCCAATAAATAATACCTTGTACAGCTGTAACATAGACTCGACAGACATTCCCCAACTTTTCCCGGCAAGAAACCTGTCAAATGGAGGTCAGCCGTTTTTTCCCGTAGTTTGCATGTGAGGTCCAAGGCAGGTTTCGGTCGATTACGACTCCCAAGAACCTGTGACTCTGGGTGCATGACACGAACTGTCCGTTAATTGATA
The DNA here is from genome assembly GCF_043290135.1 of Rhipicephalus microplus. Lineage (NCBI taxonomy): Eukaryota > Metazoa > Arthropoda > Arachnida > Ixodida > Ixodidae > Rhipicephalus > Rhipicephalus microplus. The sequence continues at coordinate 164,811,947 of NC_134710.1, read as the reverse complement.
TGCCGTAAGCGGACTTTGGTTTTCTGGGGAAAGCCATGACTGCACACTTTCCACTTGCGATTTCGAGCCCTTGTTTGCGTAGATGGTGCGATATCACTGTTGCTGCCTTCTGAAGTCGAGCGCGAAGCTGAAGTCGAGTCACACCTGATGTCCACACACAGATGTCATCAGCATAAATAGAAAGTCGTACACTGCTTGGTTGCTTGCCAAATAGTCCAATGAGTGTTAGGTTGAACAGCGTTGGGCTTAGCACTCCGCCTTGCGGGACTCCTCGGCTATAGTAATACTCGGGTGTCGGGCCATTCTCTGTCTGCACGTGAAATGATCTATTCTGTAGGTAGCTCTGAACCTACCTATATATCTTGCCACTGAGTCCTACTCCTTCTAGTGCGCTGAGAATGGCTTCGTGGGTGACATTGTCGTATGCCCCTTTAACATCAAGAAACAGAGCAGCAGATAACCGTTTGCAGGCCTTCTGGTCCTCTACATATGTCACCAAGTCAACTACATTGACAATTGATGAGCGGCCTCGTCTAAACCCGGACATGGCATCTGGATACAATTTGTAGAACTCTAAGTACCATTCCAGACACGTTAAAATCATCCTTTCCATAACTTTTCCCACACAGCTCGCGAGGGCAATCGTGCGGCAAGAGGAAATGTCCAAACGTGACTAGCCGGCTTTGAGAACTGTAATCAGGCGACTTGACTTCCATTCCTGTGGAACCATGTCAGTTTGCCAGGAGTCGTTGTACAGCAGCAAGAGTGCCTTCCAAGCTTGATCTCCTAGGTGACACAGAGCGCAGTAAGTGATGCCGTCAGGTACTGGCGCTGAAGAACGTCTACACAAAGCAAGCGCAGCCTTTAGTTCGTCCGTTGAAAACGAAATCTCCATTCGGGGATCACGTGAGGATACCGAAAAGTCGGGCGTATTCGTCCCAATTGAATTTGCCCCGCAGGCAAGCCTTCGACAGAAAGAATCTGCGACATCAATCTCTTCGCAGCGTAAGTGAAGTGCCAGAGATTTTAATGGGTAGCGCTGAGTGATGGTTGTACGAAGACCCCGGACAGTTTTCCAGATTAGTGACAGAGGCTTTCTGGGATCCAAAGACTCTCAAAAAGATACCCATCGTTGCTTTTCCAACTTGTCCATATGACGCTGTATTTTCTTTTGTGTGCGTCTGGCCACTCTGAGATCATCAAGTGACTTCGTGCATCTATAACGTCGTTCTGCACGAGGACGAATCGCTCGGAGTTTATTGAGATCAATGTCCATATCAGTGCAAGATGAGCTCACCGGAAGCGAACGCGTGGTTGACTGTAGGGCACTCTTTATTGCGTCCTCTAGGCTGAAGGGTGAGCCGCCAACATAGTCTTCCATGATTAACCTGTATTTTTGCCAATCGGTGCACTGGACGGCTCTGGAGGACTTGAGACTTGGAAAGCCGTCAATCTTCAGGTATGTTGGGATGTGGTCACTTCCCCTTGTTTCCAAATCCGAAAACCAGTGCACTTTGCTGGCAAATGAGCGTGACATAAAAGTGAGGTCCAGGCAACTGCTATAGGCCGATCCGCGCAGATAAGTAGGGCTGCTGTCATTCACGAGGACAAGTTCACATTCAGAAGCGAAAGACACTAACTGTCTACCTCTAGTGTTGACCCTGGAGCTTCCCCATACGTAGTGGTGGGCATGCCTCCAGTTATCACCCACGGCTTGAGAGTCGAATTCAAAATTCCGCGCAAGCGCTCATGTTCTAGACGACTTGATGGAGGTAAGTAGGCTCCGATGATTGTGAATGTGGTCTTCTTGTTTTTTGCTGTTAGGCAAACGTACTGGTTTTCTTCATCAGGGGGTACAGGGTGATGAACATAAGTTAAGTCGCGCCGTATGAACACAATGACCTTGCTGCGCTCTCCGTGGGTACAAGACATAAAGCACTCATATCCAGACAGTCTCATGTGAGCTGACAGGTTGAGTTCTCAAACCACAATTATGGAGAACTGGTTCGTGAATACATATTGCCGGAAATCGTACATACGCGCCCTAAGTCCTCTGGCATTCCACTGAAGGACAGATGGAATCTTGACCTCCTCTCTTAAGGATAACATGTTGCGGGCTAACGTTTTACCTTAGAGCTGCAAGCACCGGACTCAAAGTGTCACGCACCTAGAGTGCGCTCTGCGCTGACGGGGTGTTCATGTTGGTTAGGAGCTTGAGCATTGAGCTCATATGGGTCTGCAACATGCTAATGATTTGACAATCCTCAGTTGTCTTTTCATCAGTGGTTCGTGATGGCATCGAGGTAGGCGGGATTCGATGCACCTCTGGAACAGGCTGTGTGCGTGGAAGTGATGGCCACTCTTGACGAGGTGGGAGTCTTGACCCTGATTTTGTTTTTGGTGTATCCACCTTCGCAGAGATTGATGAGGGGGGGGGGGCAGTTGTTCTTGCTTGAGATTTGTCTCTATCGGCAGATGTCACATTCCGTGATGATCTTCTGTGGTGACGCCGACGTCTCCTGACAGTAGCAGCGGCATCTCTGTGCGTTGAATTGTCGCGCACCATGCGTTTCAGCACCACGTGTTCATTTCGCACTCGTGGGCAATCTTTAGACGACGTTTTGTGAGCGCCGTGGCAGTTGGAGCATTTCAACGCAGTTGCGTGGCAGGTGTCTTCTTAATGAGGTTCAGCAGACCACGGGCACACGACATTGCTGGTACATATCCCTCTTACTTGTCCCATCTTGAAACACCTGAAGCATTGTAGGGGCTTTGGTATTTATGGACGGACCTGGTGGCAAACCTGGCCAATTTTGACGTGTGGGGGAAGACTGTCTCCCTCAAAAACTATCTTCAGGCAACGTGACTGACCAAGCCGTGCGATGTGCTTGATGAGGATGCCGTCTATAGTCGGCTTTATCAAGATTGGAAAATCGTCAGCGGGAATGGAAGTGTCCACGTCATAAATGACGCCAACACTGCCCTTACAGTCAGTGGGGATCACTGATTTAACTGTGACTCTGTCAATTTCCGAGATGTTCTCTAGGCTTTGCAGCGCACTACGGTGTAGAACATCAACTGCCAGAACATTCTTCCGCGAGTTAATCCCGACGTCTTTAATCTCATTTGGCGCGAGTCCTTCGAGGTGTGCAGAAAGGACTTGCCTGTGAAGCCGCCGTAGGTTGACTGAAGGGTCCACAGCCATGAAGAGATATAGTGTGTGGCCAACGCTGCGTGGTAGCCTGCACAGAGGATAAACTCGCCGTCGACGATGTTCGTAGCAGTCTCCTTTTTGCACTGCGGCTCATGACGACTGTGTAGTTGTCATCCAATGACTCGAAGCCGTCGGAGTAGAGCTCCGTTGCCTCGCTGTCTGTGCCACTTGAGGTGGTCCCACGTTTCCTAGCTGCTGTCAGACGTATCGGTTGTGCACCTCGAAAATCCTGAGAGGCTTTTTCATCCATTCTCGCAAGGAGGGAGCGGTAGCTCTCCGAATTTGCGGAAAAACAAATAGAAACTTTGAGACAAGGATACAAGCGTTCTATGAAATAGACACTTTGTCGCCGTCCCCTCCTCCTCGGGGTGTTGCGTTAAAGTCTCGAGCTCACGCGTGATACGGTATTCGTAAGCGACGGGTAGGAACTCTTCCCGGAATGCCACGACGAACTGGTTTCAGGACTGAAAGGGTGGTTGAAGGCACCGCCATCGTTCAGCGGTACCACGCAGAGACACTAGGAGGACCCACCGGAGAACGTCGAACTCTGGGCAACCGCTAACGGTCGAGTACATGAAAAATTGTCAATGAAGTCGAGGACGGATTCACTCGCGTCTTGACCGGAAAAAGTGGGTACTGTCAGTGGCGTCGTCAAGGCCATGGTCACGGACTGCCAGGTACCTCGATGTCCGTGCCCAGGAGCAGGGTTCTTCCTGTTGGGTGCCAAATGTTGGGGGTTTCGAGTCATTGGCAGGGTAGCGGCCGCCGCTCCCATAAGGTATATGACTGATGCAAATATGGTGTTCATGACATGCGTGTCATGTTAGCACATGACTAAATACGACACTCACAGTGCGCTGGCGGCCTTTTCGCTAGCTTAATTTATACTAAATTCAGTATTGTGTGACGTGAATAAATGTCCAATACAATGCCAGGTGCAAAAAATATAACCATGACATGGAAGTTATGTACCGCAAAATTTACGTCCGTCTCGTACTGTTCTGCTGATTTGAGAGTGACATATCAACCTTTCTCATTCGTACTTCGCATATCATCAATTCCTCTATGCGCTCGTAGGTGAGATCTGCCACTTTTGCATAAATCCGGCAGAAACACTTACTCGGGCACAAAGTTCTGCAATACTCGGGGCACGACGCACGTACGGCGTCGTCTAGGCATAAAAACACTAAATAATCTGTAGAAACCACAAGTGCACGAATAAGCAGAGCTAATTCGAACTCACCGCTGCTGCGTCTTTACTGCGAATAAAAGAAATTCTTTCTCCTTCGCTGATGACCTTTGTGCCACGTAAGCTTGGTGACCAACGGCAAATTCAGCCTTAGTCGCGATCTGGGCTTGGATATATAGCGAACATCTGAAAAAGCATGAGAAAAACACAGATAGTTTAAGGGCTTATATGGCTGGTGAAGCATCGACATTATTCTCTTAATAAATTACAAGCGTTATTTGTGAAATATTGAGTTTGATAAAGGAGAACGGTCACTTGAACGTAGGAGTTCTCGCTTTGAAAGGCGCCATCTTCTTACCACACACCTAAACTTCCTAGTGTGATGTAGCGTTGAACGCTACATACACTATACGGAAATAGCCTGCATGCGTAGGAGATCGCGCAGCGTTTACGTTTTGCGTATGTGCAGAATCAATCACGCAATATTAGCGTTAGACGTCCACTGTTGCATTTGCTGCTTTCCGCTGGACGAACACTCCACACTGACATATAAAGCCGGTCAGTATATGTGTTATTGCCTGTGATACAGCCAATGTGTATGCAGTATGTGTTACTCATCGATGTTGACTGCAGAAAGGCCACCTAAATACGCACTGGCATGGCGTTTACGGAAACGAGGCGAGTTTCATCGCATGAAAATGTCATCTTGCGCTTGAATGCTGGCTTCCACCGTCCACACACAGCGGACATGACACTCAATTATGTTAATACATGTACTCTGTTCAAATCAAGCCACTTGACGGGAGTCTGTCCTTGCGGTGTCCTTGACGCGTTAATAACCATTGCGGTACCGCGAGTCACTCTACTATGCCCCCTGTATCCGGTATTTTTGTGTGCCTAGCATACATTATTTTTTGGAGAACAGGTAAGAGTACAGGGTCACCTAAAATTTAGAGGATGGTTTCTCTTGTTCTGGATGATCTGGATAAGATAGGGTTAGCCTTTTATTTACCAGTTTAATCTACATCGAAGACGAATAAATGCCTGGGTATCGTGATAAATTTGAATTAGTGGTTCCTGACAAGAAGCAACCATGTTCGCCACTTTGCTTTACAGAGAGCAATGCAACGTACCTGTGCGCACCCATAGCAGCACCGGTACGTGCATGAAGGGGGTCCTGCATCGCAGTGAAAGACCATCGCAGCTGACCGTCGTGTAGTCGGCTGGGGAAAAGAACCAATGGCGAAATAAACGTGAGTCCTCTTACTCTGGCTGCTATGGCTTGGTGGACACTCGTCCAAATGTGCGGTCATCTACGTGTGTGGTTTGTTTATTGAAATGTACTTAGTGACATGTATTCCAACTGCGTTCGAGTGAATATTTTAGATCTTTTTTTTCAATAATCGCGCTTCGAAGCAGCTTACTAATAATGACAGTGTGATTGCTTCAGCTTTCACGTATATTTCAGAAATAAAAATGCCTAACAGATGTCGCTTTGCAGGTGCTTCATCGAAAGTACGAACATTGAAGCTTTCGTCACCTGCAAACACATAGGGTACTTCTGTCCGAGACTCAGTTACGAAGTTATTACTTGTTTTTCACTCCCGTAAAAACGACGCACCTCTTGTTATCTTCAGAGCTTTACCTGCATCCTTTGTTTAGGTTTTGTCTATATTATTACGCGTGATTCCTGTTTTAACTACTTTTACAAATGTCGATGCCATAGGCTGAATCAGAAACGTCACTTGTAACACGCCAAAAAATATCTTACAGAATAATTCAATACACTCAACGAACATAAAAACAAACGCGAACCAACGCAAAGGCGTGTCGCCGACGTTCGGTTATTTTAGGGGACACGCGGGAGACGACCCGCGGCTGGCGTATCCAGGTGGAGCTCCGATCAGGAGACAACCACGATGATGTTGATGGGGAACTCGCGCGAGCGTGCGCCACCTACCACTCGACGAATGTTAAACTTGAATGCGCGCGACGATGAGCAAACGACTTCACAGGAGATGAATGCACCCTCAGATTATGTATAAAAGACACCAAAAAATAAGTCAGACGAAAAAATTGGGAAGCGCGCTGCAGTAAATCGCACCCGCGATCACTCGAAGTGCAGCGTACCACATTAGAAAACCTGACTACGCCACATTATTTTTTAGGATATTATCAGTGAGTTATTTTTACACAATTTAACCTCAGACACAACAAGCCCGAAAATACACGCAAGAGCGATGAGGGACGCAACGTTGATCGCCTTCGCGCAAACAGTCGTTTGCGCCGGCAAACCTCTTCCCGCGAAGGCTTCAGCGAGAGAACTACACTATTGCTGGCATGCGACTATTCACGCGAAGTGGCTTTGAAAGAAAAGTGAAGAAATAAGTGCGGCATCGTAACTGTCTGTGCCTTTGGAGGTCACCTCAACAACACCGTGCTGTGGATGGCGGATTAGAAATGAAAGATATAGAGGTAGATGATAAGAAGAGACAAGGGTATAGAAAAAAAGGGCATTAGATATGTGTCCTGCAAGCACGCACGAACCCTCATGTGCAACGCAGAGTCGACCTGGAAAATTGCCGAAAATGTCGGGGAAAAACTGCTGTGTATAACATAACATGGCCAAAGGAACATGAGCGGGGTTTTCCAAATTGACATGGTGAGTCCGGCTGGCCCCGATGGTAGCGCAGCTTCAGAGTATCCGAAGGTGGGATGTGGGGTGGCGCCTTGAACGAGCAGGGCCGCTGCACATATTCCGTGCACCGGAGGGGGGATACCAGCTGGTAAGATAGGGAGCACTGGACGATTTGCCGCAGATGGCGGAAGCCGCCGGAATCGAAGAAGAGGGTGATGTGGTCGTTGAACCCGAGCAGACAGCGAGCTGACGACCGCATTTGAGGTAAGCTACAAGGTCATTTCCGAGGTCGTTCTGCCAGGCGACTGTATCCAGGATCCTGTGGCCCTTCACGTCCACCGCACTGCTCCGCTTATAGATTTTGTGACAACTGTACTGGCTTGCCGGAATGCTAGGTTTCTGCTTTCGCGCTGCAGTAGAAGGTGTGCTACACTATAAGCAAAAATTAGCCGTGATGAGAGTTTTTCCGGCATATGAGCTCCTAAAACTCTCCTGCCCCAATTGTTTACTCAGTGTTGCGGAGTGAACTCGGCACATGTCCTCGTAGGACGCCCCTAGCTTAATGACGTTGTTTACGAACGACATGACCTTGATAATCTCTCCCATGAAGTTTCAGGTCACGTGATGAGAATCTCCCTATTGGAGTTTTAGAAACCATTTTCGGTCATGACGAGCGTGAATGTGTGTGTGTGTGTGTGTGTGTGTGCGTACACGGGTATCTTTTAGCACGTCGGTGTGAAACTCCAGTGCCTGGTGTGGGTCACCGTGGGAGCATCTGTTGACAGACAATGAAATTATTAGTGCCCTGAAGATATTCAACGGCCGGTTGGTGTTTACTGTGAATGGTTGAAGTTACTTAATACCATTGAACAGCGCTGGACATCGGCGCGATTTTTAACCAAACGCCACAAATTACTCGCGTGTGCCAAGTTACGAAGAATAATTTCGATGGTAACAAAAGTAAGCTGTTGAGATCGTCAGCGCGGCTGCTTATTTAGTTTACCGTCTAAAACTTCGAAGCCATCTGGTGTAGGCTTCACTCGACAGCTTGCAAGCTGCTCAGCGGCTGGTGTGAGAGCTGCGCTGGAGACGCGCGTGCCCCGACCGCTGCTGTTGCGATCGTAAGCGGCTGCTTTCGAAGTTTCACCGTCTAAAACTTTGAAGCGATCTGAAGTACGCTTCGAGGAACCTCAGGAGCTTCTAAGCTGGCCAGCCGCCGGTGCGAGAGCTGCGCTGGTGACGTGCTTGCCCGACCGCTGGCGACGGGCCATGGCTTCTTGTGTCTACGGTATTTCACCCGCTGCAGCTTATAAGCGGTAAGTAGACCTCGCCTGCCGTTGGTGTCAAACCGGCGGCGTAGCGAGCTTGCACGGCCGCCGTGGCGAGCTAACACCGGCGAAGCAAACAATGTGTTTCACAAAGAATAAAGGCTGCTAGAATGAATAACAGTTTATAGTCTCTGCTGCACCATGGGACTGCCGCTGTCAAATGACTAATGACAAAGCGAGCACCGAACGGGTCACAGGCACACACAAACGGGGTACGGCACGTCCATGCACAGCGATCAACAAGATCCGCGACTGCGAACCGTCTCGTTCGTTTAAGTTTATCGCTCCGTAGCTTCACATGCGTGGATAGCAGACACCTACTTCTGTGCGTGTGAAAAATAACAATGACAGAAACTGCACAGGCGCAAGCATTTTGTGATCGCCAGCTGTCATTCATCGTATAGGCGTGCCGCACTCATGAGTGAGGCCTTGCGGTAGAACGCGGAAGCGGCGGTGTCTCGGTTTGTCACTGGTGGTTCTGAATATGTGCCTTGAAGTGTTCATGCATGGCCGCTCGGGCTTTGTGTATGATTTAAGGCATTTTACGGAGTCACACACAGTATTGGTAATGCAAATTTAGTCTATGCGACAGAGCAACAACAGATAATAAAGTTTCGCTAGTGTTAAAGAGGCATTTATTATTAGGCGGGTTTATGATAAAAGGCATGTGTGTTTTTATCACGTCACCGCAGATGTATACCTATGCCTTTAAAGTTATTTTGCCTAATTATTCATGTAAACAGAGTGCTTGGAGAGCTATATGGTAGGTCGAAATATCCACCTATACATAGCCGCTGACTGCTGGGTAGTGCAGCGTGAGCGGCCAGCTGGGGTCAGTATGGGTGATATAATATAGTGCGAACTTTCTGTGCATGTTTGTGTACGTGTGATGAATATTGTGTGCTTCGAAGGTAACTTAATCGAAGATACTCTTGCGCATAGAACGGCCGCGGGCATATTTTATTCTTCATTGGCTGTAAAAATGTACTCTCATGCTAGCCTGAAAAAGTTTCCTAATAGATGTAAATAAATTTTTCTAAATCCACTCCCTCCGAACGGTGCCTATGAAACCCCTATCGGGGCTTGCACTAGAGGGCAACTTATTTACTCCCTTATGGGCTTATTTTTGCTTACAGTGTAGGGTGTCTGGCACATTACACTGTGGGCAGATGTAGTCATATGACATTCTTTTTAAGGGATGCATTAGAATGCCGTGCGTAAATGTATATATTTGAAGCGCCTGTACTCTGTTCCTTGCTCTTTTGAAAGTTTATTATGTTTGAACTTTAATTTATTAGTTGTTTTCAAAAACTAATAGGTTTTTGGCCAATCTCCAACGTAAGGATTAGCCAGAGCTTCTGCGGCATACTATAATCTACTCAACCTATAGAGAGGTGAGGCATCCGCAGAAGAAAACACTAAGAAGCGATCCGCCGAAATCTCACGGAACATGTTGATTCAGACCAGCAGGTCGGTGTGAAAACTGTTTTTTTAATCTATCATCGGCTGTGAGGCCACGAATATTATAGGTGAAGCAATCACACGAATTATATATACATGTCTGGTTCGGATATCGAATGAGCACCAAGGAAGGGAAAGCGCAGCAGAGAAAGGCATAGGTTGAGTAGGCGATGAATTTTTTTCTAAATGCAGCTGTAAGTTGGAACGAGCTCGCTTGTGCAAAGATTGTCTCATGGCACTTTCATTGATTGATATGTGGTGTTTAACGTCACAAAACCACTATATAATTATGAGAGACGCCGTAGTGGAAGGCTCCAAAAGTTTAGACCACCTGGGGTTCTTTAAAGTGCGCCCAAATCTGTGCACACGGGCCTACAACATTTACGCGTCCGTCGGAAATGCAGCCGCCGCAATCGGGCTTTGATCCCGCGACCTGCGGGTCAGCAGCCGAGTACCTTAGCCACTAGACCACCGTGGCGGAGCTCATGGCAACTTCGAACTGCAGTTGAGATAAGGTATGCGGATAGCTGAATACTGATAAAAAATGAATATGATATGAAAGTATGAAAGATAGTGGTGTTAAATGAGACTGCTACAGTAAATAACACTAACGAGCCTCGCTCAGACATGAAGTGCAATTAAGGCACAATTTTGTTTTTGAGTAAATATGATCATTGTGATGGCCTGTATGTAGGGCTCACACCCACAACTTAATGATCATGCTCCTCTAATTTCTTGCGTTCTCCCGAAAATGGGGATCAGCCAAGACCCGAGTGGAAGACTTTTGAGTTAGTGGCATACGGAGCTAAAAACCTCAAATGAAAATTAGTATACAAAACCAAATGGAAAATAATGAATGAAAATACTGCATGAGTGAGCGGTGAGGCGATCAGATAGGCTCTGAGTGGAAAATAAGAACAAAAATATACTAATAAGGTAACCTTTTTGTTTCCATTATATATGCAAACACAGCAGAGCAAACTTCCCTGTTAGTTGGTTAGTTGCAACCCCCTTACTGGGGCCTGTGGGTAAGAGCCCCAGTGCGCAGAAGGTACTCCGAAGTCGGGACAGACCGCAAGGCTGAGAGAGAGAGAAACAACAATTTTCGCGCATCCGGCGTGCGGGAAGTCACCGGCCGCGCAGGGCGCGGGTATTTTCTATCTGAAGACTATGGCTAATAGTCCTATAGTCCCAGGCCCTAGATCTTGAGGACGTTGTACTCTGGCTAGGCTTTGGATACTCGGGCGCCTCCGCTCCCGTTGTCCGGGGCGTCGGTTCCTTTTCTAGTCTGCTTTGCCAGGGCCTCCTCAAGCCGCTGGATGGCCCTTCGTTGTGTGGTTGAGTCTCGGGAGCGTATCCATGCTCCCACCTCTTCGGGATACGTGGCGTCCTGGCACTGCCCATTCCCATTGTTCACACCACTGTTACACCCGCCCCACATGATGTGGTGGAGGGTGGCTAGTTCACGTTCGCACACGCTACACTTAGCGTCCACAAACATGTCGGGGCATACGTGCCGGGCCAATGCTGGCATTAGCAAGCATTCCGTTTGCAGTTGTCGGAGCTTCACTGCTTCCGCACGTGACAGTTCACGATGCGGGGGCGGAAAGGCTCTCCTGGCCTCTCTGTAGGCCGCCAGGATCCCTCCGTAGTCGGTGAGGGGATGGAGGTCTTCTTCTCGTTCTTCACCGCTGGTTTCAGGGAGACGGGCTGCCGCGGTCCGGCACGTGATGAGATCACGGGCCACAGCGTCCGCCTCCTCGTTGCGGTTCTCAATGTCGGGAGCCAGTTGTCCCATGTGGGCTGGGAACCATTTGAGGGCGATGGTTGGCCCTGTAGCGGCACCGCGAGCAGCCCGCGAAGCCGCGATGGACGTCACTAGCCGCTCCGTGCCCCGCCAGACCATGCCTCGGGCAAAATTCCTGATTGCCTGCTTTAAGTCGCTTAGCAGCGTGCGCGTGCCCGGCCTACCTGTGGCCAGGGCTATCGCCGCCTCCTCTGCCTGGCCGGCTGTTCGGGCGCGCTCGGTGCTTGCTGTTAGTAGTTTACCGGTAGTAGCGCTGACCACCACTGCTGCGAAGGCGTTGCGTCTTCCCGGATATCTTGCGGCGTCCACGTAGACTGCGCCCTCGTCTCTCTGATGTTGACGGGCCAGCGCCGCTGGTCTCGCCGCTCACCTGCCCGCATCCCTTTCTGGGTCCATGTTCTTTGGCAGCGGGTAGACAATGATCTTCCTCGCTGCCTCATCGCTCAGGGGGACTTGTTCTTCTGTCTCCCCGTCCGGCCCTGCTCCCGGGAATTCTCCAGAAGCTAATAATCCCACCCGATCGAGTAATCCTCTTCCCGCGGCTGTGACGCTCAGGCGGCTCAGCTGCGAAGCTCTCTGGGCCTCGCTGATCTCCTAGAGCGTGTTGTGTGTTCCCAGAGACCGCAAGGCCGTTGTCTTTGTGCCTGGTAGGAGCCCAAGAGCCCCCGCGTAAGCCTTCCGGGTGGCAGCGTTGATCTTGGCTCGTTCCGCACCGGTCCAGCGGTGAAAGGCCCCCGCATATGCCGCGTGGCTTATAACGAAAGCCTGCAGCAGATGCAGGAGCCCCCTCTGTTTCATGCCCCGGTAGCGGGACGACATTCGCTTGACCAAGCGCGCTGCGATGCCCATCTTGGTTGTGATGTTCTTGACCGCCGTGGCGTTGGTTTGGGTGCCGTCCACGAACATCCCCAGGACTCGAAGCCCCGGGACGTGCGGGATCTGCATACCGTCACTGGTGCGCACGATGATGTTCTCGGCCGCCTCTCGACTTGCCTTCTTTCTGTGCCTCCCAGGTGGTGGCAGAATGAGTAGCTGTAATTTTCGTGGCGAACACCGCAAGCCCGTGCCCGAGAGTGCGGACTCCACGGCGTCCACCGCCGCCTGCAGACCCGCCTCGATGTCTCCATCGCTTCCACCCGTGGCCCAGATGGTTACGTCGTCGGCATAGAGGCAGTGTCGGATCCCCGAGCCAAGCGCCTCCAGACGCCTGGCCACCTCGATCATGACAATGTTAAACAGGAACGAGGAGATGACCGAGCCCTGTGGGGTCCCGACACTGCCCAGCTCTCATTCTTCGAGCTTCGTTCCTCCCACCTCCAGTCTGGCCGTGAGGCGAGAGAGGAAGGCTCTGATGTAGTTGTACGATCTTGCACCCACCCCCAGGCAGAACACCTGAGCCAGGACCGACGAGTGTCTAACGTTGTCGAAGGCGCTCTGCAGGTTCAGGCCCAAGATCGCTCGGTTGTCATTCTTTGGAGTCCCGTCCGGTGGGTCAAGGACTTCTCGTTTGATCAGGAGCATGGCGTCTTGCGTTCCCAACTTGGCCCGGAAGCCAAGCATTGAGTCCGGGTAGACATGGTGCGCTTCCATGTAACGGTTTCACCGGGTGTTAAGAACGTGCTCCAGGACCTTGCCCACGCAGGACGTGAGCGAGGTGGGACGCAGGCCCTCTATACAGGGTGGCTTGTTTGGTTTTGGCAGCAGGATCGTCTTTGCTGTCTTCAAGGCCATGGGCAGCTTGCCGTTGCGCCAGCATTCGTTGTAGTAGCGTGTCAGTGATGTGATGGCTGAGTCGCTCAGGTTGCGTAGAGCTTTGTTAGTAACTGTGTCGGGTCCGGTGGCCGAATGACAGTTCAGGTCCTGCGCCGCCTGCCTCACTTCCCATTCATCTAGGTCTCGGTCGAGGTGGGGGTTCGGCTAGCCGGCGTAGTGTGGGTGGTCTTCGCGACTGGTGATGGGGAGGTAGCGCTCGTTGAGTCGCTTGAACCCCGTTTCAAGTGGTGGAAGTGCTGGGATACATCTGGTCTTCACCCTGGAACTGCGTAGCCGCACACTCCAACCACCTTCTGCGATGACTGATCCGGGACCGTCTCAGGCCGCCACTCCAGGTCTCGCACCCATACCTGTCTTCTGCGCTGGCGCTCTCCAGCAGCGCGAGCCCCCCATATTTGGTGGCACAGAGGACCAAGATGTGGACAACTGGATTGCCGAGTATGAACTGGTGAGCGCGTACAATAAGTGGAACGCAGCCGATAAGCTCACAAATGGGAATTTTTACCTGACCGACGTGGCGAAACTATGGTACAGGAATCATAAAAGTGATTTCAGTACCTGGTCGGAATTGACAAAAACCCTCTCGGAAGTCTTTGGACGTCCTGCTGTCCGCCGTCTTCGTGCTGAACAGCGCTTGCGTGGCAGAGTACAGAGAACAGATGAGACTTTCACGAGCTACATCGAAGATGTGCTCTTCCTCTGCGAGCTCGTCAACCCGACTCTGGATGAGGCAGGCAAGATAAAAAAACATAATGAAAGGAATCAATGACGGTGCATCCCAAATGCTTGCTGCGAAGTGTCCCCAGATGGTCGCCGAGGTGATTCAGCTCTGCCAAAGTTATGATGAGCTGCGTAGGCAACGTGCTGCCACACGTTGCGCTGCTCAAGACACCGCGGACCTCTCATCCCTCGACTATCGCCATGACACTGCCGACCACTCTGCTTTAATACCACTTATAAAGCAATTCATACGCGAGGAGGTCGCCCGGCAGCTATCTATAATCACCAGAACTACCGAGCCGCTGGCACCTTTATCGCCTTCGCTTCGCCAGGTCATTCAATCGCAAGTTGCCGAAGCATTGCCGTCAGCTCAGGCTCCACCATCTGTTACCGCACCACCAAGATATGCAGCCGCTGTTGCTCGGCCACGCGCTCCATAGTCTCCGGCTATCTACGAAGCAACTCGCCACGTTTATTCGTCGACGCCACCTGCCCACCCGTTGACTGTCCCGTCTCCGGCTGTATACGAAACAACTCGGAACATTTATAAGACGCCGCCGCCTGCACGACCGTTTCCGGTACCTTATTCAGCGACAAGTGCCCCTACCGTCAGCCAATGGCGCACTCCGGATAATCGGCCAATACGTTTTTCATGTGGCATCCCAGGCCACATAGCTCGTCACTGCCGCCGTCGCAGCTTCCCTTCTCATGACATTGCAGGGGCCTCATACTACATGCCCACTCAGCCGCGATATCCCGTTCCTGCCGATCCACCTCTAGACGTACGTACCGGTCGCCGCCCATCCGGCTCAAGCCGTTCGCCTTCTCCTCGTCGCAGATCTATTTCTCCAGTGTTACGTCGCAACAGCCCACCGCGAGGGGAAAACTGACAGGTGCAGTTCCGGAGGCAAGAACTGCGTTGGCAGCGAAAATTTCAAGACCTAACTGCTGTCCCCCGAACGAAATCGAACTCTATATTGATGGCATTAAGGTGCACGGACTTGTTGACACTGCAGCTGCCGTATCTGTAATTAGCGAGAAACTGTGCCGAAACTTGAAGAAAGTGACCACGCAACTTACCGACCTATCTTTGCAGACAGCTACGTCCCATCATATTCAGCCTTCAGCTTTGTGCACTGCACGAGTCGTCATTCAAGGTGCGATGTACGTCGTCTCATTTGTAGTTTTATTCCGTTCTTCGCATGACGTTATCCTTGGATGGGACTTTCTTTCGTCAAATTCTGCTTCGGTCGACTGTGCTCGTTCCGAACTCGCATTATCTGTGCCGTGCTATGACCCCGACGATGGCGCTTCGTGTAGAGTGTTTGCTGCTTCTGACGTTGACATTGCGCCTTTCTCAGCTGTTGTTGTCTCGGTGTCGTGTGCCTCCCCCCCCCCCCCCCCCCGAAATCGCCTGTGTTGTTTATGCCATCGGTCCCATCTGCGTGCCGTCGAAATATCATGCTTCCGTTTGCCGTCGTCGTTTTTCGCAACGGTCAAGCTGCCATTTATGTGTGCAATCCCTCGGACAGCCCGTCATCCCTACTACGTAGAGAATGCCTGGGAAGCTACAAACTTTACGAGTGCATTCTTTCGGCTACTATACCCGATTCTACGGTTTCGCTCCCAATTTGTGCTGTCACTCCTACCAACACGCCTAATGATGTTCTCGACGTATTCTCGGATGCCATCGTCTCTGAGCTCGCACCAACTCAGCACGAAGAGATTATAAATCTTCTACTCCGCTTTCGCTCTTCATTTGATCGTGACCAGTCAGGCTTAGGCCGAACCTCTGCGGTCGTTCACCGTATTGACACCGGTCAACAAGCCCCGCTAAGACAGCGTCCGTACCGTGTGTCATCTGCTGAACGCCGTGTCATCAACGAACAAGTGGACGACATGTTGAAATGTGGCATCATAGAGCCCTCCAACAGTCCCTGGGCTTCACCGGTTGTTCTCGTCAAGAAAAAAGACGGATCCATCCGGTTCTGCGTTGACTACCGCCGACTCAACAAGATAACGCGCAAAGACGTATACCCTCTGCCGCGCATCGATGATGCTCTGGACTGCCTACAAGGTGCAGAGTTGTTTTCTTCGTTAGATTTACGCTCCGGCTACTGGCAGGTGCCCATGGCAGAGGGTGACCGCCCGAAGACAGCCTTTGTAACACCAGATGGGCTATATGAATTCACCGTTATGCCCTTTGGCCTCTGCAATGCGCCTGCCACTTTCGAAAAGATGATGGATACCATCTTGCGAGGTCTGAAATGGAAAACGTGCCTCTGTTATTTGGACGACATTGTGGTATTTTCAAACGACTTTGCGACCCACCTCAGCCACCTCGAGCAAGTTCTTACGTGCCTTTCCACGGCGGGACTTCAACTTAACTTGAAAAAATGCCACTTCGGTGCTCGCAAGCTTGTAATTCTCGGCCATGTGGTTTCTAAGGACGGCATTCTCCCGGACCCTACGAAACTTAATGCAGTCGCGGCGTTCCCAAAGCCAACCACCATTAAAGAGCTTCGAAGCTTCATCGGCCTATGTTCTTACTTCCGGCACTACGTCCGCAATTTCGCCTCCATTATCGCCCCCTTGACCAATCTTCTTGCCGGAAGTTCTGATTTGTCAGCGTGGTCGCAGGCGTGTGATGATGCATTTCAGGAACTCCGACGGCTCCTCACCACGCCTCCCATACTCCGACATTTCGATCCGTCTGCTCCAACGGAGCTTCATACAGACGCTAGTGGTGTCGGGCTAGGGGCCATACTGGCCCAACGCAAGGATGGCTTTGACGAGTACGTCGTTGCCTATGCCAGCCGCACCCTCAGTAAAGCCGAGAAGAATTACAGTGTAACTGAAAAGGAGTGCCTTGCCATTATTTGGGCAATCGCGTGTAGGATTTGGGCCATGCGTGTACGTTGGTATTCGCAGCTCTTGGTCTCATCCATCAGTTGACTGAGGAGTTTCCAAGTGCCGCCGCGGTGAAGCTGCCCATCAGCCTGGCTGCAGAGTGCAAACCACTGCTGTGAGCAGAGCTGCCTGCTGTGTCGCTCGATCTCTCGGCCGAGTTCTGCGATCTTCTTTCGTAGCTTTCTGTTGTGACATTGCCACCGCCAACGCTTTTGGAGCGAGCGCCTGGCTTCGAGGAGGTGGGCTAGTCTCGGGTCCATGGTTTCGATTTCTTCGGGTGCATCGATCTCTTCGGTGGCCCCTTCTGTTGCCGCCAGCAGCTTCGCTGACCACTCGTCGATATTGTCGACTTCGCCGAGTTCTGTGTTACGGAACATGCTCCAGTCGACGAGTTTGTGCTTTGATGTTTTGCCGCGGTTCGGGTTTCCGTTGAGATGAGCCAGCGGTAATTCAATTTCGATTATGAAGTGATCGCTGCCGAGGTTGATTCCCGTATTCCTCCACTTCACGGTGCCACCTTCGGGCAGCATCGCAAAGGTGAGGTACGGATTTGTATCCCGGGCAACCGATGTTCCGATCCTTGATGGATGGGCTGGATTGATCAGTAACGTGAACTCGGCTTCGCCGGCATCTTCGAGGAGGTTTCTTCCGTTGAACGTGGTGGTCGTGTAGCCGAGATCTCGATGTTGGGCGTTGAAATCGCCGCATATTACCGCGGCAGCGTCTCCTCTCTTGGCCAGGTCTTTCTGCGCTTGTGATGTGGCGCTCTTGATCTTATGGAAGAGAGTTTTGAATTTCTGCTTTCCTTGTCTTGGATTGCTATACATGTTAGCGATGAAGACGGTGGTTGATGTCTTCTTCTTTCTTCCACCCCGGGCTCCTCGCCCTTTGCCGTTAATCACTAGCTCGGTGACGCACAGCTCGATGGCGGTGTCCCTGCTGCCCAGGAACTGTTGGTGTTTCACGTGGGCGATGCCTTTCCGGATGAACGTGCACACGCCCTGCGCCGCACCCTTCCCGCATGTGCGAGCGGACTGGGGGCAGGCGTGTGTCCGATACCCTGGCAGCGTCAGCGTGTCTTCGGTGTGGGTTTCTTGGACCGCTATCACGTCCGGGCGAGCCGTCGGTGCCAGCGATCTCAAGTACTGTTGTAGGATTGCTTTTTGGCACCGGAACCCGTTGGCGTTCCAGTGCCAGATCTTGATCTTATTGTTGCTGTCCATTATGAGGGAGAGTCTTTTGTGTTTGGCAGTATTAATGCACCACTTCACTAATTAGCGGCTGCAGCTTCTCGGGCTCAGGGCTCTCTCTAGCGCTTGCTCGATTTGGAGCTGAATCGTTTGCGCAAGTTGTTGTTGGATGACTTGGGTGCATTTCGTAAGGATTTTCTGCTCGAGGCCCTCAAAGCTCTTGCCCCATTTCTTTATAGCTCTCGCGTTCCGACCGATCTTCTTACTGAAGCTCCCGTAGCCGCGAGGTTTGGTCCTGTCTCCGTTGTTTGTAGTTGCCACCGAGATGACCGAGGCGCTATCATCTTCTTCCTCGTTGCTTTCGCTTTCTAGTTCCTCTTCGGGTTGTGCTTTCAATCCTCTTGCCACCGCAACCATGGATGCCCTTGTCGGAGTCTTCGCTTTGGCGGTGAATTCGTAGGTCTTAGGGGTTGTAGTATTGACAAAGTGGTTGCCCGCGATGTTCGTTGGGGTTCCGTTGTCACCCTCATCGGCGTCTGTCGCCATCTTGTTGGCTTCGTTCCTTGATCCCCCCTCTTGAAGCCTTATAATGGCGTCTCGTTGTTGGTCGATGACGCCTCGTTGTTGTTTGATGGTGAGCTGCGTCGCCGCCATCGCCGTCTGGAGTTCCTCCATCGCCTTCTCCATTTTCTTAACGGTAGCTTTCAACTCCCGCGTCTCTATCTTGCATTGTTCGCTGCAGCTGCTGCCGCTTGGCATCTTGCCAGGCTCCTTCAGCGTTGCAGCTGCTGCCCTGTTCGGGGCCCCGCTCTTTTGCGTCATCGCCGCACGATTGACGTCAGACTTGTTTGTCAGGCTCAGGTGCGCTTGCACCTGCGGCGCCGGTCTTGGCGGACGCGCTTCTTTCGGTCTTCCGACAGTGACGTCAGCCCACTTCACGTCCTCCGGTTCCGCTCTGCTCCTATCGCGGCTCGCCACGCCGTTCTGTTCGTGACGTGTGCCGCTGGCTCCCGGCTCCGGGAAGTCGAATCTTCTAGAAAGCGCAGCCTCCCCGGGCGCTTTCGCGGGCGCCATCTCGGTTATAGTTTCGGTGTTCTGTTTTATCCTCTGCCACTGCTTGATTTGTAGCGGCGTTTTGAATTTGTTCTTGCATTTGCCCGCACCCGTGACGTGGGAGCCGCCGCAGAACTTGCATCTTGGTTTGCAGTATTCTGCATGGTATTCTCCTGGGTTGTTTCTACCGCAAGCGAAGCACACCCTAGCGTTCGGAGTTGGGCACACATCTTTCCTGTGCCCTATCTGGCCGCATGTAGTGCAGACCTCACGGTGCTGCCTGTACAGCGTACACTTCGTGACAAAGCCGCCATACTTTACGTAGCACGGTACTTTGTTTCCTTCAAATAGAATTACTACCGACTCAGAATTTCCGAGCTGGTGTGCGGCCATAACGGTGGGGTTATGCTTCTTCACTAGGAACCGAGTGATCTGTTCCTCGGGTTCCTCTCTGCCCACTCCACTTATTACACCCCGTGAGGTGTTGTCTGGGGTGCTATTCCACGCAAACGTTTCATACGTGCATTCCTCCACCGTGACATTACGGATCGATCCGTAGCGAAATGATCTCGCTTCGCTAGGAGTGCTCAGCACTGTAATGTTCTGGGCGGCGTTCGGCGCAAACGAATCGTCCTCCGCTTCTTCGATCTTAATGTTAGCCGCTGTTATGATGGCTGTGCGCAGCGTGGACATTTTGGTGGCACTCACTACGAGTCCCCCGCGAGGCCTAACAACCACGCGGTGCTCGTCTTTCTTGGCGAAAGTAGGCATGCGGGCTGAGTTTGCCATATTAGCGTTCACTTTGGCAACGTACTGCGCTTTCTGTTCGCGCCTACGCTCCTCCTTCAACTTAGCGTTAGAAGCCAAGAGAGACTTGCTCGGCTCACCTGCGGTTAGGGTATCCCGCTGCGATGGGCTGCCCGTTTTTTGCCGTTTCTTCTCGCGTCGAGAGGCCACTACAGTTCAACCCGCACACGAGTTCAGCGGGTCACAGTCACGGTTCACCGCGGTAACACACTGTCCGATGCCGGTGGCGGTCGGGAAACCGTCGCTGATCGTCGTCGAGCAGTCCCCGCTGGCGTCGAGTCGCGATCCGGTCGGTTGTTCGGCGGCTTTCTTCTTCGCGGCGGTTAGGCCTAGCTGACCATGCCACCTCTTGCGAGCAGAATCCGCACTTATATCCGCGGCCGAGCTGTCCATGGCTTGGAATTCTTCGTAGTGTTAGTCGTTCTCGTCGTTCCGAAGCCTGGCGAGCTCTGGGGAGGCCTCCAAGGCCGCCCCGAGTGCCGCGCCGACCGAGCACATGGTCGGAGCGAAGGTAGCCGTCGTTAGGTATAGCGGGGCCTCACCCGCTTCGCACACGAAATTGCTCTAAAACTCCCGAAATTGGGTGAAATGACCCAAATTTGGTATTGACGTGGTCCACTGACCGAGTTGATCACTCACGTATCAAAATTAGTCCTGTAGGGGTCGATGGTCCGCCGAAAATTAGCATTTCCTACGGAGCCGATGTGAAGCGTGACCGCTCGCTCCGCGCGCTCGCAGCGCCCCCCACCACAAGGCTGAGCCTGTCGGCCGCTTGGCGGGCATGCTAAACAGCCAAAAGCTGGTCCGCCAGAAGCGGGTGGCGGATGGTCGCCTCCCACGTGGCCAATGGAAAACTGAACCTTGATTGTACACCCCCCAGAGCATGTTTACTTTTCTGGATTTATGCCCGCATGCGGGGTACACATCATCTTGATAGTTCACAGGGTATAATGTATGCACACTCTTAATCTGGTTGTATATATGTTCCAGTTAAAAACGTGATCCACATAAATTTGTCTGGATCCGAACAGTTAATAGGTGAAACTAGACATATGAATTGATCTCATGTGGAACGTTCGTTTAGTTTTTTTTATGTTCATTTTTCTTATCTGGAACACAGTAAAGAGGGTGAGGTGGTGTTGCGTGTTCCAGTTATTGTTCCGCTTAAGTTACAGTAAAATTTCAAGACATTGCGCTTGTATATGTTTTGCTTGTGTCTTGTTCCACATAACATGCGCTGCAGTGAAGTGTGCATTGCACAGCATAAATATGGCACTCTTCGGGCGAAGACGCCCTTGTCACATACACACATGGCTCATGAAATTGCAGACACCCAGACTGTACCTGCGAAGCTATCTTACAGCAGTTGACACTTATGAACTGCTAAGAAGGAATTTTAGAGTGGTCATCGTACATTAAAAATATTCTTGTTCAAGAAGCTGTAGGAATAATAAACGATGGAAGCAAAGAATATATATTAGTGAAAATCTGAACTTGCAGGAACCTCTTGTAAAATTGTGTGCACCACTTAACTTGCTTTGTGAACCTTCTCTTGCTGTCAAGCATTTCAGACGTGCATTACAGCACACCATTGCCCTCTCTCGTGCTTGCCGCAGTTTGCGTTGCTGCTTGACCATGATGCTCACCGAATGACTCTTCCGTTTTCTGCTGCTCCCCTGTATGTATATATATATATATATATATATATATATATATATATATATATATATATATATATATATATATATATATATATGCATGCCCCGCCGTGGTGGTCTAGTGGCTAAGGTACTCGGCTGCTGACCCGCAGGGCGCGGGTTCGAATCCCGGCTGCGGCGGCTGCATTTTCGATGGAGGCGGAAATGTTGTAGGCCCGTGTGCTCAGATTTGGGTGCACGTTAAAGAACCCCAGGTGGTCTAAATTTCTGGAGCCCTCCACTGCGGCGTCTCTCATAATCATATAGTGGTTTTGGGACGTTAAACCACACATATCAATCAATCAATATGGGTGCTAATATCTCAACGCTGCGCGTGGAACGCGGTCAAAACACTTTGGTAGATCCGACGAACATCGATGCAATGCAAGTGGACTGCAAGAAGCGTCATATAGCAGCAACGTAGCGGAATAAAAATTTTGGTGTATGCCAAACAAGTGAAACGACCACGAGCCAGCCATTATGCATGACTTGATTTTCATGTTAGCAGATGTCATTTATGTCTTTCATGAGGTTATGTCATGGAATAATGATTTTATGTATGGCAAGCTAGCGAAACTGTTATCAGCGCGCCAACGAGCGCGGAATGTAAGTCATGCAGCACACGACAGGCGCACCATTATTTTCATCTCACCAGCTGTCATTCGTGTCCATCATGCGGTCAGGCTTCGCATATACCAATTTCTATCCATATCAAGCCAGCGAAAGAGCCTTGAGCGGCCGCGAGGCGAAGCGTTCGCTTTTAAACTTCGCATTTTCACAGCGGCAAAGGTTGCGCAATTTTCACGTGCTCCCGCGGGCTGGCCAGGGGCCGCATCGCCATTCCAAGCGTCACCTCTAAATGCACATGCGCGGCGTACGACGACGCTGACACTGCGGAGCCACTTTATCACTGCGCCGCGGTTTGCCTTGTGACGCAAAGTACAGTGAGGCTGCAAGTGCCTGCAACGCCAAAGCACGAAAACGGGAATGTTTAAAGAGTTGTTCCGATCGCAGCGCCTCTACCTTGCAGCTTTCTTGCCGCCACTTGTAAACGATGGATGGATGGATATGGCTGTACCTTTTAGATCGGGCGGTGGCTAGCGCCACCAAGCCGTAATACCTAATGAACCAAAAACTATATTTATTTTTTTCCTTAAAAAGTCAGTTTGAGGATTCGTACTTTGCAGTGAAGAGTTTAATTTTCACTCGTGCCTTGACTTTAGCCACCAATCAGATAACCTCCTTCTAGTTAAGTCTACCCGCTTAAAGTTTATTTTGCCCTCCCGGTCCCTAAACCCCAGTGCTTTGAAAAACTCTGCGCCATCATCCTGAACTATAGGGTGAAGCCCTTTACAGAACATTATCAAGTGTTCGGCAGTTTCTTCTTCCTCTCCACACGCACTGCATACTGTGTCTACCCCTTCGTATTTGGCCCGATATGTCTTGGTTCGCAGTACTCCCGTCCTGGCCTCAAACAGTAGAGAACTACCCCGAGTATTATCATAGATCCTTTCCTTGGCAATTTCCTGCTTAAGAGTTCGATAGATCTCTAGTGCGGACTTCTTAATCATGCCCATTCTCCACATGTCAGTCTCCGTTTCCTTCACTTTCTTCTTAACCGATAGTTCTTTTTGGTTTGGCCACCTGCTGTTTTCTAAGTATTTACCAGTCAACTTCCTGGTTCGCTTCCTCCATTTTGTATCGACATTCTTCATGTACAAGTAGCTGAAAACCTTCCTAGCCCAACGCTCTTCCCCCATTTCTCTCAATCGCTTCTCAAAATTTATCTTGCTGCTAGCTTCCCTGCCCTCAAATGATGTCTATCCCATATCACCTTGTACTCCCTGATTTGGTGTATTCCCGTGAGCTCCTAAAGCAAGCCTACCTATTCCACGTTGCTTAATTTCTAATATTGCTTGAACTTTTGATCTCAAGCACAAGACCGCATTGCCGAACGTCAGCCCAGGAACCATGACCCCTTTCCATATTCTTCTCACAACATCATACCTATTGTAATTCCACAGTGCCCTATTTTTCATGACTGCTGCATTCCTGTTACCTTTAGTCGTCACGTATATTTCGTGTTCCCTCAGATACTCGGTCCCATTGCTTATCCATACACCCAGATATTTGTATTTATCTGTTATCTCTAGCGTGACCTCCTGTATTCTAAGCTCACTACCTTCGTTGTCATTGAAAATCATGACTGCTGATTTTTCCTTACTGAATCTAAAATCTAACCTATCTCCCTCATTACCGCAGATGTCCATCAATTTGCAAATCTTCCTTGTTGTTGGCCATTAGCACTATATCATCTGCGTACATTATTGCTGGTAGTGCCTGATCAATAAGTTTTCCTTGTTTGACTAAAGAGAGGTTGAAGCCCAGTCCACTTCCCTCTAATTTTGCCTCTAATCCTTGTAAGTACATCATGAATAATAAGGGTGACAGGGGGCACCCCTGCCTAAGTCCCCGTTTTACCTCTGCAGGCTTGGATACCTGTTTTTCCCACTTTATAACTACCTTGTTACCTTTATAGATACCCTTTAAAAGATTAGTGACTACATGTTCCACGCCTAGTGTGTCCAGTATTCCCCACAATTCCTCTTGAACCACGCTATCGTACGCTCCCTTGATATCCGAAAATGCTAGCCACAGGGGCCTGTGTTCCTTTTCTGCTATTTCGATGCACTGCGTCAGTGAGAACAGATTGTCTTCCAACCTCCTGTGTTTCCGAAACCCATTTTGCAGTTCCCCCAGCACCCCCTCATCCTCTATCCACGACTGCAGTCTTTCCTTTATAATCTGCATCGCCAGCCTGTAGACCACTGATGTCACTGTTATAGGACGGTAGTTGTTTATGTCAGCTTTGTCCCCCTTTCCTTTATAGATCATGCTCAT
The DNA here is from genome assembly GCF_043290135.1 of Rhipicephalus microplus. NCBI lineage: Eukaryota > Metazoa > Arthropoda > Arachnida > Ixodida > Ixodidae > Rhipicephalus > Rhipicephalus microplus. The sequence goes on along the minus strand of NC_134710.1, from coordinate 164,787,259 downwards.
CCTGCTAAGTTTCCGTCCATCGGGAACTTCACCATCGATTATTATTGTGCTCACTGCCTCTCTCAAAGCCTGCTTAGACTTCGGACCTAATGTCTTTATCAGCCTAATTGGAATGCCATCTGGGCCTGTTGATGTACTACTAGGAACCCTTTTCTCAGCCCTTTCCCACTCTTGTTGTGAAAATGGAGTCATTGCACCACTTGATTCGTCCTTGTCTATTGTGGTGCATAAAGTACTTCTTTGTTGAAATTTTTCTGTCACCCTTGTCCTTATATATTCAATAGCTTCGCCCCCTTCTAGCCTAGCACCTTGGGCTGTAGTTATAAAACTCTGCTCTAGGTTCGTCTCATTTCTTAGGGAGTTTAGATGGTTCCAAAATTTCGCAGCTGCCTTTCTATCTTTTTCATGTACTTCTGCCAGCCACTGAGCTCCCTTCCTTCTAATCTTTTCATTGATCAGAAGGGATGCATCCCTTCTACAGCTTAGAAAGTTTGCCCATTTTCTTTCAACATCATCTGTCGGTTCAAGCCGTTGCTTAGCATGTCTGTGTTCCCTAGAGGCTTCCTGACGTTTTGCTATGGCTCTCTTAACTTCCTCATCCCACCAACTTTTGGGTTTGTGTCTTCTTTTTCGGGGTGACTTGCCACGCGTCTTAGCAAGCTCTAGCTCAAATAGTCTAATTAGATTCGTGTATGTCCACACTGTTTTATTATCCTCCGTGATTACTTTCTCAATTTGTTTAGTGGCTATTTCAATTTGCCTTTCTGGATAAAAATTTTCCTGTAGTTGCTCATCTTGTCTCCTTCCCACTTTCACTGCTCTTCCAAAACTTAGCTTGAGACGTTTGTGATCGCTACCCAGACTTCTGGAGCCACCTTCATCTACGTGCATTCCCCTGAGCTTATCATACATCCTATGTGACATCAGTGCATAATCTATCGTCGACTGAAGCCTTCCTACCTCCCATGTTATTTGCCCTTCACACTTCTCGGTACTGTTGCAAATGATCAAATCAAGCCTTTCACACAAATCCATGATCATTTTGCCTGTCAAGTCGGTATACCCATCTATATCTTCTATGTGCGCATTCATGTCTCCTAGTATAATTATCTCGCACTCTCTTCCTAACTCCTGAATGTCCTTTGATATACACTCTACCATTGCCTGGTTTTCCACTCTGGCCTTTGCTCCCGTTCAAAAGTACACGAAACCAAGGAGTGTCATTTGACCTGCCACTTTCCCTTTTAGCCATAAATGTTCCTTGCACTCCTGCTTGACCCTTTGCCAGTCTGTACTTTTATGAATGAATGCCCCAATACCACGCCCCTTTCTGCTGCCTTCTGTTCTATTACAATATTCCCACGCGTAGTCCGGATTGTTCGGAGGTTGTTCCATGTCCCTGAGATGTGTTTCTACAAAACCGTATACCATCGGCCTCTCTTCCCTTAGCTGTTCTTCTATCTCTTCCCACTTCAGCCTGTTTCTACCACCCTGCATGTTAATATACCCTATGTCTGAATTGGCTCGGCGCTCGTGGCTACGTCTATTTATGCCCCGGACTCTACCTATCTTAAATATTGGTGCCACTTTGGAATCGTATCTGTCCATACCACCTGTCAAAGAGTCTCCCTGGTTGTTTTCCTCGTTACTAGCTATCCTGCATCCCGAAGGGCTCGCTTGCCCCCCAAAAAAGCTACTGCGCGTCCTGCAAGTCGCCAACCCACCTCATGACCTAGCCGCCCATCGAAGTGAATTCTGTCTCGTTGAACCACCCCCCCCCCCCCCCCACCTATGCACCTCTCTGTTTATTTCCACCGCTCTGCTTCCATCGCTCTGTTTATTTCCAAACGTTCTGCTTCAACCACGCCGCCAGTGGCAGACACAGAGTATTGCTGGTAATGGCGCGTGCTGCGTCTGGTGCGATTTACTAAACAGGAAGATGGTGGGCTGTTGGTCAGTTTGGTGGGAACCATCACAAAGAGGAGTTGCGGAATTTCTAGAAGGCGCATACAAAGGTTAGTGCTGTTTATTTATTAGCTCGTTACGGCGGCTGATCGCTTGAAGGGTAGGATATTGCTACGCTGCCCTGGGTATTCAGAGGAGTTCAGGCACTGCTTATGTAGCTGCAGGTGGATTTGTTTCCAGTGTGCGTAATCGAGTAATCTAAAGACGAAATGATGAAAGTTTCTTCGCTTAACTGCGGATCACGAGGCAAGAGCGGAAAGGCAAATCGAACAAATATGTTAACTTTGATGTTTACGTTGTCTTAAAGTCAGCGTGGAAATGTGTTCGTAGGTGCAACTTCTCTTTTTCTTTTGCGCATGAAACTGCACCTAGTTTTGGCGAAACGTATTTGGTAAACGGTAATTCGCGTCAGTTTGCGTGCTCGTGGGCCGAAATATGTTCAACATTTATGACTCTGACCACGTTGCTGGTTTGCGTGGCAGTTTTCCAGTTATCCGTGTGCCCCCTTACAGTATTGCTTAGTAAGATATTAATGGTCACTCAACGGGTGTGAATCTTCGCACCGTGAGACCGCGATCTCCTGGTGCTCACACGCTAAAACATCCACGCGGATTTGTCAAAGCTTACGTCCTTAGAGCTATCGGTTTTTTTTTTTCAATTCCTGGGCTATTCGCGCTGTTGTTTTATTTTGATCAGTAATACGAATCCACAGTGCCTGCGAAACCAGGATCCTTGCCCCGGGAATCTGTCTTAGCCGTTAGCGCATTTACGGCCTCACTGCCCAGGTTTGGCTCTGTGCGTTTCTGTTGTAGTTTCTTTTTTTTCCAATGAAGTTCTTAATACATGTTCACGCCACACTTAGCTTGCCCTGTGACTTAGAGAAATAGAAGGAGCTAAAATAGCGCCAGCTGGGGGGGGGGGGGGGGGGCGTTGTGGGCACTATATGAGATTTAGAATAGCGTTTGGCCTCCCTGCAAGCCCAAATGCACGATGTAAGCTACACCATAGCCTTGACACCAGCGTTTACGGGTCGAACACTATTTCGGATTTTCTGCGGGTGGACTAAAAGTGCAAGAATTGGTAATGAATTCTAAATTAGTATTTTGTTACCATGTGAATATAAATTGTTTATATAGTAGTTGCGAACTATATAGAGGTTGTTTTCACACTTATCCAGTAAATATTTGCCAGCTAATTTTTAACTGGTTGTTTATTTTGTCAGGTAGTGTACTAGTGCAGTCTGCTTCACTCGTGGTTTAAATCAGTGGAACCCCCTAATGCAGATGGAGCTCATAAGCAATGCCAGTTGTAGATTAGTATCAGGTGCATAACGTACAACTACTCTTTTTCATATCAATTGGCCAGACCACAGAATGTTATACCATGATAAAACATCAACAATGCATGTAGTAGTCATGCAGTTGTGATTTGTGAGCATCTTCTTTTGCAGCCTAACCCGCGAGCAGTTCAAGTATGACTCGTGTTTCACGCAGCGTATTTAGATGGAGGATAAGATTAGAGCTGGGCACATCTTTGTAACACCAATTTGCACGCGACGCGAAATTTATTACATCCTGTGACTTGAAGAGTGATGTTGATACGTGCTAGCAACATTAAATATAACACAAATGAAACACATTTGTTACGTATTTTGTTATGCTACATTAACATATTTTTAAATATTCCGTATTCAACACTCAGTTATTGAATTATCTGGAGAAGCCGATACTATGTGACGTAATACTACTATGTATTTCAATGTTGACTCATGTTATTTCAGAACTCAATGATGTGATCTGTGAGTGCGACCAGGAAAACACGGCTGCTTCGAATGAAAAAAAGTATCTAAGAAGCCTGCAGCAAGTGACCACGCTTCCAGCAACCACATCCCGTGTCCCGACGCTCTCCTTGAACTGAAGGTGAGAATGTCATTGACCTCGTTTAAACTTTGCCTGACAACTGACATGTTGTCAGCCAATAACCTTCAACACTAGTGATAAGGATTTGATATACCAATCAATGTTCAAAAATATATTCTATAAAGAAAGTGCCAGCAGACCATATTACTCTTATAAGCAAACATGCTCCTTTTTGCACCGGTAAACCATTTTCCGGCAGGCAAAGTGACATACAGGTATTGAGGGTTGCACTGTCTGACGGTTGAAGGATATATGCCTATTGACTGCAGCTGTGCCAGACATAGAATATTAGGAATTACTGTGCTGCTGTTGAATTTGGAAGGCACACTTGCCTCCCAAAATTTGTGATTCTCAAATTAAAATGCTATTTGTTCGTGACTTTCCTGTGCTGTACCCCATCATAATTTCCTTAAGCTATAGCTTACAGACAAGAGAATTTTGTATTGTTTCATTGGTGAGATGCTTAGCATCTCTTCAACTGTGCTATAAATTTTTATTTAAGAGTATACATGTTCTGCAGTCGGGTATATTACACTTAGCCATTTTAATTATTTACGTGAGGCATTTTTTCATGAACATTTCTCGTGTGTGGCTTGTCACAAGCACACAAACATAGCTTATTTTATAATGTATGTTTTGCTAATGTGTAAAATTCCTCATTTCTTACTTTCCTTTCCTGCTAGAAAATTTAGGACATGGTCACAGATCTTTTTTGTCAAGACCTTCGGCAATTGAAATTGCTTTTGGTCGCAAATGCAGCGAGCCGCAGCTCCAATGCACAAGGTGATTTGCCCGCATACTTCTTAAATCCTGACGTGGTAAGGATGGCTCGTGTTTTTGAAATCGAATGTGTCTGCTCTGTGGAGTTAAGAGATTTATTTTGTAAGCTTTGATTTATGTTTATTCAGCAGAGCTCTGTAGCCTTTGATAATTGAAAAATTGAATGGTCATTTATCAGACCGGCTTGTACCTTCAACACTAGTGATAAGGCATTGCTATACCAATCAATGTTGAAAAATCTCTTCTAAGTCAAGAGAAATCTCAGCTGGATGAGCAGTTGTGAAGCTTAATTTCATTCATCATATCGTTCAGCAAAATCGATTTGAAGCTATCCTTGGGCCTGTTTTTTTTCAGAGGGCCACAAAGTTTTATAGAATGTGCATTTCTTTCAGCATGCCATTGAAGCAGAAATAAGGTTTAGAAACACAATGGAGGCTATGGAGGCCAAGCTGAGCAAAATGCTAGAGATTTTGGACTGGTGAACTCTCATGAGACTTGAAGAATTTGTTCTACCCAATACTGGTGATCTTCTGGTTGTCACAACAGTAAGGTGACACTTCCTGATCTCTTCGATAGAAAGGGACTGATATTAAATATGAGGGCTGTAGTTCTACGCACGAAATACGGAAAAAGTATGCAAAGGTAGATTTGAAACCAGAGTTTTGTAGTATGGTTTACCCGTAAGATGTGTTAAAGATCATAAAAGTGGAAAGCACATACTGGTGTAAGGCACACATTTATTTGTTCTCGGAAGGTGTTTGAAGTACGAAGTGCACAGATAAATATGTTGCGTGGTAACTGATTATCCCTCCAGACATGAAAGGCTGATTGATGTTCATGTCCTTCAACCAGACAAGCATAATGCTTTTTGAAAGAATAAAGCAGCGATTCCATTCACACTAAGTGAACGTTGAATGTCCCATGTTCATAAAATTCTTGTGCTCACTAGCACCTTTTGCTGCTTTGACAGAAAGGGAACCAAGGAATCCTAGTGAAATGAATCAGTTTTGTAAACAGAATATCCCCACGAACACCACAATTTAAAGCCATTGCTTAGTTAAGATTTCCTGCTTCATTTTTCTTTAAAGGCACTAGAACATGACAACAAGTCTTTACCAGGCATTTTGAGAGAGAATGGCAACTTCAAGGTCTCCTGCAAGTAAACCATTGTGGCATGACCACCTGCATCGTCACCTGAGAAGGCAGTCATCCTCCTTTTGACTGTATATTTTATTTTAAACCTGCCATACCACTATGCTTTCTGGCAGTTTTGGGGACTTGTGCAAACAGTTGTTGTAAAGAGTGAGACATTTGACCATTTTATGTTGTTTAAGTTAGTCTCTGTTGAAAAGCCTAAAGAGGCCAGGCCTAATAATAAATTACTGATATTCAGCTGTAACACAGAAGTTGTGCCTTCTTTTACGATTCCTTCACCACCAAGGCAAAGTACTGGCCGTAGGTTTCAAGACTGTTTTTTCTTGTTTTAGAATATCACTTGTATTCCTCAAGGCTGCATTTGGTTATTCAAATATTTATCATTTTTTTTTGCAGTCTCTTATATATGTCGCTGTTTTCTTGTTGACCATTTAAATTGTGTAACATTGTTCCAGATATATCTGCGGCATTACGTTTGATTAACATATAGACTAGCTTTCATGATGGTGTTTGGGATGAGTTCTGTTGAACTACAAAACTGTGGGTCGAGTAACCCGCCAGGAGTGAAAGACATTTTCAAGAACTAATAAAGTGTTTTGGTTACGATTAGCTTTGCATAATATCTGCAACTGTTATCTCCCAACTGTATTCTTTGTGGTGTTCATGCTTTTGTTTTGTTATTTCCCACATGCTTCCAACAAGCTTTCGTGTGAAATGGAGTCATTCTTTATATTAGCTTGCACTTTTTTCCTTTTAATAACTCGTTCACTATATTTTTTGTCTTACTTCAATACGGTCAAGCCTGTCACACCTTTTTCGTATAATTCTTTGAGTACTGAATTGTTTTTAAATGGAGATGTGTGAACTCAGCAAATGGCAGATGGGTACTTGTGCATTTGAGTTTCTTTATTTCTGTGATAAGCCTGCATTTTTATAGCAACATTAACTTTTACTTTTTTCCATAGCAGGTGTGCAAGCTTATTTGCATGTGCTGAATCTATGTTCCGGGCCATTTTTATTACCAACTTTTTAATATAGGGGCGTATGTGTAACTGCCACTTATCACCTAGTTTCTCTTGCTTATGGGATTTGCTCCCTGTTGACTAGTCATTCTCTATGAACGTTGAAACAAACATGTCTTCAGTGCAGACATTACTCCTACCTATTAAAATTTACTTGTTTTGAAAAGCAGTTTGATAAAATTTCTCTCATTCGTGTACTTCGTTTCTTTCATGTGCAGCTAAATGGTAGAACAGGATTCGGCATGCAAAGCCAAGGTTATCACTCTGCCATTCAAGATACTTCAAACCTACTTTTGTATGGAAGTATGCTCTATTAGGGGACTGTTGAGAACTGTCTGGGACCACACTGCTGCTAAAATTTCTACTTTCCGATTGTTGATATTACCGCAGCCTACATGCCAAGCCAGCTTGGCATATGACCTGTGTTTTACTGACAGAGGAAAGCAAAACTATTGCAGGAGCGTGAACCATAGACAGCTTTCTAACTCTCTATTAGAACACTGCTTTATATAAAAATGAGGTCTGAAGGTACCTGGAACAGTGTACCGGATATATCTATGACTATTTTATCTGAATCACCGTTCCGGTAACTAAACAGCATTTTATTTGGAACAGGGTTTCATATATTCTTAAGTGGATCACTGTTCCAGTTACTGAAACAGCCCTTCTATTTGAAACAGGGTTCCATATATTCTAATGTGGATCGATGATCCACAAAACTATTTAGTAAAAATAAGTGGTGCGCTGTTCTATCTAGATTTAGAGTATGTGGAACGGGGTTCCAAATACATAGGCAGAACTTTTTTTGCAAAAAACTTCCGGTTACCTAGTCGATCTTATGTGGATCCAGATTAAGAGTGCAGAGTTTAAACATTCGGATATGCCGCCGTTTGTAGAAATATAAATGTGAGCCCTTGAGGCCGAACAAGTTTCGAGTTTAGAGCATCGAACACGCGTATCTCATTACTGCACTCGAATCACTTCAAAACCGTGCTACTAGATTCATTCATTCCTCATATGCCTATCACATTAGCGTGTCATCTTTAAAAGAAGAAATTGGTCTGTCCCCTCTATCTTCCCGCCACCGCATTGCCACCCTTTGCTTGTTTCATAAACTTTTTCACAGTCCACTTGCAATCGAACCTTACATTTCCCCCCCATTTCGCAGGTCATATCGCATTGGCCATGTCTTTCAAGTTGCCCGTCAATGTTCCCGCACCGTTACTTTTGCTGCCTCATTTTTTCTTCGTGCAGCAAAAGACTGGAATGACCTCCCTCACCATATTGCAGCAATCACATGTCCATCAACATTTATGCATAGCGTCACAAGCCATTTTTCAAGCTAATTCATGGCTCTTTTGTACGTTTTTTGTAACCCCACCCCTTATGTAATGTCCCCCTGGGGACCTTTAAGGTAATAAAATGAAATGAAATGAAATGAGTGACGAGAAGAGCCTTTTTTCCGGGCTAGATAAAAGTGCTTCGTAATTTCATTGGTTACATAGCGGGTGACCCCGCGAACCTCAACTAGGCAGCCCACGCAGCTGCGCATGCGCTCACCGATCGCGACGGCATCGGGCTTGATGAAGATGAAGCTTCGGACGGCAGGGGTTCGCCTGCAACGTACACGGAAACTTCCCCGTGAGTATGAAGTAATGTATCTCCTCAAAGGGATAAAATTAATGCACATTATTTTATAAACCTAGCGTTTCAATCAGATTAACAAGTATCTTTTCCTTTGATAAGAATACGGGAGCAGGAATGAAAAGAAATACTCCCTTGTTTGAATTTCCTTGCAAAAGAGACATAATGGAGAAACTATGAGCCGAGCCTAATGTAATAAATATTTCAAATACAGAATTCTACAGTGCGATGTGGTGATTGTGAATTCTTACTGCAGATAGATGAAAAAAACTTCATTTTGCCAGAAGGCGACTGCACACAATTGCGTGTTTGACACCGCGTACCAGGGCCCGAGACAGGGATCACGCACAATATTCGTCGCCGGCACCACAACGCTACATTCACAAAGTACGTGATCATATGGTGCTCGGCCTGGCATCATGTGCATTGCGGCATTATCGCCTCCGGGTACATTTTGTTCAACACGTAAGAGTTCAGAAAAATTGCGTCTGCTGTTTTCTCCAGACGCAGTTTTGCGGCTTAGTCAACCGCCTTTGCGTAGGCGAATAAAGCTTCCACTTCAGTTTTTAATGATTTGTGATGTCGTGAAAGGACGCCAGCCTACCTCTCGTTGGCTTTTCCGGAACTAGCGGCTCACCTTCCAGATGGTAGCCTCTAGTTCGGTCAAACCCACTCTGCAGATACTGCGGTGGAAGCGACAACAATGCTAGCTATACCTGATTTTCAGTCGGACTTGATTCTCAGTGATTCGAAGATAGCCTTCCAATATCTGCCGAGGGACAGAATCGATAACCGCCGCACGAGTGCTGGATGGGACCACATGACAAGAAATTTGATAAATGGAAAGTGTCTGCGTATCAGCGCAACCTGGGAACCCTGAGAACAAGGTGGCTCACTTGAATGTTCAAACTGCCAAGTTATACACCAATGGTTATTCCAGTAAAATCTTAATGCTACGAAGTGTCTGACTAATTAAGTAGGGTAGAGTATCCCTACGGGAATGTAATATATGGTAGTGATATAAAAATACATATGTGTGTATTTTTATCTCTTGTTTCATCTTAAATTATATGTGGCCACATTAATTATATATGTCAGCATTTGTGGCTTCTCGTTACCGAAAATAGGTGTATATCTGGTGGAGTTCGTATTTGGGGTCAAATACAGCCACCTAATGCACAGTTAGTCCACATAAGGAGTGAAATCCGGCCTTTTAAGGCACGGCAACACCATACATGCCTTATCTTGTGGATCCTTATGTGAGTAGTAGGTGCTGCCTTATATGGAATAGACAACACACACACACATATATATATATATATATATATATATATAAATATATATATATATATATATATATATATAAATATATATATATATATATATATATATATATATATATATATATATATTTATATATATATATATATATATATATATATATATATATATATATATATATATATATATATATATAAAATAGAGGTGTTGTACGTCGAGAAAGGTTCAGACGTAGCTTGGCAAAATGTCCTTTATCAGGCAGGTCTGGCTAATGGCGAGCGGCGTGCGCGAGCTACTACTGCAGCCACCAATCATCATCGTCTTCTTCGTTGCCAGCAGAGCGTCCGTTACTCAGATTCATTAATTCATTACAATTACTCCCCGCGAAATAAGGAGCCATCCTGGCGACCTATGGACAAGTAAACACGGGAGGGTCGTAGCAGGGCTTAAGTCTCGAGACGTGGACAATTTCCTGGCCACGACGACGTTGGTCAGAAGATGGTTCCAGTGGCTCGATGAGGTAATTCACCGGTGACGTTTTTTGTAGCACACGATATGGGCCGTGATACTTGGGGACCAACTTGGTAGAAAGGCCAGGTGTAGCAGAGGGAACATGCAGCCAGACGAGTGAACCTGGATCGTAGGAAGTGGTGTTATTTGATGCGTCATGGTGGTGCTTTTGGCGTCCTTGGTCTTGGGTTGTGAATGCTCTTGCCAGTTGGCGGCATTCCTCAGCGTATGTAGCGGCTTGAGACAAAGTCGTGGACTCTGAGGAGTCAGGTTTGTACGAAAGAATGGTGTCCATAGTGCAAGAAGGTTCGCGTCCGTAAAGGAGGAAAAAAGGAGAGAACCCAGTAGTGCTTTGAATGGCGGTATTATAAGCGAACGTGATAAACGGGAGCACTCGGTCCCAATTGGAGTGGTCTGACGAGATATACATAGACAGCATGTCACCAAGGGTGCGGTTGAAGCGCTCTGTCATTCCATTGGTCTGGGGATGATAGGCGCTTGTAGTGCGGTGAACGACGTGGCACTCACGCAGCAATGCTGTGATGACGTCTGACACAGCGGTTACCGTCAGCAGTGTTGGGAAGGGGACCATAGATATCGATGCCGACGCGGTCGAATGGTCGGGATGGGCATGGTAAGGGTAGCAAGGTACCGCTGGCGTGACAAGGGGGAGTTTTTCGTCTCTGGCACGTCGAGCAGGCCCGAACGTATTGTCGTATAAAACGGTACATGCCACGCCAGTAATATCGGAGACGTATGCGAGAATAAGTCTTCAGGAAACCTGCGTGGCCACATTGGGGGTCGTCATGAAACGTGGAACAAATTTCGGGTCGCAGATGACGTGGAATCACGAGTAGCCACTGACGTCCACCGGGTGCGTAGTTGCGTCGGTACAGCACGTCGTCGCGAGTGGCGAAGTGCTCCACTTGCCGACGCAACGTGCGAGAAGGGGGGGAAGCCGTCCGCCCAGCCAGGATGTCTAGAATCGAAGCAACCCAAGGGTCTTTGCGTTGCTCAGATGGCATGTCGGCGATGGTGACGGCAGTGGCATCACAGGTTATACTTTCGCAGCAGTCCGGGTCAGGGGGTAGAGGCGAACGGGATAGGGCGTCTGCGTCCGAATGTTTGCGGCCGCAGCGATAGACCACGCGAATATTATATTCTTGGAGGCGTAATGCCCATCGGGCGAGGCGACCGCTTGGATCCTTCAATGACGACAACCAGCAGAGGGCGTGGTGGTCAGTCACGACGTCAAAAGGGCGCCCGTACACGTAAGGTCGAAATTTTTCTATCGCCCAAATAATGGCGAGGCATTCCTTTTCAGTGACAGAATAGTTGCTTTCGGCTTTGCTAAGAGTTCGGCTTGCGTAGGTAACCACGTACTCTTGGAAGCCGTCTTTCTTCTGTGCAAGAATAGCGCCTAGCCCGACACCACTAGCGTCGGTGTGGATCTCTGTGGGTGCCGATGGGTCGTAGTGTCGCAGAATAGGCGGCGACGTGAGGAGGCGGCGCAGTTCATTGAAAGAGTCGTCACAGGTGGCAGACCAGGCTGAAAGGTCTCTGGAGCCGGCGAGGAGCTTGGTCAGAGGAGCGATGATCGTCGCGAAATTGCGGACGAAGCGCCGGAAGTAAGAGCAAAGGCCTATGAAGCTTCGGAGCTCTTTCATGGTGGTCGGTTTGGGAAACGCTGAAACGGCTGTAAGTTTGGCAGGGTCAGGAAGAATGCCGTCTTTTGAAACCACGTGGCCAAGGATCGTAAGCTTTCGAGCGGCGAAATTGCACTTCTTCAGATTCAGTTGCAGCCCCGCGGCAGAAATACACGCGAGGACTTTCTCGAGGCGGGTTAAATGGGTTGCAAAATCAGTTGAAAAGACGACAATATCATCTAAATAACAAAGGCAAACGTTCCATTTGAGGCCTCGAAGGATAGAGTCCATCAACCGCTCGAAAGTAGCTGGCGCGTTGCAGAGGCCGAAGGGCATCACTGTGAATTCGTAAAGCCCGTCGGGCGTGATGAAAGCAGTTTTTTCACGATCGGCCTCTGCCATGGGTACCTGCCAGTATCCAGAGCGGAGATCTAAAGAAGAGAAAAATTCGGCTCCCTGTAGGCAGTCCAAGGCATCGTCAATGCGTGGCAGCGGATAGACATCCTTGCGCGTGATTCGGTTGAGACGCCGGTAGTCCACGCAAAACCTGATGGATCCGTCCTTCTTCTTCACCAACACAACTGGAGAGGCCCAGGGACTGCTTGACGGTTCGATTATGCCACGTGTCAGCATGTCGTCAACCTGTTCATTGATGGCACGGCGTTCGGTAGTTGACACACGATATGGACGCTGCCGTAATGGCGTCTCTTGACCGGTATCTATACGGTGTACAACAGATGACGCTCGACCTAAGGAAGGCTGATTGTGGTCAAACGAGGCTCGAAAACGCTCTAGGAGCTTGATCAGCTGTTTCTGCTGCCCAGGCGTGAGGTTACAATCGATGGACTTGCGGAATACATCCATAGGTTCATTAGCGTCAGTTGCGGGTGTAATGGCACAAGTCGGTAGAAATGGCTTGTCTGGATAGATCGGGTCTTCGAAAATACAATTTAAGGTCTCAAGGCTTCCCAGACACTCACCGCGTAGCAGGATGTACGGGCAAGCAGAAACGTTGCACGCATAAAGTACCGCCAAACCATTGGAAAAGTTGATGACGGCAAACGGGAGGACGATGGTTCGGTGTTGCACACTAGCTATAGTTGGTTGGAACAGGAGCGTCGAGTTAGTGGCAGCAGGGGAAAACACAGGCACTAGGACGGCGGACAACGGCGCGATGCGGACGTCAGCTGCGGCAAACATTTTCGAGGGACTGTGGTGGTCGATATCAAGGCACGGATTCGTCAACGTGAGTTCAGCACGAGCGCAGTCGACGAGGGCCTGATGGGTAGAAAGGAAATCCCATCCTAGTATCACGTCGTAAGATGAACGTGGGAGAACAACAAAGTTGACGGCGTACCAAACATCTTGAATAAGAACGCGTGCTGTGCACTGAGCTGTCGGCGCGATGAAATGGGAGGTGGCTGTACGCAGAGCAAAATTCGTAAGCGGCGTTGTAACTTTTCTCAAATCGCGACACAGTTTTTCACTAATTACAGAAACGACGGCGCCTGTGTCGACAAGTGCACGTACAGCAACACCTTCTACTAGCACATCAATTTCGTTGGACGGACAAAGAGGAGGTCTTAGAAAGTTCGACGACGACGCAGTTCTTGCCTCCGGAACTGCGGCTGTCAGTTTTCCTCTCGAGCGGGGCTCGTGCGCCGAAGCATCGGGGAGACAGATCGGCGACGGGGTGGTAATGACCGGCGAGAATCGACGGGGCGTCGTGGGGACAATGAGTCGGTGATAGGAGAAGATGGTCGCTGGGGATTCTGGGCAGCCTGGTAATTTGCAGAATTCCCATGGTCTGGAGGCTGGAAGTTGCGACGGCGACAGTAGCGTGCTATATGTCCCACGAAACCGCATGCGAAACAGATGGGTCGGTTATCCAAGGTGCGCCATGGGTTAACGACAGAAGGTGCAGGGGGCGAAACGGGATGGGGTGCCGTGTATGTAGGCAACGTCGTAGGGTAGGAGGACCCGGTGCCCCGGTATGCGCCAGAGACAGGTGGGGCTGGGGGTCTAGCAACGACGGCAGCGTAGGTCAGCGGCGTAGGGACAGGTGGCGATGGAGGCAGTGCTTGCGTGACCTGTGTCTCAATGACCTGGCGTAGACGTGGGTCTAACGATGTCACTGGCGCGGATGCTTCGGCCACAAGAGAAAGCTGACGAGCAACTTCCTCACGAATGAATTGTTTGATTTGGGGGAGTAAGACGGTGTGATCAGCAGCGACGTCGTGTACGAGGGCGGAAACTTCAGCCGTATCTTCTGCGGCCCTGCGCGTCGAGACACGCTGCTTACGCAACTCGTCGTACTCCTGACAGAGGTGGACAACATCGGTGACGGTCTGTGGATTCCTAGCGACGAGCATCTGGAAGGTGTCGTCGTCAACTCCTTTGATGATGTGCTTGATTTTGTCGCGTTCGGTTAGAGATTCATCGACGCGCTTGCAAAGGGACAAGACATCTTCAATGTAACTCGTAAAGGTCTCGTCCCTGCGCTGGACTCGACTACGGAGACGCTGTTCCGCGCGAAGCCGGCGCACGGCGGGACGGCCGAAGACCGCGGAGATGGTGGTCTTGAAGGCGGACCAGTTGGTAATTTCGCCTTGGTGGTTCTTGAACCAGAGGCTGGCCACATCAGCGAGGTAAAAGCGCACGTTTGTGAGCTGGTCGCAGGCGTTCCACTTGTTGGAAGCGCTTACGATTTCGTGCTCGACGAGCCAGTCTTCGACGTCTTGTTCATCGTTGCCGCGAAAGATTGGTGGGTCGCGTTGCCGAGGCGCGCCAGTACAGTAGACTGTCGTTGGTGAGGCAGCTTGAGAAGTGCCAGGAGCAGTCATGGTGAACGGTGAGGGTAGCGTCCGATTGCGAAGTTCCAGGTTGATGGGAACCCCAGCACCTCCACCACTTAAAATAGAGGTGTTGTACGTCGAGAAAGGTTCAGACGTAGCTTGGCAAAATGTCCTTTATCAGGCAGGTCTGGCTAATGGCGAGCGGCGTGCGCGAGCTACTACTGCAGCCACCGATCATCATCGTCTTCTTCGTTGCCAGCAGAGCGTCCGTTACTCAGATTCATTAATTCATTACTATATATATATATATATATATATATATATATATATATATATATATATATATATATATATATTTATTTATTTATTTATATATATATATATATTCCTGCTCACGGCTGGTTATTTTTTCATCCACTTTTCTTTCTTCTTATTTACATTCCATTGGTTCTAATAACTTCCCCTGTACATTACTTGGCATTACTGTCTGTTAGATATCATTAATATTGTGTTAAAACAAGGAAAAACGAGCCCTTACGTATACACTTCTTTCCCTTATTTCATTAAACGAGGGTCTCGTACTGGCAGACTTGGTGTCATTAGGTTGTATATGAGGGACTATCAATCAGCTGCCCGCTCATAATAAGTTCAGGTGCTACGTGACGCCAAACATGCGCATAAAAGAGTGTTTTCACACTCGTCGCTTGGCTTATAGATGGCGCTGACTGTCACTCCTACTTCTAAATTCACATATAAACCAAAAAAAGTGGATGGAGGGAAGGCTGCTGTGGCAGCTCAATGGTTAGAGCATCGAACGCGTTATTCGAAGGTCGGAGGTTTGATTCCTGCTCATGGCTGGTTATTTTTTCATCCACTTTTCTTTCCTATTTACATTTCATTGGTTCTAATAACTTCCCCTGTACATTACTTGGCATTACTGTCTGTTAGATCTCATTAATATTGTGTTAAAACACGGAAAAACGAGCCCTTAGGTATGCACTTCTTTCCCTTATTTCATTAAACGAGGGTCTCGTACTGGCAGACTTGGTGTCATTAGGTTGTATACGAGGTACTATTAATCAGCTGCCCGCTCATAATAAGTTCACGTGTTACGTGACGCCAAACATGCGCATAAAAGAGTGTTTTCACACTCGTTGCTTGGCTTATAGATGGCGCTGACTGTCACTCCTACTTCTAAATTCACATATAAACCCAAAAAAGTGGATGGAGGGAAGGCCGCTGTGGTAGATCAGTGGTTAGAGCATCGAACGCGTTATTCGAAGGTCGTAGGTTCGATTCCTGCTCACGGCTGGTTATTTTTTCATCCACTTTTCTTTCTTCTTATTTACATTCAGTTGGTCTAATAACTTTTTTTGTACATTACTTGGCATTACTGTCTGTTAGATCTCATTATTATTGTGTTAAAACACGAAAAAACGAGCCCTTAGCTATACACTTCTTTCTCTTATTTCATTAAACGAGGGTCTCGTACTGGCAGACTTGGTGTCATTAGGTTGTATACGAGGGACTATTAATTAGCTGCCCGCTCATAATAAGTTCACGTGCTACGTGACACCAAACATGCGCAAAAAAGAGTGTTTTCACACTCGTCGCTTGGCTTATAGATGGCGCTGACTGTCACTCCTACTTCTAAATTCACATATAAACCTAAAAAAAAGTGGGTGGAGGGAAGGTCGCTGTGGTAGTTCAGTGGTTGGAGCATCGAACGCGTTATTCGAAGGTCGTAGGTTCGATTCCTGCTCACGGCTGGTTATTTTTTCATCCACATTTCTTTCTTCTTATTTACATTCCATTGGTTCTAATAACTTTCCCTGTACATTACTTGGCATTACTGTCTGTTAGATCTCATTAATATTGTGTTAAAACACGGAAAAACGAGCCCTTAGGTATACACTTCTTTCCCTTATTTCATCAAACGAGGGTCTCGTACTGGCAGACTTGGTGTCATTAGGTTGTATACGAGGTACTATTAATCAGCTGCCCGCTCATAATAAGTTCACGTGTTACGTGACGCCAAACATGCGCATAAAAGAGTGTTTTCACACTCGTCGCTTAGCTTATAGATGGCGCTGACTGTCACTCCTACTTCTAAATTCACATATAAACGCAAAAAAGTGGATTGAGGGAAGGCTGCTGTGGTAGCTCAGTGGTTAGAGCATCGAACGCGTTACTCGAAGGTCGTAGATTCGATTCCTCCTCACGGCTGGTTATTTTTTCATCCACTTTTATTTCTTCTTATTTACATTCAGTTGGTTCTAATAACTTCCCTTGTACATTACTTGGCATTACTGTCTGTTAGATCTCATCATTATTGTGTTAAAACACGAAAAAACGAGCCCTTGGCTATACACTTCTTTCTCTTATTTCATTAAACGAGGGTCTCGTACTGGCAGACTTGGTGTCATTAGGTTGTATACGAGGGACTAATAATTAGCTGCCCGCTCATAATAAGTTCACGTGCTACGTGACACCAAACATGCGCATAAAAGTGTGTTTTATGCTTTCAAAAGTGCATGTACTTACAGCAACAGGAATAGTCAATCTTGCCCCATTCGTCACGAGAATAGGTTTACTTAATGCCAATTTAACGTTTGTAGAAGGATGTTTTATCAGGTAAACCAATGATGAGTGCATCACTACATGCTCACTTATCCTTTCTGAGAGGGAGTATTCTTTTCACAGTTAAGATTATTTTGTAGTGCTCACACGTGTCGTCGCGCATGAACACGGTTCTTGTACTCCGTATAAAAGCGCTCGTAGCACATTCATAATATTCAGTTGACAGTCGGTGCTCTTTCCTGTCCTTTCTGTCTCTTCGTAAAGTTGTCGCGCTGTGACTAGCACACAAGCACGATGAACCAACTCTCCCAAATTAAGCTCTTGTTACGTAACACGTAGACCGAGTTTCGTATGGAAAGAAGGAGCGGTGCTTTCAAAATAAAATTTTTCACATACAACACCTAGACGGCATTCCAGGAAGTTCAGAGGGCAGCCACGTGACCAAATATTTTTCCTCTCCTAAATATTCCAGAAGTTCACTATTTTCAATGCAGCACGAGGTTTTCGAATACATTTGAAATGGTTGCCAAAATGGCTGGGACATTTGGCATAAAGTGACCCAGCTGTGTCATTAGCCATAATTATGCATTACCTTTGTTTTTTGTGTGTTTTGACTCAGTTTTGTGTTCATTTTTAGCTTATTGTGTTTCTGATCATTGTATTGGTCTCTTAAGTATTCGCTAAAGTTATATGTGCGAAAACCCGTATATGTTTGCATGTACATCATTTCTCATAACCAATTGTTATACATCCAGGAATACAAAGCTTAATCCACTGTGATTGTATACATTTGAAAACACTATCCATATATATTTTTGTGTGCATCACTTCTTAGGAACGATTGTGTACATGAAGGTGTATATAGTGAAATCATGGTGATTGCACATATTTGAAAGAATCATAAGTATATATTTGCCTGTATTTCATTCCTATTAACCGATTGTGTACATGAAGGAGTATTAAACTGGGAACCACTGGGATTGTAGATACTTGACAGAATTATAGGGATATATTAGCGTATATTTCATTTGTAGTCTCTATGTACTTGAAGCAGTATACTAAACTGAAACCAGTGTAATTTTATGTTGCAAAGAATTAATTGTCAATGAAGTGAAACTGAATAAATATATTAAACATTTGTGGTGTTGCATGTGTAGTGTACGTATACGTGAACGTATATCTGGTGAAAAAGTTGTGTGGCAGAAGAAAAGTTTATGTTTTATTTGCCTATTAAATAAACGCAATATGCAAATGCAGCAAGACTTCATTTTCTGTAACGCGCATTATGCATATACTGTGAAGTATATATAGATCCAGCACAAGTTCATACACGATAGTACGCGTTTATATTTTTGCCCAGACGCAATGAATGGAGCTCGACAGGTGGCGCACCATTGATAATCAGGACCACTTTCTTCAAGTAGTGTGTAATCAGTGCATGCTGATATCTATTAGTGCAGTCTAAAAGAATACTGGCACCCCTGCCATGGGCACTCAACACCCTTGTGCACCCTTCTCGCACCCTCCTCAGAGGGTGCTAAAAAAGTGATGGACATCGAAGGCACCCTTCCTTAAGGGTGTTTTTGTAACACCCTACAGTTTTTTTACATGTACACCCTATTCTAAGGGTGCATGAAAAAGCACCTTTTTTGGAAGGTGCTGAATTAACACCCTTAGGGTGTCGTCCACGGGACAAGCTCATTTACACCCTTCTGGGTGTAAAAATTTTTACTGTGCACGCGCGGGGATTCGCTCGGAGGATTTCAAGCTGGACGGTCGTGTCCTCGCGACCTCCGGCGACAGCGTAGCTCCCGCCGACTGGTTCGCCCTTCGCGGTATCTTGACACCGAGAAGCTCTCGCTTTGTGGTGCCCCGTCCTTGGACTGCTTCGACCGGATCCCAACTTTCCTAGCTCCTTCTATTTTTTTTGTCGCTTGCCTTCTCTATCTCTTCATCTATTTTCTTCTATTCTTTTTATCCCCCCCCCCCCTATAAGGCACTGCGCCGTGTCGCCCTTGAGGCAGACAGAAATCAGGTGCCTTTTTCCTCTTCCTTATAACCACAACCACCACCACCACACGCGCTGGCTTGGAACGTCTTACACACGACAGCGTGAGCAGCGCCTCTTCGCACCTGTGTGATATTAGCCTCGAAGGCCATCACTACAAACTCTGGCGCCACAGTCGGCGTGACGTGCTTGGCAAGATCACGCTGTCTCAGCACCACGTCCACTGCTTGTGGCGCACTGCCGCTGCTTTGTAAACGAGTTTCAAGCTCCTCCTGCGCTGCGGTCGGCATGAACACGGAGCGAATTCATAATGTAGCGCAAAAAAAACGATAAGGCGGATACAAATAACGACAGACATAGTAGCGCTTGTGGTGTGTCGTTCTTTATATCTGTCTTGTCGTTTTTACAGCGAAAGCTGTTATGAGATCAAAACTCGGGTCACTTGCGGCACCGTAGTTGTCCACCGCCCGTGTTCGTAAACACATCGCACAAAATTGGAAAAAAAAATTATTACCAATGACACAGTGGGGCTCGGACCAGAGTCCGCTCAGTGCCAGCACATTATACGACCATTGAGCCACGCTGGTGCTTCGGGCTTGTTGGCAAACGTGACTTAGACAGGCTTGATGTCGGGAAAGCAATCGCGTTATTACGACTTATAAAACGTTTCGAAACAGCGAAAGAACAACCGGTCATTGCACAATGCGAATAGCGTAACGAGTGGGTCATACCCATTACAAAAGCTTGTCCTTCTTCACCTATTAACTGTGGCATATACACACTTCAGGCATAATTTCTAATCGTGTCAGCCACTGCATGAACAAATCGATCAAAATTCCTTGCAAGTGTTGAGCGGATTCCACGCTTCTCAGAAGAATGACACAACATAGCATAGCAAATACCAGCCTACTAGCCAAAAATTTTATATATTAATGTCGTAGTGGGTATCAAGCAAGTGTGCTTGCCGCAATTACCCACTGAGTGTTTAGAAAAGTTTCTGAAAGGCCGCTCTTTTAGCTTTCGCTGCGACTGTGCTGCGCCTTCCACGCAGACCTGGCGTTTTTTTTTCGGTACATTATGAATTTGATCCGGCTCTAACTAGCCCAAGAACAAGTACTTGTGATAAATACAAAGGTTTTCCCGCATTTTGAACACAACCTATTGTAATAGGACTGGATACCTACGAAAGCGATGAACATTCTGTTGCTGCTGCTCAGTGTCGCAGTTCCGGACGTATGTACTCAACGGAGCCCGGTGTCAGCCTGCACCGGCGCTCGTAGGACAAGAAAGTGAAGGAAAGGTGGGTTGTGGATCTACGAACCAGCAAACGACCATCTGCTATGCGAGTCGTGTGTACAATAGCACTTTTGCGACGACGTTTTTCGCTACTGCGTCGCGGGGATGCCGAGCAGCAGAAAGCACGCACTGTGGCGATTGTTCACACGCGCTTGCCGCCGGCAAATGGTGCTTATACCTTCCGTAAGATTGGCAAGGCACCACCTTTCACCTGGTGAAATACCTATTCATAATGTTCCCGGACGATCTCTTGATAGTCGGCCCCGTGCTAAGCGTGCACTGTACGGGCTGCATATACTTAAGCCATTGTTTATATGTAGTACGTTGGACTTAAAAACTCACAATATTCCTAATGCATTGCCCTAAGTTGACCGGAAGGCGAAAACCACTTTGTTCTTCTTCTTGTCAGTCAATGATTTGAATTCTCCCACCCTGTTTCAAAAACTTCTGCACCTATGGCGGCTTATTTGCACTACTTCCGTGTCAGCCCACCGTTCTAGAAGGATATGAAAAGTGACCATGTCGTGTGAACATGTCATGTGACATCGGGCTATGTGGCGTCACGGCAACTTCATAACGACGTTGCGAATTCGGGCAGTCTGTAACGTCATGATAACGTCATACGAAACTTCATCACGTGATGGTGATATTTTTTTTCATTACTCGTGATGACACCGCCGACTCGGAACGCCTATGGTCGATCTTCCCGTCTCATAAGGCATCGAAGTCTTTCGCCTTTGTAAGCTATACACATTTGCAGTTGTACGTAGTACAGTACATTGTCCTTTTTTATGAAAGGAAACACGCGAGCGCGTGGCCTGCACTCTGCCACGGCTGCCTACAACACCATCAATCAACAGATAAAAGAAGGACGTTCGCTTTTAGCGTCATATATCAGCAACAAAATAACGAGTCATGGCCATTGGAGAAGCGCTGCAATGTTCTGCTCCCGCTCCGGTCTCGCAACGGAAAATGCCGCCAAAAGTGAACGCGCTTTCTTTAGTGGTTGGTCTGTCGGCTGATAAGCAGTCGCAGCAGAGCGCAGTTCATTTCATAAAAAAGGGCAGTGTATACGTAGCGAGTGAGTCATATACAGCAACTGACGTGTGCTCCATTTATGTGGAAAATAACATGCTTTTAGTCAAGTGTGAATTCTCATGAAAAAGACACACTTATTTGTGCCACTCACAAATTCAAGTTAAGCCTTTAAAACCCAATGCATTATCTTGAAGCACCTATTTATTTATGGGGAAAAGATACCACGCTGTTCGTGTTATGCATGGCATACTGCTATAGTTTCTGGGCCGCTTGCCACACAAAGCAAGTACTAAACTTTTGCAAGTAACTTTCTTACGCATTGCTGTTATACCCTGCTTTGCAGCTGCAGATTGTTGTAATGACTTGTCTTTCTTTCACTGATGTTTTAAGTTCATGCGGGCCCTTCTTCATTGATTGATATGTGTTGTTTGATGTCCTAAAACAACCATATGATTATGAGAGACGCCATAGTGGAGGTCTCCGGAAATTTCAACCCCCTGGGGTTTTCTAACCTGCACCCAAATCTGAGCCCACGGGACTACACCATTTTTGCCTCCGTATAAAACGCAGCCGCCACAGCCAGGATTCAATCCCGCGACCTGTGGGTCAGCAGCCGAGTGCCTTAGCCACTAGACTACAGCAGCAGGTCTGCGAGCACGGTTCACATCGACGTTTTCAGAACGAGTTTGGCGGACGTTGTATGCATCTTCTCGTTTCCTTGGCGTTACATGCTACTACAAGGCCTCGTGGACAGCTTCTACTACCACCAGCAATCTTGATGTGGTGAAGCTTTGGTCTATGAATTTGTTGAATGCATAGGACAGCAACTTCAGTGGAATGCAAAGAGAACGACAATTAAGAAGCATATATAAAAAGGAGGGGGGGATGACATTTTCGCGTGCTTTGTGAGTGTACCGAGCGTAACGAACGCATTGAAATAATCGAAGCAGTGACCATTTCTCACATAGAACGCCGATGAATATGCCGTGTGAGAAAACAAGTCAAATTACATTGAAATACGCATGAATCGTAGGGACAGGAAACCACAAGGTGTCATAAGGTGTCACGAAAGTTGTAGTTGTAACGAAATTCTTTTTTAAGTGTTCTGATAGCTTCCACGCCACAATAAATTTTGCACCATTCGTCGCTAGAATAGGTTTACTGAATGCCAATCTAATGTGTATGAGATACCGCTAACACGTGGAAAAGTAAACATAGGACAAACTGGGCAATGCTTCAATGATCAAGCAAGACAGCATGCTTTAAATGTTAAGAAGGGCTATAGTAGTCTCATGGCTGGGCACCGTAAAGAATGTAAATGTAGTCCTAGGTTTCATAAAACACGGTTTTTGAAAAAAAAGCAAGCAGAAAAATGAGAGATTTTAGAACTCTTTATTAGGAAGGCCAAGGATCAATGCATCAGTACACCTTCACTTATCTTTTCCGAAAAAGAGTAGTCTTTTCTCGGTTAAAATTATTTTGTCATGGTCACACATGTGTTGTTGCAGATGAGCCCTGGTCTTGTGCTCAGTATAAAAACGCTCGTAGCACCTTCAATAAAATTCAGTTGACAGCGCTCTTTCCTGTCCTTTTTGCGATACGATTTTTATTACAGAAAAAATTTCATTTTCTTACAATTTAGGTATAATGATGAGTTTTCATTGTATCACAACATGGAGCAAATTGCATTTCAATACGGACAAAAATCACAATTTTGTGAAATTCGTGATGTTTTCTCGTATATTTCAGCAGCTTGAGAAGTCTAAAGATATTTTTTCCTCATAATATACCTTCTGTGGAGTAAGTATTCACTGCTCAGATATTCATACAAAGTGCAATATTGCAATAAAAAATGCAAACATAACACATTTTGGCTTTATTCTTGGAAGCGAATGTGGCAAAAAAATTGCACTATTATTATTGAGCTTCAAATACCTTACAGAAGCACATTTACTTAACAGGTAGACCGAATTTGCTTTAGAAAAAATAAGCGGTAGTTTTAAAACGAAATTTGCCACAAACAGCACACAGACGGCATTATGCCAGGAAGTTATAAGCCAGCCACATGAACAAAACTTTTTTTCTCGCTGAAATATTCTAGCAGTTCACTGTTTTCAACGCAGTAAGTCAGCACTTTTTTTTTCAAATACAATTCAGATGGTCGCCAAAGAGGCTGGGACGTTTGGCATGGAATGGTCCAGCTATATTTAAGCAAAATAACTTACACAAATAACATTGTTTGTTCATCTACCATGACCACACTAGAAAAAGTTGTTCAGGCAATGTGACACTAAAATTTTCAGCGTCGTACTGCCTGAACAACTTCTTTGGTAAACTCTAAACTCACGCCGAGAAAAAGCCGCTCAATCACGGTGGATGTTAAAGGCCTTGCGGCCGTAGACAATGTTGAAAATAAAAAAAATCAACTCATCAGTGCTGTCACTCCTTCTTCGTCATTACTGACACGGAAGATTTTTTGGTTATCCATGTGGAGGTTCAGGAAGTAGGCTTGCTCTAGGCTGGGGCCGGGGGGTAGACTACGCAGGACGTCAGCGGCACCCTCCCATCCTGTAATAAGAGCAAATATGACTTTTCATAAAAGGGTGTTCGTGCTGTTCTGGCAGCACCATATATAAAGAATGTGTAGTGTGTATCCTTCGAAATGGCGTGCAATTGACATTACACTGAACTCGAAGCATACAACCCATACATTCCAATAATTTCGTATGATAAAGATAAGAGTTTTCCAGCATACAGCAAATTCCCGAAATGAGGTGAAGTGTAAGACTACAGCTCAAAAATGGCACTTACGAAAGCCTGAACTCACCTAAGAATCAAATTCCTTCTAGGGTAGTGAGCCAGTGTGAAAAACAATTCCTAAAGTACAACGTTCAGAACATGTAACATTAATCAAAATGCACAAGAAACTTACCTCTTCATGTACAAACAGTGAAGAAATCTCTGCTTTCTCTTTTACATGAGAACAAATGATCTTGGGCGTGGCACTAGCGAAGAGGTCTGCAAAAAAAAGTAAAAGATTTACTGACTTTAATCCCGCCTCTAACAATCTGAGGAATTGTTACAAGTCACCAATCAGTGCAATTCTGACTGCCTCTATAAGGGCATCAAAAATGAACAATTTTCTCGTTCTTTCTACTCTCACAAGACGCTCCGTCAATGGAATCTAATCCAAATTTGACGCTGTGCTTCCTATTTGCCTGCTTTCTAGACGTAGGGCTGCGAACATGTGTTTTGTGCACCTAATCTAGCACAGAAATTCGTCATCTATAATTCAATCTTCTTAATTCATTGTAATTTGATAAAAGATGTGATAGCTCATCCAGTTTTTAAAGAGTTGCGGGCCTGCAATAGGCACTGCCTTGCACGTATGAAAGTACTTCTTTAAAAAAAAATTCAAAGCTTGCTTTCAGAAAAAGCGTCTGGCATATTTCGACAACCAAGCCCATCCTCTGATGGCAGTCAGGGGCACGCTATTAGCGATTATTGACTACGGGATTTACAAACGTAACCCGTGCCTAAATACTCAGTTAAACACAATCACGCAAGTAAGAGCGCTCGAACGACACCAACGCGCGCGGACGCCGACTACGTTGCAGCAGCCATGGCTTATGCTAGAGCTACCGCACATAGCTCCCACAGTCACGTATACTCTCTCGATTCTGTTATAACGCCGAACATTATCGCAGATGAAAGCGAAGCACAAAAACAGCAAACAGAAACGAGGGAAAACAACGCACGGCGATGGCCACAACAACGCGCCTTTGGAAGTCTGCTAGATCTTTCCCTGTTGCTGATGGCACTTGTCCTAAATAGCTTAAAAGACCGAGGCGCACGTGCTGGGAGCATCGCGGCATATCAGCACCTCCAACTATACCGTCTTCAAGCTAAAAAAAGCCATTTCGTACAGTGCGCCTCTGTACATAATTTTTGCTTTTTCTTTCTTTTTTTACGCTTAGACCTACAGAAGCACGTTGCACATTTGAGTATTAATAGAAATGTTATTACGATGTAGCCCAAAGCACATCTTAAAACAATATCAATCACTTTGTGCAGTGTAGAGACAATGTGCGATCAGCAACTAATCCCGCCCTTGTTAAGTGATCACATCACTCACTGTATGAGTGATGCAGGCACTTACACAACATCGCGCATAGCAGCGTGAACTCGTTAAGTCACACGTTTAATCTGGCATCTGCAACAGGCCCGCGAACGCAGGCTGTTGTAAAATGGCTGGCAGCCTACTTCGGCAGAGCTGCTGCAGGCGCCCAGCTAGCGCTGTATGATTACTACCTACGAAAACAGTACACTCACCGTTAACAGGCCCACGTTGTCCGTGTCCGCCACTCCATGAATATTCCTTAATCCGAGCGTCACTTCGAACACGGTATCATGCGTGACCACCATTGAATATGCGCCTGTTCGCTAGAACACACACAGCGGCCAAGACCCCAGACCAACCCAACGCATTTGAAAGACGATGAGACAGAGAGAGCGACGTTGAGATAGAGAAGGAGGAGGCACTGGCGGCGCCGCAGCTGTCGACGCTGGTGTTCGGTGACGCAACTATTCGCTTATCTACGCCGCCGTTGTGGGAGCAACGCTGGCCGTGGTGAGCGGTGTGGGGGGGGGCGATTGAAACCCGCCAGGACGGTGCCGAAAGGCAAACGCTATGGTGCATACGGCGGACGGCCGTTCGTCGCGGAATGACTCCTTGTAAATGGCAACTCTCCTTCCAGCCAGTCGCACAGCGACGCAGGTTATTTACCAGTCTCGGGTTCTTTGAGTATTTTGACGGAATGCGATTGCAGTGGGCGAAAAATAGTGAAGCAAAACTTGCGGAAAACAAAGTGCACCATGGAATGGCCAGAAACAATAATTATTTCGTCCTCGGTGGCTTTAGCGGGAGAGCATCGCTACACCTTTTTCCAGAGGAATTTCTTTTTGCATTGTCTGTGTCTGGCACTTCCGCGTATGGTGCCGCAAACTCTGAATGCGTAGTCGAAGCTGGAACAAATTAATCCACAGTCGCGGATGTTTAGAAGGCTTGCACGCACCACGAAACGTGCCGAGGTTGTTATAACAAACTTTTTGCTGACCACATGATCAGCACATAATTCCATATGGTTGCCCAATGAGCTAGCTAAGCACCTGTAGCAAAGGCAGGGCGCGTTCTTGTTAAACGTTGTTAATATAAACGCTGGTTGTGCATAAGTGCAGTGACAGCTTTCCGTGGGAATTGTTCATAACCCACGTTTTCGAGCGTAGAAGCACCTCAGCGTACCTAATCAGCTACCACATCAAGTTCGTAAGCAACGATGAGGTACGAAAATGTGCAGCTGTTTTCCATGTACTGAATAGTTCGTGTACAGTGCGTTGATCACCGCCATTCCTTAAGCCACCTCCCATATAGACTCCCAGTCTGAACAGGTGTGGGACCTTAAACAATAAGAAGCAGTGCCTCCCCCCCGCACACACACACACACGAAATTCGAGGGTGCACGGGCTGATACACACGTGTACTTATTCACAGGCGCACACACATACCGTATACACACATACGGCCACACACACACGCGACCGTATACGCACGCTTGCATGGGCGTACACATGTGCACAGGCACGCTTAACACAAGCACGGACTCGCGCATACACGCGCACGCACACATGCACGGGTGTACACACAATCGCGCTTACACGCACACACACCCATACTCGGGCGAACATTATTTGTGTGTATATAATCCATAGCAAACATGCAGCTTATAACCAACGCTAAGGAAAGCTTTCGTAACATGGATTGCAGTTAATTGCCATTATAGATGAAACGCGATTTGCTTCTGCTGACATTCTGTTGTATTCGGAGAGCACCTTCACACATTCTAAGTCAATTAGGCCGTCATTTAACGCAAGGTCCACATATTCGTGCAGTAGCTGCGCTGCTCGGCCGCCGATCCGAAGGTCGCGGGTTCGATGCCGGCCGTGGCAGTCGAATTAAGGCGGAGGCGAAAAGGTAGAAGCCTTTGCACTGTGAAAATCTCTGCAGCCTTCCACTACGACGACCCTCATAATCATATCGAGGTTTTTGAGACGTAAAATCCCAAATATTATAATTATGTGTTCTTCTTATGCTGCATATTCCATCTGATGAATCGGCACCTACACCCTTCTCAGGCACAAAAGCACCCTTAGAGCCTATTTTAGGTTGCTATTGAGGCAAGCACCCAAACAAAGGGGTGCTTTTTTTCAATCGACCATTTATGGGTGTTAAAGGGTGTTGCAAAGGGTGCTTTCTCGTAAAAGCACCCTTTTTACACCCTTTTGGGTGCAAAAATATTTACTGTGTGTGAAGGAACGTATCGGAGTGTGGGCTGCAGCTCCTTCGTGAAAGTAGGGTCCCTAGAATATTCAAGGGACCAGAGTGAAAGTACCGCCATCTGCTCTCCCGCTCGCCGCCTCCTCTCCGGCGCGTTGCTTATTATCTTTCGCTCACGACAGTGGCGCCCCCTACGAGCTTGCAGTTTGCTTCCGAGCCGGTAAGAGGAAGAAGCGGCGCAGATCAAAAGAACGTTGTACTTTTCCGAAGGTATAGGGTCTTTAGTGCGGGCTAGAGTTACGGTATATGCTACCTTTAGGTCGCAGAGTTGCGCCAAGATACGCCATCTTGGGTTCAAAAGTTTTGCGGGAAAGCCACTCACCACCCGCGTAGGAGCAGTGCTTGCACTTCAGAGTACTAGCGTTGCTTTATTTATTTTTTTTCACTTACTTTTCTTTCTAATTCTTATGAAGGTACGAAAAAAACTCAGTTTTTCTCGTCATGCCTGAAAGACTTGATTTTATGTTTACGTTTTTGGTATGTAATAATAAAAAAAGTGCGTCAGCTCGTTGAAGTAGTGATACATATGTATCTTCATAGTAGGCCACACATTAGCTTCGGCTTCTTTAGCGCTGTTTTTCCCATTTGCCCATATAAAACTATTTTACACTGTTGACCGTTATCAAGCCACGTAGGGATAGAATATTTTCATCGCGTTGGGTTCATTCGTTACTGTGTGAGTTAACCACTTAAAGCTTCGTAGTCGTCAACTAGATCGAGCTTGATAGCGATCAAGAGTGGCCGTGCGACGCCCGCGTTACGCGCAGCTCTCTTATTACGCTCGTATTACAATCGCGGCTCACGAAAATTGATCTGAATTGTTGTTCAACAACCCTGTCGTGTCCAACATCTTTTCGCTTATGGTTTCAAAGCTGAATTCCATTCACACGCTAGCAGCAACACCTTGCCGATTCAAATAGTTCTGGTTTCAATTTTCCCTTTATTTTTAGCGTTTTAGCCGCCAGACCAATTTGGACGTATGCAGCTGGCACACGCTGACCAACTCTGCATGTATAACGTATTCACTACTGCATGTGTGGTTAATACATATAGAGCAAGTTTTGCAGTACCGTGGATAGATTTTAAAAAAAAGGGGAAGCGCATGGGCACCAGCAGAGAAGTGGAAAAGGGGCACTGCCCCCCCCCCTAAAGCCACAACAGCACTTAATCACACCTAAACTAGACTAGTGCTCTCATTCTCCCTAAGCCACGTTGCAACAGTGGTTTGCACCCCCCCAATAGAAAATACTACCAGCGATCACCATGGCCAAGCGTTTGTTCCTTCCGACTAAACACTAATCTTTCTATAGCAACACCCGCTGCACCCGCGTCTAATCACATGGGCTCTACATAGTACGATTCAACACAGAATGCATTTTCTGCCGTATTTCTATTGACCAACAGGCAACATGACTACGTTAGCGAAGAAGCCCGGTGAGAATAACAACAGCCGTTGCCAATGCCACCTGATCTGCCCGGAATCTGCGTAGCGTTGGCTTCTCCGCAGTGCAAATGAACCACCTATGACCACGTGATGGCACTCGGCGAATAGGGGCGCTGAGCTCCTGTAGGCGAAGCGAGCGGCGCCCGGAAGATGGTTACCTAGAGGTAGCTTATACAGTAACTCTAGTGCGGGCGTGCGCACCGCGCTACCTATTCGGACTCGCTCGCTGGATTTCGTGCCGACCGGTTGTGCCCTCACGATCTCCGACGTCAGCGTATCTCTGGCAGACTGGGCTGGTCCTACGTCATCTTCTGACGCCGATTTTCGACGACAGCTTAGCTCTGACCTACTGGACTTGCCCTACGCCATCTCCTGACGCCGACAAGAGCTCTCGCCAGTGGTGCCCTGTCCTCAGACTCCTGCAACCGTGTCCATCTTTTCTGTCTTCTTCTTACTTCCGCCATTCGCTGTCCCTGCGTCTCGCTCTCTCCTTCCTCCATCTCTATCTCTTTACCCTTTATTCCTATCCTTTTAATCTCTTCTCTACCCCCCTTTCTCGTGAGCTAGTGTGGAGGTGTCCTCCCCCTGAGAGACAGTTACGGGGCTCACTTTTATCTTCTTTCCATTTAAAATAACTCCCCCTCCCCCACCTATTCGTTAGAATCATGGGGAAAGAAAAAGATGTCTGACACCATGGTAGGAACAAACCTTCATTGACGTGGCGCAGCCTCCTAGATTGTGTGCTCGTATCTTGGAAGCCCTAATGTTTGTGCCTTGGTGTACCTTCAAGCTTAGAAAACAGTCTACAGATCTAAACAAGCACACCTTCCAACGCTGCCTCTCATGCAAGGCAGTTCAGCATGTATGTTAGGCCGCGCGTGCTCCTGGGCACATCGCGTCAGAACCCTCAACCGCCGCACAGCAAGGGCGCCTGCTCACGCATTATAGACAGTCGTGGACGAGACTGTACGCTCAAGAACACCAGATGGTCAAAGTTTTCGCAGCCATACGTACCTCATAATTATATCGTCATTTTGTTGCACAAAACACGATACGATTATGAAGATGATAGAAGTAGTCGTAGTAGTAGTTGTAGCGTCAGCAGCAGTAACAGCATAATAATATTTAAATTATTGTACACATCCATAAGAAATGCACAGAAAAGGGCCTGTCTAAGTCTCCGGGACTTTTGCGACTAGGCCCGGCAGAGCTGGTTACAGCGATGCGGATACAAGGTAACAAAACTCTTGTTTCCTTACCAACGAACAGACAAACGATTAACACCATTACTTTTTTACAGGCAGTAAATAAAAAAGAGGAACAAAGGAGGGACACAGAGCATACGTGGAATACAAATAGACATGTGATTTTACAGCTCAGTGAGTAATTTCTTTAATTGCCTTTTCGAACCGCTGAAAAATTTTTTGTCAGGTAGTGCATTGAAAATTTTTGGAATATATACACTTCTACATGCTTCTCCATATCTGGTAGAGAACCGGGGTACTATAAAACACTTTTTTTTCTCTCAGGAGTCGACGCGTTAGATATGGCACTTCAAAGTCATCACGCCCATTGTATCTTAGAACAACTGTCTTAATAAACAAATCCTAGAATACACAAAAGCCCAAATCCCAAACAATAGTACTGGAATCTATTTTACTACCGTAAGCTACATTTTTTAAAATATTTCGAAGTAAACTATTGATGCGTGTTTTCCAGCGTTCTGAGCAAAATGCAAAAAAACTGTTACTTCATATATCACTGCACTATATGCTAACAAATGAACTATCATTTTTTCCACTGGTAGATGAGGCACCAAGCTTTTTATACTGAAAAGCAGACATGCCACACTTCTCAGTTTGGAATAAATACATGCCATGTGATGTTGCCAAGACATACCACTATGAAAAATTACGCCTAGGTATCTGAATGTTTCGACATTTTCCACTGCATAACATTTGCATGAAATACAATGTTCGGTGTGAAGAAAAATTGGTATATTCAATTTTTGTGTAATAATAATAATAATAATAATAATAATAATAATAATAATAATAATAATAATAATAATAATAATAATAATAATAATAATAATAATAATAATAATAATAATAATAATGTCACGTGCGATTCATGAGCCATCCATTTTGGTACGTATATGCTCTTGGGGCAGAAAGAAGAATTAAGCGTTTTTGCAGTTCGGTTTCAGAAAAGAAGAGTCTGTCTCGACTCTTTCATCCAAGGGGATATAATTCTTTATTGGTAAAAATGAATTAAAAATTGCGTTCTATGTAATCCAGGCAGTTCACAGAGCAAATTCCAGAACATATTACCGTGCCATTGTGATTTATTGTTAGATATGTGAGGTGTAACGCCCCAAAACCCCCATAAAACTATGAGGGGTGCCTCAGTGGAGGGCTCGAGAAATCTAGACCACCTGGGATTTTTCAACGCACACCCAAACTGAGCACACGGGCCTACACCACTTTCGCCTCCATCGAAAACGCAGCCACCGCAGAGTCGTACCCATGATCGAAAAAAGACTTTGTCAAATAATGGCGTCTGACTGATATGCAAGAGCGTAAATTCCTGCACGATATATAAAAAAAGAAAATATTGGTCCTTATTTTCTGTTATGATATTGAACCTATGATTGCGAACTTGACGATTAGGGAGTTCCAAAAGAATAATTTATCTGTCTATACCT
Source organism: Rhipicephalus microplus (assembly GCF_043290135.1). Taxonomy (NCBI): domain Eukaryota; kingdom Metazoa; phylum Arthropoda; class Arachnida; order Ixodida; family Ixodidae; genus Rhipicephalus; species Rhipicephalus microplus. Next base: position 164,755,075 of record NC_134710.1, on the reverse strand, counting down.
CCAGCATGCCAAAAATTCCTAAATAACTTTACACGTGATATTACAGCTCCATGTGAAACAGATGCGCTTGAATTCAATTAAAAATAAAATCTGAAAACATGAAGAAACAACAAGTCAAAAGCTTGTAATTACAATAAATCTATGGAGGTTAGCAATATCATGGCGATGAAGCGCGAAAACAATTCCATCCTATACAACCACGTTCACTGACATGTGTCTTTTTTTTCTAATAAAAATAGAGAAAATGAGTGATTGAGTAATAGTGCTATAGAAAAATTACGAATGAACGCACCAGCTGTGCGAAAATCATAGCTTGTTCTTGGGAATGCTAAAAAAGGAAAAAAAGTTCAGCACCGAAGCACACCGCACAGATGGTTAACCGATGAAGCTGTGGTCCCGCGGTGTTTATCACAAAATGGGATTTGTATGGTTGTCTGCCTTAGTAGCTTTTAATTTCCCTATCCCGCATTTATTAGATGCGTGCTTGAAACTATGCGTTCGGTGATGACCTGACTTTAGATTGAATATTAACTCGCAGGGTGCGGGATCCGATCTCGGCTGTGGCGGCTGCATTTTCAAACCACAGGTAGTCAAGATTTCAGGAACTCCGATCTACCGTTGCCTATGCTTGCACAAAAGCTTTTTTTTGACAGGCCATAAATGCAAGTGAAACAATATAATGCAACGAATTTTTATTGATTGTGACAGCAGGTTTGCATAAGAATAATTGGGGAAAGTATGAAAAATATTAACATTCATTTTTCATTCACAGTGAAAGCTGTTATGGGATCAAAACTCGACTCACGCATGGTGCCATCGTTGTCCGCCGCCGCTGCCGCCGCTGCCGCCGCTGGTGTCCATAGCCACTATTGCAAAATAAGGGAAAAAAAACTTCGTACCAAAGACACAGTGGGGCTCAAACCCGGGTCCACTGCATGCGAGTGCAGTATTCCACCACTGAACCACGCCGGTGCTTGGCACCTGTTCGCAAACTTGCCTTAGGAGGGCTTGATCTCGGTAAAGGAATCGCGGTAATATGACAAATAAAGCGTTTTAGAGAAGAGAAAAAAGAGGGCGTCACGCAATGCGAATAGCGTAACGAGTAGATAGTTCAATGCTCCAACTCATTACAATCATTAAAAAGCTTGTTTTGATCACCTATAAACTGTGGTGCATACAAACTTTAGGCATAATTCCTCACCGTCGTCAGCTACTGCACGAACAATTGGCACAAAATTTCTTGCAAGTGTTTAGCGGATACTACGCCTCTCAGAAGAATGACGAAAAATAGCATAGCGAATGCTAGTCTACTACCCAAGAATTGTTCTTATTAATGCCGTAGTAGGTACCCAGCAAGTGTGCTTGCAACAGTTACCCAATGAGAGTTGCGAAAAGGCTCTGTAAAACCGCTATTCTAGCTTCCACTGTGACTGTGCTGTGTCTTCCGCGCAGACTGTTACGCCTGCTAGGCCACACCGAACGTCCATGCCTCTGAAAAAGGCAATCTTTGTCAAGGCCAGCATGCGAGCCCGCCTGACGCGAACAACTCAACGGCGTCATCAGGCAGCGGCGCCTTTCTCTCGCACAACGCACAGCGAGCCCCTCAGCCCACGAGCCCGTTGCAGCAATAGGCGCCTTCCAGTCTGGCGAGTCTTACGCAGTGCGTGGCGGCGTCACTCGTCCTTGGGTGCAGCCACGTGCAGTGCAGCGGCTCCGGATTTGATGAGAATGACGCGGCCCAGCGGCGACCCCATTGGAGGATTCTGACCTCACGAGCAGCGGCGCTTCCGGTTGGACATTTGGTTACTCAAAAAATCCACCCGGTGCCTTAAAAACAGCATGCGGCGCGTCGCCAGCAGTAGACCTATGTGTCAAAGAAGAGAGCTCAGCTCTTCGAGTCTCTAAGCTGTCGGCCTCAGTGCCGAATTTGTGACGCCTCTGTATATATGCTGTACATAAACCTTGTTTAACTCACCGTCGTCTCGTCCGCTCGTCTATCAGCCCTGCACAGAAGCAGTCACGAGCTGAGAAACCTACGCTACCAAACGGCTGGTGACCTTCCCGGCGGAGTTCGAAGCAGTGGCGCCTTCGGGACCGTGTTGGCGTTGCCGTCTTTCGTAACAGTGGTTGCAGCGGTGAGATTTCTGGCGCTCTTCGTAACTTCGTCGGAGGCGCGCTTCGTAACAAGACCTGGCATCTTTTTTGCAGTTTTTTTTCATCACCGCAAGAAGCTTTTCTTGCATGCCCTTTTTTTGAAGTTTGTGTGATTATATAATTTTATTGAAAAATGCTATGTGTTAGTATAGTATAGGCTTTGGCAGTTTTATAAATAAGCATGCTGCAAAAGTTATGCGGAACTTTCATCGCTCTGCCATAGGCCCTTTGTAAAATAAAAGGAAACAAAACTGACAGTTGGGCTAGCTGGTAATACATTATGGGTGATAACAGCGCACAAACTCATGGGACGAAAAGGAGGCACACAAACAAGTGCTGCTCTCAACTGAAGATTCATTGAAATATACAAATTATCTTAACACATGAGATAAACATACAAAACATGTGCAGAGGGGCCAGCGAGGGACCGCGTCGACGTCATAAACAGTTTTACTTCGTGGGTCACTGCGCAGGCACGACAAAATCAATTCAAACAAACATGCTACTGATTAGGATTTTTTTCTTTTTCATGTAAAGGTATCGATGTTTGACTGCGCTGGACTCCCCTTCTTTTTTGATATAGAATGCTTCCACAAGTTCTCACTTGTACACTACGTTTGAAGAGCACTGTCATTTCATTGAACAAAAGCGTGCACCCACAAGTGTGGCAGTGCGAAAGCAGATTCGCGTACATGCAGGTCTTGAAAGTTCCGGCGTGTTCTTTTAGCCGTACACAGACACAAAGCCCTGTTTTCCCGATATATACTTTTTTACATGTTAAGAAAATTTTGTACACTACCCCTAGAACACAGAGTAGTGAAGCGTTCCTGTGTTTTACACCGCATTTATTTTGGCTGGAGCTCTTTCTATGATGATTTTTGTCAACCATAAGGCACAATTTTCCTCATTTCTTTCTTGCTTAGAATAGTACCTGTGCATCATATCTTGATGCCGCCTTTTTTTATACCATGGGTTAATCTATGCCTGTAAAGCATGGTGGCACATTTTGTTTAACCTCTATTGTTTTTTAACACGTTTTTATCCCTTCTTGATCTGAGGTATCAGGCCTTCGCAAACAGAAGTGATAACAGGCATCGGGAAGCCGGCCACCTGAAGGCGACACACCTTTTCAAAGAAGCTATGTTCCGCCTGGTGCCTACACGGCTTCTGAATCGCAGCCCCAAGGCTTCACGTAGCGATGCCCTTCTTCACTATTCTTAAATAACCAGACTTGTAATTAGGCAAAGGTTTTACTGATCTTCGGTTATGCGCCCAACAAGAGTGGTGGTTAGAAAAAGTTATCTTTATGTCTACGAACTGTAAGGCATGCTATGAAGGCATTTTGCTAGTGAATTTTAGCCCCATCGCAGTTTTTAGAGAGATCTGCAGGACCTTTTCAACATTCATGAGCTCATGCGCAAACTCACGGGACGAAAAGAAGGATCACAAACAAGCGCTGTGTCCCTATAGCTTCTCTTCGTACTGTCAGTTTGTGAGCTGTTACCTCCCATAATGTATCACCAACTAGCCCAACTATCAGTCTTACTTTGGTTTATTTCTTCTGCGAGAGCTTTTTTCCTCATCCTAACATATTTTTTAAGACCCAGTCTTCTTGGCAGCAAGAATAGCCACTTGCGAATGTCGCGCAAGAGTGTTGTCGTGGCACTTGTGCCACCAGAGGAACTAATGGTCATGTGCGGGGGAGTTCTATGGCCTTGCGGAGTTCTATGAGGAAGCCCTTCCTATGAGGAAGTTCTATGGAGAGGGCCCTTCAACAGCGTGCCAGGCAGTATAACCGTGTTGCACATCCAAATGAAGTCACTTCTGTCACTCTCGGCAATTACATCAGCACGTTGCGAGAGCTCATCAGAGCTCTCATCAAGGAGGAGCAACAAAAGATACAGGTGACTGCTTCACCTGTAGAGCAGCTCTCCGTTGCGGAGATGATACACGCCGAGCTACGGCAAGCCGTTCACGCTCTCCAACAGTCCGAGGCACCACAAAAGCGGCACTGAGTCGAAATAAGCTACGCGGAAGCACTGTGGCGTCCTCCATGATGCAGTTAACCCAGCGTGTTTTACCCCAATGAGCGACGCGCTCAGCAAATGAAGGTAAGCTTCCGTCCTCGCAGCCCTCCGTTGATCGCCGAAGCACGCCCGAGGAAGAGTGACATGTGGCGTACACCCGAGCACAGGCCCCTTTGTTTCCACTGCGGCGAAGCCGGACACGTCTACCGAACATGCCCATACCATCGTCTGGGTCTCCGTGAATTTTCGCATAATGCCCCTCGTCCACGACCTGGCGAGCGACCACTGGAAATAGAGACTTTCATTTCGAATCGTCGCAATAACGAACATTGGTCGCACCAGCCCCGCTTGTCGTCACCTGCTTGCTACAGGTCACCGAGCCCAGCCTATTCACGCGGCGCTCCGAGACGCCGCTCACCCAATACTGCAAGTCGGGAAAACTGAGTTCAGTGACTTTCGGAGGTGAGGCCGCTGACGCTGACTCTATGGAAGATCCTCCACTATGACGACAGCAACGGCAGCAAAAAAGATGTACAGACGCAGTCAAACGTGGTACGAAGAATGGTAACATCAAACATTGTGGTCGCCGTAGACGACGAAGAAGTAATGGCGGTAATCGACACTGAAGCAGACACTTCCGTTATGAGCATGGGTCTTGCCTGCAGGCTGAAGTAAGTTTCTACCCAATGGGCTGCAGGTCCCAGATACGTACGGAAGGAGGTCATCTTCTCACTCCCGTGGGACGATGCACGGCGCGAGTCAGTATTCACGGACTTACGTATCTCGGAGATTTTACAATACTGCCGAGTTGCTCGGAGGACCTTATCCTCGGTCTGGACTTTCTGCATGATACCGGAGCCGTGATTGACTTGCAGGAGTCGCAGCTGGCGTTTTCTACGGCACACGCTTTAGCGTGTAACCCTCACGACAGTTACGTCAATGCTTTGAGGATTGTCGATGATGACGTCACGTTACCGTCGAGGAGTAGCGTGTTGACCTTGGTAACCTGCGACGTTTTCAATGAATTCAATGACTATGAAGATATTGCAGAGGCAAATATCCCACTGCTGCTCAAACTAAACATCTGCATAGCCCGAGGCCTTGTTCCGTTAAAGAATAAACGCTCTCGAGTTTTGCTGACCAACTTTACCAATAAGTTTCAGCATTTCGCTAGAGGCACCACTGTCGCTTTTCTCAGCGAAATCGCCGACATTCCCGATGTCAGCACATTGGATACGACTTCACCGGATTAAAAAAGCTTGTGCTGACCTGGGCAGCCGCATTCATGTTAATCCAGACTTGCCAGATTCACGAAAACAGCGGCTGCTAAACCTTGTGACAAATTCTCGGACTGCTTCTCCACAGCATCGAAAGTTCAACCTACTACCGTAACAAAACACCGCATTGTTACCAAGGAGTCGGCGCGGCTTCTTCGCCAACATCCATACCGTGTGTCCCCGAAGGAAAGAGAGGTGATTAAGCGTCAAGTTTAAGAAATGCTGAATGATGCCGTCATTCAACTCTGGACAAGCCCGTGGACGTCACCTGTTGTCCTATTAAAGAAAAAGACAACCCACTACGCTTATGCGTCGACTACCGACGGCTTAACAAAGTCGCAAAACGCGACGTTTATCTCCTGCCACGGATTGATGACGCCTTAGACCGTCTGCGCCATGCCCAGTTTTTTACATCATTAGATCTCATGTCAGAGTACTGGAAAATTGAAGTTGATTAGGGCGACTGTGAGAAAACTGCGTTCGTGACTCCCGACGGGCTCTACTAATTTAAAGTGCCGCCTTTCCGCCTCTGTTCTGCTCTCGCCACATTTCAATGCATGATGGACACTGTACTTACTGGACTAAAGTGGCAGAAGTGTCTTTTATACTTGGATGGTGTCGATGTGTTTTCAAACACGTTTGACGAACATCTTTCAAGGCTAAAAAGTGTCCTCACTGCAATATGGAGAGCAAATCTTACTATCAAACCCGAAAAGTGCTACTTTGGCTATCAAGAGCTCAAGTTTCTCGGCCACGTGGTGAGCCCGGGGGGTGTTTGACCAGATCCGGAGAAGTTGGTTGCCGTTGCCGAGTTCCCTTGTCCTGGGGACAAGCAGGCTGTTCAATAATTTCTCGGACTCTGTGTCTACCACCATCGTTTTGTCGTAGAATTTTCGAAAATTGTGGAATCTGTTACAAGGCTGACACGGCCAGATGTGCCCTTCGTATGAACGGAAGAACAACAAAAAGCCTTCGTAGAGCTGCGCAATCGACTGCAGACAGCTCCAGTGTTGGCACATTTTGACGACACTGCCGACACTGAGATTCACACGGACGCCAGGAACGTAGGAATCGCAGCCATTCTAGTTTAATGGCAGGACGGCGCAGAGCGTGTGATCGCTTACGCGAGCCGCAGTCTCACAAGAGCAGAGGCTAACTACTCTACCATAGAAAAAGAGTGCCTAGCAGTCATTTCAGCAATTAGCAAGTTTCGACCCTACCTATACGGCCGGCCATTTCGAGCGGTCAGCGACCACCATTCACTCTGTTGGCTTACTAATCTACGGGATCCATCAGGCCACCTCGCCCGCTGGAGCCTCCACCTTCAAGAGTACGACATAACGGTGGTCTACCGATCAGGACATAAGCATACAGATGCTGACTGCCTGTCTCGTGCTCCTATTTCCCGGACGTCATCCGACACTGAACAAGATTTACCATTTCTTGGCATCGTCGATGTGGTGCGGATGGCTGAACATCAACGTGAGGACACTGAGCTACTTCCTGTCATCCAGCCTCTTCAAGGAGAAGACGTTATCGTCCCACGCCCGCCCTCACGTGGATTGACATGGTATTGCCTGCGGAACAATTCTCTACAAGAGAAATCTTGAGTGCAGCAAGGAAACTTTTCTCTTCGCTGTTCCAACGGCACTTCGTGAGGAAGTTTTGCAGGCGTGCCACGGCGATCCTTCTGCTGGTCACATAGGCTTTGCTAGGACATTAGCACGCATCTGACAAAAGTACTCCTTGCCACAGCTGTATTCGTCCGTTCAGTGCTATGTCCGAACCTGCCGTGATTGTCAGAGGCGTAAAGTTCCATCCGCAAAACCCACTGGCTTCCTCCAGCCTTTAGATCCACCTCCAGCACCGCTTCAGCAAGTGGGAATGGATCTTCTTGGTCTATTCCCTACGTCATCCTTAGAAAATAGGTGGATAATCGTCGCAACCGACTATCTGACTCGCTATGCAGAAACCAGAGCTGTGCCTAGGGGAACTGCAGTTGAAGTCGCTAGATTTTTCGCCCACGACATTGTTTTGCGTCATGGTGCACCTGCTGTTCTCATAACCAATCACGGTGCAGCATTTACGGCAGATTTATTGCAACAGCTCACCAAGCTGATGCATACCAACCACCGGAAAACAACAGCTTATCATCCCCAAATGAACGGCTTGACGGAGCGGTTAAACAAAACGTTGGCCGACATGCTATCTATGTATGTTGATGTAGAGCACGAAACATGGGATGAAATTTTGCCGTACGTCACATTTGCTTATAATACCACTGTGCAAGATAGCACAGACCTAACACCATTCGAACTTGTTTATGGCCGTCGCGTCACAACACCGTTAGACGTTATGCTCCCCGTAGACCAGGACACCAGCGGAAATTTCAGCGTTGACGACTTTGTTGAGAAAGCCGAGAAAGCCCGCCAGCTTTCACGGAACCGCATTCGCACGCAGCAGGATACCGACGCTCGCCGTTACAACCAAGGCCGAAGGAGCGTCCACTATCAACCAGGTGACTTGTCGACACCAGTTCGACATTGGGGGCTTTCGGAGAAGCTAATGCGACGCTACTTTGGCCCTTACGAAGTTGTGCGCTGCCTCAGTGACGTGAATTACGAGGTAGTTCCTCAAAGCTCTGATACCAGTTTAAACCGACGACGTCCACGTCAAGAAGTAGTCCACGTATATAGTACGGATGAAACTGTACCACGCCCGCGAGTTATGAACACTTCGAACTTTATTATCTACAACAGCGTGGGGTCACTTTTTTCTTTCGTTGACGTGACCATTTCTCTATGACCATCTCCAGCATCTTAGTCATTCGACCGGGACGGTCGCTCTTGAAAGGTGGGGAATTGATGCAAGGTAGGCTGGCAACCATAGTGATAAGCCTCTGAGGAGGATAACGAAGTTGTTCTAGGGGTGCGTGCTCTGGTGTTCATGCTTTTGGCCTTTGGTACCGAAAGCAAACGCTCTGTTTCGTGCCTGCGTCCCTGTATATTTGTGACAATATTGATAAGAAAAGTATAGCCGAAGTCATTCTTTCATTCGGTGGTGTTTTAAATAGCTGTGACCCGAAGAAAGAAACACCTGCTCGATGATGGAGTGACACCTTTATCTTACGCAACTATAACTAAATCCTTTTGACACGTCTAAAACTTCTACAATTATATCAACTCTAACAACAGTGAAAAATTATTCGCATATGGCAATGCTATCCACAACGTTAAAGGGGTACTGACGCAAAGTTTTGCGGCCGAGATAGCCTGCCGCAGGATCAATTCCCGTGAATCCTCGTATATTTTCTGCAAAATATGAACAGTGAATTTAGCTTGGAAGATATTTTAAATTAATTTTGAAGTCTGCGTGAGCGCTCGAATAAACGCCCGACGACAGCGCCGCCAAGAAGGCCGCTGAAAACGCCCGACTAATGCGCCACCGAATTTTATAATTATACTACCACCCCGAAGCTTAACGAAAAGTGTGTAATAAAGAGCAGAGATGAAAATATCGGAAGACTTGCAAAACAACGAAACACGTTAGCCCGACGAAGAGATGCCGCCTATATTTCGCTGTTTTATCAGTGTCCGTAAAGTGTTGCGGGATATATTTTTTTTGTATTCATCATATATGTCTCCTGCTCCTGAACTTTATTTTTTATGCTTTATTTTTGTTCGTTGCTCTCGAAATTTATGGACGACCTCACTCGGAGGCCCTCTATCATTGTTCAATTTATTTTCATTAATTGTTCGCGTGCTTCATTGACGAGTTTCTGTATTGAACTTATGATCTTATATTCTCATTTACATCTTAAAACCTTCTTTTTGTGTTATTTTATTTTTTGTGTGATATATGGCACTCATGAACAACACCGCTCAATGCGTGTGTATCATATTCATTTTTAACTACTTATTTGGCTTGTTGATTGGTTCTCTTTTGTACTGAAGTTATACTCTTGTATCATAACATTAATATATTTTCTTCCAAGTTGCCCCGCTGCGATGGTGTAGTGGCTGAGGTACACGGCTGCTCACCCGCAGGTCACGGGATATAAATCCAGTATGCGGCGGCTGCAATTTCGACGGAGGTAGAAGTGCTGTAGGACCATGTGCTCAATTTTAGGTGTACATTGAGGAACCCCAGATGGTCGTAATTTTCGGACTCCTCCACTACGGTGTCTCTCATAATCATATGGTAGTTTTGGGACACTAAAACTCCACATACGATTTCTTCTATGTTATTTTAGAACGAAGAACCTCGGTGTCGCATATTGTCGGACTGTCTTCGTCGAAGCACATGGGTGAACTATTTATGCCTAATGCAGCCTACAGAGCCTACATAGCGTGGATATGATTTAAAAAGAAAGACCAGAACATCGTAGAACACTGGCATTTACCTACTAATAAATTAAACTGTATGACAGAGCAAAAAGTTAACAATAACGAAATAAAATGCTCTTAACTAAAACTGAATTGAAGGCCACAACACAGCTAAAAAGGCAAAAGCGGTCGCTGTAGCAATACATGAAAATATTTAGGCATATGTAAACAGCAGAAAAGGCCAGCGAGAGCCTCTCAACCAGAAAAAAACAAAACAAAATAAAATGCCCAAACGCCACGAGAAAACGACATTTATTCACCCATAAGTCCGATGATGTGACAGAACGAAAGGTGAACAAGAACAAAATAAGAGGCTGTTGACCAGAACAAATTAGAAGGCCGTGATTCATGATTCAATGCACACGGCATCGCCCCAATGTCCGCATGCGCTTCGTGCATGTCTTAAGTTGTACTTTGTTTGAGGTTCCGTTATAACTTCTAGACAGTGTATGGAAAAACAAACTTTCACACAACTTTGGATTTATCTTCCTATATTATGTAAATATAACAGGCCGCATGCGCCTGTTTTTCTGCAGCAATTTTTGTGTTTAAGTACTTGTTCTTATTCTTTGCGTTCTCTCGTGTTCATTATAACTATGTACGTTTTCTTATGTTCAATGGTTCAATTTATGAAAAAAAATTATGACGTTTGATCACACCCTATGATGATATTCGCTTTGTCATGTATGACTGGTTATTTATGTATGCACACTGATAATCGGTGATTTTTCGAGCTTTTTTGCCTTTACGGCATTCCCCTATATACCTACATGAAAAAGCAAATACATGACAAAACAAATATCAACATAGGGTGGAATCAAACATGATAATTTTTTTTTCATGAATCAAACCATTAAGCGAAAAAAGTTGTCTGCAGTAATTATAAAAACACGTAAAAGCACGTGAAATCCAACTCACTGAGCAATCTTCCGTGAAAGGAGCATAATATGGCCTGATTCTAGCGTCATAAAACGTGAGTAGCCATTCAACACTGTGATGGCGGATGAAAGCGCAAGCTGTTCAATGCAGGGCACAGAGGTGACGCAAAATTCTGTACCATAGTCGATCACACACTGCAGCTAATCAAATCCCGACAGCGGCGACCACATTTTCGATGAAGGGGAAAACGCTTGAGTCTCGGGTACTTGAACTTAGATTCAGGTTAAAGATGCAAGGTGATCACAATTTCCGGAGCCCTTGGCGTCTCCCGTAATAGTATCGGAGTTTCATTAAAACCCAACCGTTATTATTATTACTCCGCAGCTAATTCCGAAACGTCTGTCCAGGAAGCTCTACTTCAATTTAACGTATACTTCAGTATAGAGCTTGTTCTTGGCCTAGTTGGTTAGATGCTGAAGGCATAGTTTGCCGCAAAAAAAAAAAAAAAAGCTTACAAGTGTAGACGATGACACGGGCGGTGAATTGCGGTCGTCTTCTTTTGTGTTTTTTTTAGCGGAAAAAGATGCCTTCAGTTGGCGTACATATTTCTTGCAAATACAGTAAAAACTCGGTGATGCGAATCTTGTGTTATCACTTCAAATATTCGTATCATCAGAAATTTGTATCACCAGAAAACACGGATAGTTAGTACACGACATAAGAAAGTTGGCTGCCGTTTCTATTTATTGTTTCTCACAGCCACAGCGGCATCATGATCTGCCCTGAATGATTATCAGTAAAAATTTTTAATGTCGAAAATCCTACTTGCGCTTGTAAATATACGGTGTGTGCACCCGCGTCTGTAATTATTGAACCAGATGTGTTGTGACCCATGACCGCTAGTAACCCTTTACACATCTTACTACGCTATATAGATTGGCACTAGAGCTCTAGGTGAAAATGATTTAAGAAGCAATTTGCACGCGATGGATGAAAGCCTAAATATATTTTAGAACCACTCGACTTTGTTGCTGTTATTTTCTTCAAAGAGTTTCCTATAGATACACTAGAGCGAACTCTGGCGCTAGTGTCTATAGGAGCTGCAACGAATGGTGCTTGAGCGAGCATGGGAATGATGCATAGTACACGGATTAGCCCAATCTCGTACTTTCAGCTTTATTTGATTTCGCTTCGCGTGGCTTGGAGCTGCCTTGTTACGAAATGACAATCAGCAGAGGTTTAGCAGTTACGCTTCACCACCTTAACCTTTTAGGCTCACCAATTCAAATTGCCCCACGAAGTTCAAATCAATTTGTTTTTTATACAAACAAACTAAAAAAAGCAATAAACAAAGCTACAAGTGCATTCGAAGCCCACAAGCACGAACACTAGGCAAATCTACGTGCTACTCATCATTCCCATGGGCGCTGGACGATCGCAGAGAAAGAGTCATCTCCAGGTAATTTGAGGAAACTGATTTACTTATCACGATGGAGTTTAGGGCATTTTTCGGAAGATTTGCGGCTGTGTCCGCACAATCAGGAGGTTAGCTCAAAGTTCAAGAGTCTCCCGTACAAATCGGAGAGCTGGCAGGTGTGCACGTACGTTGCGAGGCCTAGCTTTTTCGTCAAGACCATCCGCTTCGCGTCCTGTGGTCCTCGTCCACCTTTCAATGGACATCATGAGAGACCCGCTCCTAAAGTGTCAGTTTTGTTTCATAGGACATCTGATTGCGAGGACATGACTTGCATCGACGTAGAAGGCCCGAGAGAACGAACACAATGACGCTGCTGCCTCTAGCACAGTAGCACGCGTCGGTGCG